>NW_017732269.1:188933-355822 GCF_001890085.2 Hipposideros armiger
AGCCCAGTTCCAGGTTGAGCTGTTATTCAGCATCTTAGCTGTAGAGGGCAGTGTCACTGGCCCTCATATGTGGGATCCGAACCGGGGCCCTCTAGCATCCCAAGCGAGTTCTTAACCATCGCGCCACTCGGCCGGCCCTGCACATATCTTTTTGAAATAATGTTTTAGATTTCACTGGACAAATACCCAGAAGTGGAATTGCTTGGTCCCAAGCAATTTTTAATTTTTTAAGGACTCTCTATACTGGTTTTCATAGTGGCTGTACCAATTTACATTCCCACCAACAGTGCATGAGGAGGGTTCCCTTTTCTCCACATCCCTGCCAACATGTGTTGTTTGTTGATTTTTTTAATGATGCCCATTCTGACAGGTATGATGTTATAGCTCATTGTCGTTTTAACTTGCATTTCCCTGAAGATTAGTGACGTTGAACATCTTTTCATATGTCTGTTGGCTATCCGTATGTCCTATTTGGACAAAAGTCTATTCAGGTCCTCTACCCGTTTTTTAATCAGATTGTTTATTTTTTTGGTGTTAAGTTGATGAGTTCTTTGTAAATTTTGAAAATTAACCCATTAATTTGATGTATCATTGGCAAATAACTTCTCCCATTCAGTAGGTTGTGTTTTTGTTTTGTTAATAGTTTCCTTTGCTGTTCCAAAACTTTTTAGTTTGATGTAATTCCATTTGTTTTTTTTTTCTTTTGCTTCTGTTGCCCGAGGAGATATATTAGAAATAACTAAGAGCAGTATCAGAGAATTACTGCCTATGTTTTCTTCTAGAAGTTTTATGGTTTTAGGTCTAACATTATAGTCTTGAATCCATTTTCAGTTTATTCTTGTAAGAAAATGGTCTGGTTTAATTTCTTTTTGTTAACGCTTGATTTTGTCACAGAGGTCTCTTAAACTATCCTCATTTTTTTGGATTCTTGTTTCTTTATGTTGTTCTGATTGAGTGTTTTCCACTACCTTGTCTTCCAGATTGCTGACTGGTTCCTTTGTTTCATCTAACCTGTTGTTGATTTTTCTCTAATCTTGATTCTATTTATTTATTTATGTATATATGTATTTATTTTTTTTAACTGAGCCATGCTGCCACCTGTTGACAGCTCAGCAGTAGCTCAGCTTGGGCCAGGACTCAAACCGCTGTTGCTCAGAGCTTGCACTCTTGAGTGAGCTCTTAACCAACTGAGCCACTGGGCCGGCCTCTTGATTCTCTTTAATTCTTATTTCAGTCATTGTATTTTTCATTTTTGACATTCTTTTTTTATGGTTTCTATCTCTTTGTGTAAGTTCTCACTGAGCTCATCTGTTCTTCCCCTAAGTTCATTGAGCATCATTATAACCAGTATTTTGATCTCTGTATCTGGTAGATTGCTTGCCTTCATTTCATTTATTTCTTTTCCTGGAGTTTTGTCCTGTTCTTTCATTTGGGACATGTTTCTTTTTCTCCTTATTTTGGCTGCCTCCTTGTATTCTATGTGTCAGGTAGATCTGCTATGTTCCCAAGTCTTGGCAGAGTGGCCTTATGTAGTAGATGTCCTGTTGGGCCCAGTGGTGCAGTCTTCCTGGTCACCTGAGCCATGTTGTTCAGGGGTGTCCCTTGTAAGTGTTGTGTGTACTCTCCTGTTGTAGTTCAGCCTTGATTACTGTTGGCACATCATTGGGTGAGATTGACTCTTAAGCTGACTGGCTATGAGGACTGGCTGTGACTATAGCCAACAAACTGTTGTGTGGGGCCAACCCCACAGAGTTGGATTCGCTTTAACTGGCCTGTGGTACCTGCCCAGTCTGCTCTTTGGGTGTGTCATTTGTGGAGCTTGTTGGCTGGAGCTCTGGTGTGGTCTGAAGCTGGCCACCAAGTGTATTGTTTCTGGGGCCTCTTGGGAGGGGCTCTGGTGCTGGTCTAGGTCAGCCATTGCCTGTGTTCAGCCCGCGGCCACCTGCTTAGAGCTACAAAGTAATCTGCATTTGGCAGTCACCTGTGCTGGGCTTGGAGGCACATACGAGATGCTATGTTGGGAACTGAGGCCAGCTGCCACGAGTGCTAGGTTTGGGGCCACTTAGGAAGAGGTACAGGGCACAACGAAGCTGGCTGCTGCTTGTTTGGGGTTTGTGGACTGTTGAGAGATTTTTGTAAAGCCTGCAGTGTGATACACAACAGGCAGTTTGTGTGAAAAATGTGCTGAAAGAGATTTGGGCAGGTAGTGCAACCTGGGTTGGGTGAGATCTCAGTGAATCACGCTGGGTGGGATGAAAGGTGTTAGCCAGATAAATAGAGAGTACCTGCCTAGGCCTGCAAGATGGGTAGGGGGAGAGTTCCACAAAGGAACAGTGGCATCTGTTAGCACTTCCCTCCCTGGAGATAGCTGCCCTGACTCCTCCCCCTCCAGCTCTTGCCATGAAGCTAGTCAGTTTATTTCCTTTTTGTATGTCCCTAGTGCCTTTTGAGCTGTTGCTCCTGAACTGCAGCTCTGAGCAAGTGATTCTGTGAGTAAGTTGAGTCTGTGTGTGGGCACTTTAAGAACTGCAGTGCCTTTGTTTCTTGCAGCCTGTTGTCTTTCTCAGACACAATCTGCACTGGTTTTCATAACCACATGTTAAAGGAACTTCTATTCCTGGCACTGGTGCCCCAGATGGGGAGCCTGGTGTGGGACCAGGACTTCACACTCCTCGAGGGGGACCTCTGCAGCCAAGATATCTCCAGATTCTTTTTTTTTTTTTTTTTTTTTTTTTTTTTTTTTTTTTTTTAGCTGAGCCATCCCGCCACCTGTTGGCAGCTCCGCGGCTGCTCAGCTCGGGCTGACTCGAACCACTGTTGCTCAGAGCTCAAACTCTTGAGCGAGCTCTTAACCAACTGAGCCACTCAGCCGGCCCAAGATATCTCCAGATTCTTAATCGCCACACTCTGGGTGTGGGACCAGCCCATTCCATGTCTCTACCCTTTCTACCAGCCTGGAATTGGCTTCTTCTTTATATTCTTAGTTATTGGAATTCTGTTCAGCTAGTCTACAGATGGTTCTCAATGATGGTTGCTCTGTAATTAGGTGTAATATTGATTTGGTCATGTGAGGAGGCGAGTACAGCATCTGTTTACTCTGCCATCTTGACTGGAAGTTTCCATTTTTTAAAAAGCATGGTCAGGGAAGACCTCTTTGAGAAGGTGACATATGAGTAGTTCAGGAAACTAGCTTTTCCTGAGTTCATCCAGTTGGTTATCAACTCTAGGTTTTCTCTAAAAATGTACCGCATTTTGCCTTGTGTTCTAATGACTTAGTATGTATATCTTATCCTTAGTGTAAATATATAAATATGTGATAAGGACGGTGTACCTTCATATATCATATTTCATTTGGTTTTTTTTCCCTTAAACTCATTGCTAATGCTACTGAATTAGAAAAGATATTTAATCTCTGTGGAGCTTTTTCTTTATCTACAAAATGAAGGAACTGGATAAAATTATTTGCAAGGCTCTGCTCCTTTCCAAAAGCTTATATGTTTATGAATCAAAGAATAAAAATATTTTGAGCAAAATAGAACTTATTGGAGTTGGAATAATAGAGCTATTAGATGAACATCCATGAGTTAGTCTCTCTTTTACAACATGGAGTGATTGCCAATATTTGGGGAATGCTGCTCAGCAAAGCTGGATCTACAAAACACTGTTCTTAGGGCCACCCACTCTGCATGGAATTACTTCATTATACAGATTGCTTATTGTTGGTTTTGCTTATGGCACAGATTCCTACACTCCTTCACTAAGTATGCATGCCCACCACTATTTACAACATACTCAACTGAGTTAGTTCCAAAAATTGCTGAAGAATGAATTGAATTCTATGTGTCAATTAATTTATTTAAATTTTTTTTTTTAGAAAGGTACTCTTTAGAAAAGCATAAAAAGCTATAACTTGGAGGTATTTGGGAAGAAACTGTTTCTCAGATTAAGCATAGTACAGGTAAGCTGAATAATTATTACATAGGCGTGATCATTAGGGTATTTTTAGTACATTTTTTAAGAATCACAATTCAATTAATCCCTTTACTGACTTCTACAAGTGCCCTCATGGAGCCATTATTCCAACTTCTGATATGCTCACTGAGATTAGCTACAAAGTGGTTTCAGAGGGCCATTTACTTGATGATCAAGAACTGCCTTAAATTAGTCACCTTCATAAAAATAAAACTATAGTTTCCATGAAGAGCAAATTGTTGAGGTCTTTGAAAAGCTTTCCCAATGGGTTTGTCACCTGTTAGAAGACCATTTGCCTGAGTGACCAATTATGGAGGAAGTAAACTCCAACACTGCTGTTTATGTATTCTGGGGTAGTCTTTTTTGCTATCTATAAGAACCAACAGCTTACATTTGACATAAACGTCTATCCTCATATGTACTGCATGGCTAATTTTAAAAGTTGAGAATAAATGCATGGGAGCTTGTTTTGATAGCTGTCATTATTATTTGATTAAGGCCAACAGACCAGGAGATACTGCCATTGAAAAGACAGTTTATTACTCACAGTTTCCTAGAGGAGGGGCAGACAATGATGCCGTGGGCCACAGGGAGAAGCACTGGAGTAGGTTAGGAGACAGAGGAAGGGGGAGTGGGGCAAGAGCTTTTATTGTGGTTTCTGAGGAAAGTAATAGGTGAGGCAGCGTGAACAGGCGTTGGCTTGGCTAGTGTGAATAATTTCAGGAGGTTCTGGAACATAGGGGCTGTCCCTAGTTGTCTGGTACCTGGCCATAGTGTGATTAGGGCAGGGGATAGTGACCATAGCTAGAGAGCCTGATTAAAAGGATGTCACTGGGGTGTGGGCACTGGACTGGTGAGATGACATTTGAAAAGCAAGCCTAGGAGTGAGTTGTTTACTATCTCTAAGAATGGTTAACCTTGGATGGGACAGTTCCTGTTGGTAAGGCCCAAGATATCATAGCATCAGAATACAGAAAATAAAAGACAGAACCCTCTCTGAGTTGTTTTAAAATCCAAGGCATAGACATCAGTGAAACTAGCAGAGTGAGTAAGTACCTTTGAAGATTCTCACCTCCGTAAAAGCAGCAAGAACACTGACAAAAACAGGAAGAATCAAATATTTCAGAATTCTAGAAATGAATCAAAGGTTTATAACAATCCAGGGAGCATTTATTCAGGAAAAACAACAGAAAAAGATTTTATTGGGGAATTGGGGGAGTGGAACAGACAAGTTGCTGTCCTTTTGTTCTTCAGTCTAGTTGTAGAGGAATTCACTTCACTGACCCATGTTGATATTATGATAATTGCGCTCTTCCCGGCTGAGGCAGTCGCTCGCCGATGGTTGGAATTCCGCTCGCAGCAGCTCACGGCAGCTCTTGCCGGCTGCCGGCCGCTGGCCGCTCACGCTGGCTGCCGTACACTCATGGTAGCTCACGGTAGCCCACTGCAGCCACTCTCGACAGCCCAGCTCCAGGTCGAGCTGTTGTTCACCATCTTAGCTGTAGAGGGCGCAGCATCACTGGCCCATGTGGGAACCGAACCAGGGACCCTGCTGCTCAGAGCTCATGCTCCCAAGCCAACTCTTAACCAACTGAGCCACTCTGCCGGCCCCTCTTTCTTGATACTTTCTATTTTTGCATTTCTTTCAACAGTGTTCATGATAGCTTGTTGCAGCGTTTTTATGATTGTTATGTTGAGTTTTAAGAGTTCTTTATATACTCTGGGTAATAGACCCTTGGCAGATATTAATGTTCTTGGATGCACAAAGTTTTAATTTTTATATAGTCTGTGTGTGTGTGTGTGTGTGTGTGTGTGTGATTATTTTTTTCATTTTGAGGTTCATGATTTTGCTGTCATATTTAAGAAACCATAGCCAAATCCAAGGTCAGATATTTGTCTCCATGTTTTCTGAAGAGGGTTTTGTAGTTTTAGCTTTTATATTTAGATCTGACTCATTTTGAGTTAATTTTTGTATATGGTGTGAAGTAAGGGTGCTATTTCATTCTTTTGTATTGAGTTGTCCTAGCACCAGTGTTTGAAGACTGTTCTTACCTCCATTGAATTGGCTTGGCACCCTTGTTGAAAATCAACTGACCATAGATCTATGGTTTTACTTCTGGACTCTCATGTCTGTTCCATTGATCCATATATTTATGTTTTTGTCCATTCCACACTGTCTTGATTACTGTTGATTTATAGTGAAAGGGACCCAGGCCTAGACCCTAGGCTAGGGCCCCCGCCCTAAGGAATTTAAAACATTTTTAAAAATTAATTATATCCTACAGAATAAAAGCTTTAATAATTCCAGGGATTTATATTTCTAAGTCTTAAAAATTTCCACCAATAAAAAATAAAAGCCACCTAGAATATTATTTTCTTTCCTACAAAATGAAGCTACTACTTCCTTCCTGATAGGTTCTTTATGACAGGTAAACAAAAGTATGGGGACATTTACATGTATTACTACTTTTACACTCTGGGAGGCAGAATAAGGGCCTCTCTAAAGTGTCCATATTCTAACCCCCAAAACCTTGCAATATGTCAGTTGAAAGGAAAAGGGGAATTAACACTGCAGATGGAATTACGTTTGCCAATCAGCCGAATTTACAAAAGGGAGATTATCCTGGATTGTCGAGATAGGCCCAATATAGTCACAAAGGTCCCTAAAAATATGAGAGACGAAGAAGAGTCAGAGTTAGGGAGATGTGACTTGTAACAAACAGGTTAGCATGATACTAAGTGAGGACTCAACTAGCCATCCCTGGGTTTGAAGATAGAGGATGGTGGCTGTGAGCAAAGGAAAGTGGAAGCCTGTAGAAGTTGAAAAGGCAAGGAAACAGATATTTCCCTAAAGCCTCCAGAGAAACTACTCCTGCAGCTTCCTTGATTTTGCCCAAGTGAGACCCATGTCAGACTTAATGAGTTACTGAATTATAAGGAAATACATTTGTGTTGTTTTAAGCCAGTTTCTTTGTGGCAATTTTTCATAGCAGCGATAGAAAACTAATTCATTCTCATTGTTAGATACATTATTTTTTTATGCTTCTCCCAATTATAAATTTCCAAGGATTTCAAACATATGAATTCCTAGAGTCTTGAGTTCTTTCCCAACTCTGTCACTAATTAGCTAAGTTATTCTGGCCCATGTGACTCTGTGCCTCAATGGTTACATGTATAATAATATCCTTTCAGCTGCCATACCATTTACAGATAAGCGCATGATAAGGGCAACTTTGAGATGTCAGGAAAACTTAATGTCAATCATTATGCAGAGGGGCTAATTATTTTAAGAACTAGGAATAAGATAGTAAATGTAAGGAGATCCAAAATGTAAGGCTGAAAGAGTTATAGAAGCAAGAGATAAAAGTGATATGTTACTTTTATATGTGGACAATTAATTGCTCTAGGTCTTAATGTCCTACTCTAGGGCAACAGAGGCATGTGTCAAGGTTTCCTTGACGATGTAATTAGATTTAGGGCCATTAAAAGTATTTTTTAAAAATTTTCTTCTGTGTCTGATGTTCCACATTCCACTTACAACACACAAAATGTCTGATATATGATGTCTATATGTGTGTATATATATATATGTTATACATGCCTATATGTATATTCATATAGACATTTATCTAATATAAGATCTAGATACAAAGTATAAAAATATTTGTGTGATTCCCTGATGCTATAAGCTCCTTTTTATAATCCACAAAGCACAATAGGGTTTTTTATATTTGCAAAAGAGGTCATGATAGTGTTCATATGAGAAAGGAGTTATTTTTCTCAATTATGGGATAATTTTTATTATGAGGTAAATCATTCACAGCATACCTCAGGCTATTCACAGAATTAGCCTGTTGTTGCTAGCTGGCCAATATTACATTAACATCTCAACCACCTGGAGGGTACTTAGCACACACCCACAACTCTGGAAAATAGAGACAAACAGAATAGACAAAACGGTCTCTGCCCAGGAGCACTCACACCCTTTGCTCATGGGGAAAACCCTCCTCACAGGCTGCTGCTACCCAAGGCTTTGTTAAGATTTCCTCTTTGCAAAATCTGACTTTAGAAAACTGGGTTATGTTGGTTCCTGACACCCAACCAGTCAATGTACAAAAATTAGGAGCAGTAAGTATATTATTAAGTGGGTGTACACTGAACAATCCACAGTGCTATTGTCGATTGCTTGTCAGCAAGACAAAGAAAAAGAAAAACAGGCACATTGACCTTAAACTTACAGCAGTGCGGAAATCATTAGCATTGGGACAAGCATCCTTCTGCCTCTCAAAAGTCATTGAAGGCAATGGCCCCATGTAAACATTGACATTCTAAAGGTAACCTTGAGTCATCAGGAAAAAGTTATATTGTGTCCTTTGTTTCAGAAGGCAAGAAATAGAAATTGATTTTAGAAAGACCTTCACCTATGGTACTGACATTTCTTGTGTGTCTATATAATGGGCAAAACACTGACAAAGGCACTTTGCAGATATCATCTCGATGAATCAATGGCAAGAATAAAATAGAATTATAAGGTAAAATAGAATAAATTGTTGCTGAGTCATTTCTTTTGCCTCCCAGCTACATGTTTCCCCTAAAAGCTGGCAAATATATTCCCCCAGGAAACTTTTCCTAGCCTCCTGATAGGCACTACCAGTTGGAACCACTGCAGGGAGATTGGAAGACGGAAGAAGAAAATCTTTTCTTTTTTCTTTTTATTTATTCTTTTCTGCTCCTGGTGGCGACCCCAGCAGCTCCAGACAATAAAGAGTGACTGGATGTGGTTGTAGGGCTCAAAAGTGGTCTGAGGTCCAAGGTGGTCTGAGCCCATCCAGAGGGAGTGAGGGCTTCTGGATTCCTGTGCAGAGGTCACTGTGTGTTTCCCATAGCCAGAGGTAGTGGAGCTCCTACAATTCTAGCAGCACCCCTGAAATGTTAGGTTTAAGGCTCCTAAACAAAACTTGTGTAAAAGAATTTTCGTTCCAAAGAGTTTATGACCAGACCTGGGGCTGTCTCTCAAAGGGGGAGATCAGCCCCTAAGTCCTGGTGGGTAAGGGATATATAGCTGAAGCTGGATACAGAAGCAAAAAAAAGCAGTTAGTGTGTAAAAAGAAAAAAATGGTTAGTTTATCTTATTTTAACAAACTATAGAACACAGGTTATTATTTTTAACGAGCTAATATATAACTTGCTTATCTTCTTGACGGGCTATAAAACATGACTTGTTTATTTTTTTCTAACAAGCTACCCAACTTATCTTTTCCCTAATAAGTAAGCTATAAAGCATACCTAGCTTATCTTTTTTAGTCTCTTGACAAGATACTTTGCTAACTTTTGCTGAAGCAGGAGCTTTTTAAATTCCTTAGGGCGGGGGCCCTAGCCTAGGGTCTAGGCCTGGGTCCCTTTCAATAGTACATTTTAAAATAGGGAAGTCCTCCAATTTTTTTCTCCTTTGTCAAGATTGTTTTGGGTATTCAGTGTCCATTTCAATTCCATATGGATTTCAGGGTTGGCTTTTCCATTTTTGCAAAAATGACCCTTGGGATTTTGATAGAGATTGCATTGAATCTGTAGACAACTTTGGAGTTAAGTCTCCTGACCATGAGCGAGATGTCTTTTCACTTATTTGGGTCTACTTTAATATATTTCAGTGATGTTTTGTTGTTGTTAGTATACAAGATTGAACTTTTTTTGATAGATTTATACCTATGTGTTGTTTATTTTTTGGGATGGTGTTGTAAATGGAGTTGTTTCATTAATTTATGTTCACATTGTTCATCATTAGTGTATAAAAATGTGCTTAGGGTGCATTGTCCTTGTACCCTGCAACTTTTCTAAATTTGCGTTGTTAACAGATTTTGTAAATTATTTAGGATATTCTAAATATGTAAAATCTTGCCATCTGTAAATAGTTGTCCTTCTTCCTTTCCAATGGATGCCATTTTTTTTGTTGCCTAATTTCCCAGAATACAAATTCCAATACAGTGTTGAATAGAAGGGCCAAAAGTGAGCATCCTGTCTTGTTCCTTTTCTTAGGAAGAAAACTTTCAATCTTTCACCATTGAAAATGATGTTAGCTCTGGGTTTTCTTATATGGCCTTTGTGAAGCACGTCCGGAGGAATGAGTCATGGGAGACCAAAATTGGTTTATTAGAATTTATTTGGCATAAAATAAATTTTATTTTGTTTGAGCTGCGGGAGGTCAGGCTAGAAAAGACCATAACCTTTCTGAGTAAGAGGGGTATGGAGTTTTATAGGCAGGGGTAAACGAGGCTGTTCCCCCTTCAATGCTTCAGGGGCTGCTTCATTGCATTGTCTCTAGCAACAAAGGGTTTTGGGGCATGACCCAGCCCTCAGGTTCCATATCCTGGGTCCCCAGCCACTGTCTGGACCACCCAGGCCCACTTATCATAAGGCCTTAGGAGACAAACACAACTGAACAGGTACAAAGTAAGACAAGATGGCTTTTAAGATAAGAAGGTTTCTGCTCCTAGCCTAAATATGGCCTAACGGCCTTTATCATTTTGAGGGAGTTCTCTTTCATTTTTAATGTATTGGCAGTTTTTATCATGAAAGAGCATTGGATTTTGTCAAGAGCATTTTCTGTGTCAGTGTAGATAATCATGTGGTTTCTTTCCTTCATTATATTAACATTGTATATTACACTGATTGATTTTTCTTATGTCAGTGGAAAAATATTCAGCCTAAGAGAAAGCTTATAAGAGTTTACTTGAGCCAAACTGACGACAATTGCCAGGATGCAAAATCTCAATGGATTGAGAAAATGCTCCACAAAATGGCGGTTTGCAGCTTATTTTATACACAGAATCAAAGGAGGAGTGTTACATGAAATCCATTGGTGGTAGGTTAAGGGAATGGGAGAAAGTAAAGCGGGAAAATCTCTGGGATTGGATAAAAGTAAATTGGAGACACAGGTATACCTACATAGGTGGGTACAGGATAGTTAATAGTTCACTTTTTACAGCATGTAGCGATGTTAATCAGGGGACAAGAATAATAATGAGGGATTCTGTAGTTTCCTGCTCTGGTCTGGAAAAAGGGATTGCAGACATTCCAAGGGTATGTTATCTTAGATGCAGAAAGACAATAGACAGACTCCCTTAAGGTAAAGACTGACCTTTGTCAAGGAAGCTACAGGCTAAGGATGTGACTTCTTGCCATGGCCCATCTTAGGAATTTTTATGTTCATGCCATCCTATGTGGTTATTTTCAGTCTCCTGAGTTTGTCAGGTTTAGCATGTGGCCCCTTTTCTGTCCACACTTATATTGAATCACCCTTGTATTTCTGGGATAAATTCCACTTGGTCATGCATGGTGTGTAATCCTTTAAATATGTTCTTGGATTTGTTTACCAGGATTCTGGGAGGATTTTACCCCTGTATTTATATTAATAAGAGGTATCAGCCTAGAGTTTTTGCACTTTGGATTCGTGTTGGGTACTCCTTGACAAGGCCCTTTACAGCGCTGCATGGCTTCTGTCCCTGCCCATATGTAGCCTAACGAGCAGCCAGAGGTGACACCTTATGGTCTTCTCAGGTCTTTTTTCTTTTTTAATTTTTTAAAAAGATTTTATTGGGGAGCCAGCCGAGTGGCGCATTGGTTAAAACTGGCGTGGGACGCCAGAGGGCCCTGGTTCGGATCATATGTGGATAGGAAGGCCAATGACACTGCCCTCTACAGCTAAGATGCTGAACAACAGCTCGACCTGGAGCTGGGCTACCGTAGGTCGCTGGCGACGGCCTAGGCTGCAGTCCCCTGCTGCAGTGGGCTGCCATAAGCTACCATGTGTAGCTGGCAGCCAGCATGAGCGGCCAGCAGCCGCTCTGAGCGGCCATCCAGAGGCCGGCGACTGATCTGCCTCACCCAGGAAGAGCACAATGATGGTGCCAGCTTGGGCCAGTGAAGCAACATCCTCCACAACTAGATTGAAGAACAAAAAGAACAGCAATTGCAACTAGTCTGTTCCCCTTCTCCCGATTCCCCAGCGCTGTTCCCCTCCCCCAACTCCCCAATAAAATCTTTTAAAAAGATTAAAAAAAAAGATTTTATTGGGGAATTGGGAGAGGGGAACAGCATTGGGGAATCGGGGAAGAGAAACAGACAAGTTGCTGTCCTTTTATTCTTCAGGCTAGTTGTGGAGGACATCACTTCGCTGGCCCATGTTGGTATTATCATTGCGCTCTTCCCGAGTGAGGCAGTCACTCGTCTGCCATTGGACAGCCCCTCACGGCAGCTCACGGCAGCTCACGAAAGCTCATGCCCGCTGCCAGCCAGCCCCACTGCAGCCTACGCCATCACCAGCGATGCACAGCAGCCCAGCTCCAGGTGGAGCTGTTGTTCAACCATCTTAGCTGTAGAGGGCGCAGCGTCACTTGCCCTCATGTGGGATCTGAACTGGGGCCCTGCTGCTCAGAGCTGGCGTCCTAAGCCAGCTCCTAACGAACGCGACACTCGGCTGGCCCTTCTCAGGCCTTTTCTGAGTGTGTGTCCTGCCCTGGATATTCATGTGGCTTTCTAGGTCCTTGACACAGGGGCTGTTTTCAAAGTCCTGGTGATCTAAAGATCCTCACTCTGCACCTTTTTCTCCCTTGGCTTTTGGCCTGTCTGTTGTTTGTTTTAACTGTTATTTTTGCCCCAGGCAATAGCAGTTTGTTCATTTGACTCTCAGTGTGTTTGAGAAATGTCTTCTGCGTAGTTGTCTCTTAACTCTGAGAAAGTTCTAAGTTAGGTGAAAAGTAGGCCCCTTTCATTAGTCTTAGGAATCCCACAGAGAGAGCCAAACAAATACAGTTCACATGGGAACAAGATGCACTCTGCTGTGGTTAGGACAAGGGTTCCCTACTAAGAAAGCGGGCTGCCATCTTCAGGACTGCCACCACATCCAGGAGGGGATGTAGTTGGCATAAGCTACCACAGTACAAAGCTTTCCTCCCTCCTCAGTGGCCCTCTCCTGGTTAAATGTTTGTGTGGTTGCTGTAATGGTTTTACTATCTCCACAAATTCTGGGAAATGTGATTCTGACAGGTATTGCAATGGTTTTCAGGTCTCTGCACAGGGATGCCCCCCCCCCCCCAGTAGTCTCTACTTTGCTGTTTTTGCAGTTGTCCTTGTCAACACACTTTTATTGGAAAGCACATCCTGGCTCACTTTGGTTAAGACAGGGGATTGTAATGGTGGCACTAAATAGTTTCCATTTTGCGATTTGTATCTCTGGTGTAATTTGATTTAATAAGTGTAATTTAGCTTGGCACTTTTTCAAAGCTTTCTTTTCTTTGTTGCTTAATGATTCCGCTTCCTATACATTTACTGTGCATACCAGTTTCACTGTTTCAGTTGTATTTACTTAGGTGCAGTGCTGGCCCTGTGGTTTGGGAGAGGTTTTGCACATCTGTATGGGATCCACTCCTAGCTCTCACTTAAATCTACATAACATATGCAGAGGTTGCGATAACCTATAGATAACCTATGACTGGCTTAGCTGTACCTTCCCCCCACCCCAATGGACAAAGCCAAACTCAGTAGAAAATTTCAACTACAGGCCAAAACAATTTACATCCTGGCTAGAAAATATAAAACTCAAGACTAAACAAAGACTCGATGCAGTGGTTTGCAGTTTCCAGCAGACCCTGCCTAGCCAACCCTCCTCTTACTTTAATAAATCTTCCTTCTATACTTCTACCTGACTCGTGAATTCCTTCACGGCCTGCGAGCGAGCAGCCACAACAGCTTTTATGTGCTATAATGTAAAAGTGCTATTTTGGCTTGCCCCTCTTGTACACTGCCTTGAAGCCAATCTGATTTCTGGGCAGCATTCTACACCATAGTTCAGTTCTCAGTATTTTTTTGCTTTATTGTTTCTGGTCACATTTGTTTGTGGGCCTTTTGGTGGTTATCTCAGGACTTCACTGATGTAAAGGATCCTTTTCTCCAGGTTTCTTCTCTCTGATTCTTTCTACTCTGTGCTTGGGATCGCTTAGTGTAGGGTATGAAAATTTTACAAAGCATCCTACTGTGTGTTGAGGTAAGAAACATCCAAGCCTGGGCTGGCCGAGTGGCACGTTGGTTAAGAGCTGGCTTGGGACGCCAGCTCTGAGCAGCAGGGCCTTGTTACGGATCCCACATGAGGGCCAGTGACACTGCTCTCTACAGCTAAGGTGGTGAACAACAGCTCGACCTGGAGCTGGGCTGCCATGAGTCGCTGGTGACGGCGTAGGCTGCAGCCCCTGCTGCAGGGGGCTGCCATAAGCTACCGTGTGTGGCCAGCAGCCAGCGTGAGCGGCCGGCAGCCAATGTGAGCTGCCATGAGCGGCCATCCAGAGGCTGGCGACCGATTTGCCTCACCCGGGAAGAGCGCAATAATAATACCAACATGGGTCAGTGAAGCAACGTCCTCCACAGCTAGACTGAAGAACAAAAGGACAGCAACTTGTCCCCGATTCCCCAGCGCTGTTTCTTTCCCTCAATTCCCCAATAAAATCTTAAAAAAAAAGAAACATCCAAGCCTGTAGAGAAGTTTAATGAGTTTATTTGAGCCAAAGTGACGAAAGTTGCCCTGAAGCACAATCTCAATGGATTAAAAATATGCTCTGGAGAATGGAAGTTTTGTAGCATATTTATACATTAGAATCAAAGGAGGAGCCCTAAGGAGGGTTACATGAAGTCCGTTGGTGGTAGATTAAGGGGGCAGGAGAAAGCAAAGTGGGGAAATCTCTGGGATTCGATAAAAAGTAAAATGGAGAGACACATACTTCTTTTACATTGGTGAGTGTGGAGTAGCTAATAATTAACATTTTACAGCACATACAGGAGGTATCCAGGAATCAGATAACAAGGAAGGGGTTCTGTAGTTTCTTGCTCTGGTTTGGTGGGTTGTTCCTTGCGGGGTCTGGAAAAAGGGATTACTCTGACATTCCAAGGGTATGTTATCTTAGATGCAAAAAGACAATAGACAGGCTCACTTAAGGTACATATTGACCTTTGTCAAGGAAGCTACAGGCCAAGGATGTGACTGCAGGCCATGACCCACTTTTAGTTAGTAATTTTTATGTTCAGACCATCCTATGTGGTTAATTTTGGTCTCTGAATTTGTGGGGCCTGCCATGCTGGCCTCCTCTGAGCTTGTCAGGTTTAGTATGTGGCCCCTTTTTGTCCACAGGTATTTGCAGGGGCCATTCTAGTGGAGAGGGAATAGCACCCCCTTTTTTCTCTGTTTTGCTTGGTGTCAGGTGGGGCTTGTTGACAGACCTTCCTCCCACAGTGCCCCAGCAGCAGCAGAGTTCGGTCAGGAAGTCAGGGCCTTGCTTTTCGTAGTGCCTGCTTATTGCCAGCAGTGCCAGTCACCCAGATGGGGGAAGGGGCCTCTGCAGTTCTTTGGCGTCGGGGTTCTGTCCTGCATCTCCTCCTTCTTCTCTTCTTACATTATGTTCAATGGATTAAATTGCATGATTTTGAACATTACTTTTTTTAAATTGTGATATAGTTGACGTATAACATTATATTAGTTTCAAGTGTACAACATAATGATTCAATATTTGTATATGTTGCAAAAACGGTCACCACAATAAGTCTAGTTAACATCCATCACCACACAGTTTCAACTTTTTTTCTTCTGATGTTTGGATGAACTTTTAACATTTACTGTCTAAGCAACTTTCAAATATACAATACAGTTTTTTAAACTATAATTGTTACCTGCTAAAGGTCCAGCTGCTCACTGCATGAAAGCCAAAACTTGAGAGACGAGGTTGGTGGAGAGAAAAGCAGGTTTGTTCAAAATGCCGGCATTCTGGGAGGATGGTGGACTCCTGTCCAAAGGCCATCCCCTCTCTTCCCAGCATGGCCGAAAGGTTTTATAGGCAGGTAAGGAGAGGCAGAATAAAGGAAAGGGGATGTTGGTCTGGCAATTCTTGGAAAAAGGTGCTTCCCAGAGGCTGGTTTGTTTCAGGGATAGGAGTGGATCTTATGCAGATATAAAAACTTCTTTCAAGACATTGAGCCAGCTATGCATGTTGGGAATAGATTTTAGCCTTGCCACAAATAAAGATACATGAAGTTGAGAGTACCTCGGCAAAGCAAACTTTACTTCTGCAGAAGGGTGCGGAGCCACCATAAGCCGGTGTAGCAAGCACACTGAGCGGGGAGTCCACTCAATTTTTATCCCTAACGCAGGTTCCACTGTGTCGTACTCTACTGGCTAGAGTGTGACCTTACAATCTAAACCGATTGGCTAATAGAAAAGCAAGATTTGCCTATCTAGAAGATTAGGTAAGCTTGAAAATGAGGAACTACTAAGCAGTAGTGAGAAAGTATATTTATAAACTTTGCTGTCTTTGACAGAAAAGACTAGGACCTTTTCTAACATGCATAAGGTGGGGAGTAAATAGAAGCACTGAAACTGGCATGCATAGTAAATGTTTAGTAAACAAAATTATTAAGGTTTGGTGGGAGGGAAGAAAAGCGAAGAGAAACAAAGAAAAGAAAAACTTCTAAAAAGTCCCAAGCTAAACTATACTGTCAAGTCAAATTACACTAGGTTTAAATTTCAAACTATTTTAGAAGATATAGTGTCACTGTTACATAATCACCATGCTATCCATTACATCCCCACGACTTATTTATTTTATAACTGGAAGTTTGTACCTTTTAATCACCTTTACCCTTTTCGCCTACCACCACCCGCCACCTCTGGCAGCCAACAACCTGTTATATTTATGTCTGTGAGTTGTGTTATGGTTTTTCTTTTTTTTTTTTAGATTCTACATATACGTGAGTTGGCTGAGTGGCTCATTGGTTAGGAGTTGGCTTGGGAACGTGGGCTCTGAGCGGCAGGGCTGCCAGTTCGGATCCCGTGTGGGACAGTGATGCTGTGCCCTCTGCAGCTGGGATGGTGAACGGATGCTTGACCTGGAGCTGGGCTGCTGTGAGCCGCCGGCGTCGGCGTGGGCTGTGGTGGGGCTGCAGTGGGCAAAAGTGGGCTGCTGTGAGCTGCTGTGAGTGGCCGGCGGCCAATGTGAGCAGCCAGAGGCTGGAGTGGGCTGCCATGGGCAGCTGTCCAATGGCTGGCGACTGACTGCCTCACCTGGGAAGAGCGCAATGATCACAGTGCCAACATGGGTCAGTGAAGCGACATCCTCCACGGCTAGACTGAAGAGTAAGAGGGCAGCGGCTTGTCTGTTCCCTTCCGCCGATTCTCCAACGCTGTTCCCCTCCCCCAATTCCCCAATAAAATCTTTAAAAAAAACCCAGATTCTACATATATGTGACATCATATAGTATTTGTCTTTCTCTGCTTGACTTATGTCACTCACCGTGATGCCATTAAAGTGCATCCATGTTATTGCAAATGGCAGGATTTCCTTCTTTTTTATGGTTGAGTGATATTCCAGTGTGTGTACCACGTTTTATTTATCCATTCATTCATTGATAGACACATTGTTTCCATGTCTTTGTTATTGTAAGTAATGCTGCAATGAATATGGGTGAGCAGATAATCTTTTCAAGTTTGTATTTTTGTTCCTTTCAGATAAATACCCAGACATGGAATTGCTGGATCATATGGTCGTTGTAGTTGTAATGTTTTGAGGAAACTCGTACAGTCTCCATGAGTCTACATATTTACATTCCCACTAACAATGCATAAGGGTTCCCTTTTCTCCACATTCTCATGAACACTAGTTATTTCTTGTCTTTTTTGATAATAGCCATTCTAATAGGTGTTAAGTGGTATCTCGTGGTTTTGATTTACATTTTCCTGATGATTAGTGACATTGAGCATCTTTTCATGGACCTGTTGGCCATCTGCATGTCCTCATTGGAAAAATGTCTATTCAGATCTTCTGCCCATTTTTTAATTGGTTTGTTTGTTTGTTTATTTGCTGTTGTATTGTTGTATGAGTTCTTTGTATATTTTGGTTATTAACTCTTGTCAGATACATGATTTGCAAATATTTTTTTCCTTTTAGTAAGTACCTTTTTATTCTGTTGATGGTTTTATTTGCTGTGCAGAAACTTCTTAGTTTGATGTAGTGCCTTGTTTATTTGCTTTTGTTGCCTTAGATTTTGGTGTCAAATCCAAAAAATCATCAGCAAGACCAGTGTCCTCCCTCTTCTCATCTTACATGACCTCTGCTGGCAAGAGGGAACAATCTTTCCCTGGGCTTTTTTTTTTTTTAAACTCTACCCTATGGCAGTCCTGGGTTGCAGTGTGCTATTTGGGATATGTATACAGGAGGCAAAAATAAACCCTAAGGAATTTAACACCTGGTCCTCCATTAATTCCTGAAGTGTCTGCCCATTCTGCCTCCTGTCCTCATTTCAGAATCTTCCAATACTTGATCTGTGTGTTATGTCAGTGGTTCTAAATTATAATTAATGGGAGTTTTTGGGTGGAATGTGCTTACTCCATCATGATTAGAATGGGAACTTTATTCTCACATTTATTGAATGAGTGATTAAATGAATATGAGTTGTGACAATTAAGTTCGCGAACTCACCCTAGAAAAAGTGCTACATACCTCGTTGTTGAATATCACTATGGTCACCTTCAAAGTACTCCCCTTGGGAAGCTATGCACTGATGCCAGCACCTAGTCCACCCTTCAAAGCAGCGGTTCTCAACCTGTGGGTCGCGACCCCTTTGGGGGTCAAATGACCCTTTCACAGGGGTCGCCTAAGACCATCGGAAAACAAAAAGATATTTACATTACGATTCATAACAGTAGCAAAATTACTGTTAATAGAGTAGAAACGAAAATAATTTTGTGGTTGGGGGTCACCACAACATGAGGAACTGTATTAAAGGGTCGCAGCATTAGGAAGGTTGAGAACCGCTGCTTCAAAGCAATTTTGGAACTCTTTTTCTGGAAAGGCCATCAGAACTGTCATCATATTACCTTTGATGTCCTGAATATCATCAAAATGTCTTCCTTTCAGTACCTCCTTTATCTTTGGGTAAAGAAAGAAGTCATTGGGGGCCAGATCAAGTGAGTATGGGGGCTGTTCCAATACAGTTATTTGTTTACTGGCTAAAAACTCCCTCACAGACAGTGTGCTGTGTGAGCTGGTGCATTGTCATGATGCAAGAGCCATGAATTGTTGGCGAAAAGTTCAGGTCGTCTAACTTTTTCACGCAGCCTTTCAGCACTTCCAAATAGTAAACTTGATTAACTGTTTGCCCAGTTGGTACAAATTCATAATGAGTAATCTATCTGATATCAAAAAAGGTTAGCAACATCGTTTTGGTTTTTTTTTTAAGATTTTTTTTTTAATTGGGGAATTGGGGAGGGGAACAGTGCTGGGGAATCGGGGGAAGGGGAACAGACAAGTTGCTGTCCTTTTGTTCTTCAGTCTAGTTGTGGAGGACGTCGCTTCACTGGCCCATGTTGGTATTATCATTGCGCTCTTTCCGGGTGAGGCAGATAGGTCGCCGGCCTCTGGATGGCTGCTCACAGCGGCTCTTGGCAGCTCACACCGGCTGCCGGCCACTCTCGCTGGCTGCCAGCCACACAGGGTAGCTTATGGCAGCCCACTGCAACAGGGGCTACAGCCTACGCCATCACCGGCGACTCACGGCAGCCCAGCTCCAGGTCGAGCTGTTGTTCACCATCTTAGCTGTAGAGGGCGGTGTCACTGGCCCTCATGTGGGATCCGAACCTTCTGTTCAGAGTTGGTGTCCCAAGCCAGTTCTTAACCAACGCGCCACTCGGCCGGCTCAGCAACATCATTTTGATTCTTGATTTGGACTGACAGAACTTTTTGGTTGTGGAGAATTGGCTGACTTCCATTGTGTACTTTGACACTTTGTTTCAGGGTCACATTGGTACACCCATGTTTCATCACCAGTGATAACACAGCCCAAAACATTGTCTTGCCTCTCGGAAAGGTCTTGGCAAACTTTGACTTTCCTTTGCTTTTGTTCATCCATGAGCTCCTTTGGGACCATTTTCGCACACACTTTTCTCATGTCAAGATTTTCAGTTACAATTTTACTAACTGTTTATCGATGTTTACTTGGTCTGCTATGCTTCCCATAGTCAGCCACTGATTTTGATGCACAATTTGATGAATTGTTGCAATGTTTTCATCAGTTCTGCTCAATATTGGCCACCCTGACCTCTTTTCATCAGTGATGCATTCTCTCCCTTTGAAAAAACATTTAATCCATTTGTACACTGCCATTTTCTTCATGGCATTATCCCCATAAACTTGGACTAATATGTTCCTGATTTCACTTTCACTCTTGCCAGTTTTAACAAGAAATTTAATGTTTGTTTGTTGCTCTAATTTAAGTTCAGACATTCTTGGGATGGCACACAAAAACATGCAACAATCATGAACATCACTCAGCAAGACACCGCCACATGTTGCCATGAAGGTTATGAAACCTTACTGAGCTATTTGTACAGTGCTGCCAATGTAAGCACATGGTAGCAAGTTCGCAAACTTAATTGTCAGACCTCGCACCTTGCCTACAAGTTGCTTGTGTTTGTGGGTGTCAGTATAACAATAGGTATAGTATTAAGGAATTATGATAAATTTCTATGGGAGCTCACAGGCATAGGAATGAAATTATTTTTAGTGATTTTGGAATAGGGCATTTGGTATGGTGGTAAGGTCATTATTCAGACAAGAGTACTCTTACACTAACTAGGTGTCCTTTAATTCAGTTCAATCAAGACACAGACCCACAGGTTAAGGACAAAGTCCTCCGCAAGACTGCCTCTTTTCAGATGCCAGCTGTCAGTCTCAGGGGCCACCTGCACTTCTGACCTACTTGGCCATAATTTGGGTGTTCCTACAACCCCCTGAGATTTGATAATTTGCTGGGACTCAAGAGAACTCCTTGAAAGTGCTAAACTAAAAATTATAGTTTTATTATAAAAGCTACAACCCAGAAACAGTCCAATGGAAGAAATGAATAGGCCAAGGCCTGGGCCTGGGTGGGGTTGGGGCCCAGGGAGAAACATAGAGCTTTGGTGCTCTTTCTCATGGAATCCATGCACATCAGCTTCCAGGCACCTCATTGTGTTTGTTCACCCTCCAGGAAGCTCCACTGAGCTTTGATGCCCAGATTTTTAACTGGGATTTTATTCCTTACATAGGGATCATTGATTAAATGATTGCCCATGTGCTTGAGCTCCTCCTGCCCCCTCTCCTCCCTGTGGGCCTGCTTGGTCCAAAGTTGCAGTCTCTTTAATCAAGTGGTTTGTCTTTGTGGTGACCAGCCCCTGTCCTGAGGCTGGCTAGGGATTACCTTGAGTCATTAGTAACAGAACAAAGGCACTCGCCTCACTCAGGAATTTTAAGGGTGTTTGAAGCTATGTGCTAGCAATTGGGGACAAAGATAAGATATACCAGGGGTGCCAAAAAAAATGTATACAAGTGGACACTTTGGTCAGTGTTGCTTAAGCAGTAGTTCGCCATAATCAGAAGTGTCTGGATGCTGATGGTAAGTAACCACTTTGAGCACCTCTTGAAATTGCAGAAGTCAAACGTGACTTGTGTTCACCTTTTGTTATTGGCATATATTGAGTATTACAATTTTAATATGTGTATACATTTCTTAAAATGTGTATACATTTTTTGGGCATCCTTTGTATTCTTTATTATACCACAGTCATCAAATAAGATTTCAAGAAGAATGTGGCATTTGAGTGATGCCTTGCAAGATGGGTGGGATTTAAACATTTTGAGATGGGGTAAAGGGCATTCTAGGCTGAGAAAGCTGCATTAGCAATCATCACACAGGGCACATAACTCAAAAGTGCGGAGTTCAGTATGTAGAAATATATCTTTTTTCTTTTTCTTTTTAGCTTTAGTGGGATATATAAAAAGCAATAATAACAAGTAAAGCCAGGTTGGGGCTCTTATTTAATGATATTTATTAATGACATTTATTAATCACAGAATTTCTATATTCCTACAGAGCAGAAGAAAGAAGAGATGTGTTTTTGTTTTTCCGAAGTCTACACTTTTTTGTGGAGTGGTGTGAATATCGGAACCGCACATTTAAACATTTCAAGGTAAAGTCTAAAGTCTTTACATTTAAACATATATGAAAAAGTGAAACATGTTAATTTGGGGATTTGGCATACCATTTGTTCCTTAAAGTTTTTAAGCAACAGAAACTGTTCTAATGGGCTTTTGGAATTTGCAATTATTTGGAATAAATGAAGGTGGAATGCTTCTGTACAAATCTTTGAATCTTATATAATTAAATATCTTGATTGATTTTATAACACATTTTTTTTTGTTAAAGATTTTGGGGAATTGGGGAAGGGGAACAGACAAGTTGCTGTCCTCCTGCTCTTCAGTCTAGCTGTGGAGGACGCTGCTTCACTGACCCATGTTGGGATTATCATTGCGCTCTTCCCAGGTGAGGCAGATCGGTCATGGCCACTGGAAGGCCGCTCACTGCAGCTCATGCCTGCTGCTGGCCAGCCCCACTGCAGCCTACGCCATCGCGGGCAACTTACGGCAGCCCGGCTCCAGGTCAAGCTGTTGTTCAACATCTTAGTTGTAGAGGGTGCATTGTCACCAGCCCTAATGTGGGATCCAAACTGGGGTCCTGCTGTTCAGAGCTGATGTCCCAAGCCAGCTCCCAACTAACACGCCGCTCAGCCGGCCCTTATAACACACATTTTGAAAAATTATTCTGTCAAGGATACTTGAAATACAATGACAAATGCTAATAAAGAATACAATCACAGCAGGCTTATCACACAGCATTATAATCTGAGTGCATTTTGAGCTTCTTAATTATTGTATAGCTCAAGTTTAAATACTGAAGCCTGATTCTTGTTAAGTAATGCTTCTTAAGTCTGATGCTGGTACATTCAAAGACTCCTTTTTATTCCCTTTGTTTATTTTCTGGCACAACTAGAATTATGCTTGGCTGCATTGTAATCCCCCAGGTGGATAGCATTAAGTTTTTGACAGCAGTGATCCACACGAGGAGCTCTGAAAGAGTTAATAATGTCTCATGGTTCAGGTTCCCTTCCAAGCCGTACTGGGTCATGACTGTTGTTTTTATGGCTGGTAATAACTCTCCTTTGGAGTCTTTTATTATTCTTTGCATTCTATTAGGCTGAGCTAATGAAATCTGTCAGGCATAGGGTTTTCTTTAGAATGAAATGTGCTAGTACCTGTCCTGTACCTGTCCTGTACCTGTACCTGTACCTATAGTGTGGTCCCTTGAGCAGTTCTCATGATTATGTTGTTTATTCACAGGTGCTCTTGCACCGGAACTGTTAAATAGATCTGCTTCACAAATGGGGGAGGAATAAGCTGGAAGTTTTGCTTATGAATCACCTAATGTGGTTGTTTTACTTATTATACATTTAGATGGGTTGTGGGAAATGTGAGTGCTAGCCCCGTTTCCAAAGCCAGTTAGCCTCCAGGTGCTTTCAAGGCAGGTACAGAAGTATAGTTGGTGTGTTATTCCTATAGAGCAACGGCTCTCAACCTGTGGGTCACGACCCCTTTGGGGGTCAAACGATCCTTCACAGGGGTCGCCGGGTACTTGTATGTGGGCGTATGTGCATGTGGGCCTGGAGATGGATAGAGGAGTGGTGTCTCGGTTTCTAAGACCATCGAAAATATGTGTTTTCCGATGGTTTTAGGCGACCCCTGTGAAAGGTTGAGAACCGCTGCTATAGAGGATAGTGCGCTACAGTGAGCTGGTCTTTGCTGGTGATAAGGTTGCTCGAATGGAAAGAAACACAGTGTTGTACAGCCATCACCAGTGTCTGTCTCCAGAACTTCTTCATCACCCTGCACTGATCCCCTGTCCCCATTACACCCAGCTTGCCGTTCCCTTCTCCCCCATTTACTGAGAACCACCACTCTGTCTTCTGTTTCTGTGAATTTGATTACTCTAGGTACCTACCTCATTTAAGCAGAATTGTAAAATGTATCCCTTTTGCCCAGCTTATGTCACATCGCATAATGTCTTCATGCGTCATTGATGATGTAGCATTGGTCAGAATTTCATTCCTTTTTAACGCTGAATAATATTCATTTTATATATTTACCACATTTTGTTTATCTGTTCACCTGTTGATGGACACTTGGGTTGCTTCCACCTTTTGGCTGTTGTGGATAATACTTCTATGAACAATGGTGTACAAGTTCCTATTCAAGTCCCTGCTTTTAGTTCTGTACATGAAATTGCTTAGATCATATGGTAATTCTATGTTTAAGTTTTTGAAGAACTTCATATTGTTTTTCACAGCAACTGCACCATTTTACTTTCCCAACAGCAATGTACAAGGCTTCTACTTTCTCCACATCCTTGCCAACGTTTGTGATTTGGAGTGGGTTTTTTTCCTTTTTTTTTTGTCAGACCCAACTTAATGGGTGTGAATTGGTATCTCATTGTGGTTTTGATCTGCATTTCCTTGATGATTAGTGATGCTGAGCATCTTTTTAAGTGCTTATGGGCCATTTATGTATTTTCTTTGGAGAAATGTCTATTCAAGTCCTTTGCCCATTGCATTAGGTTGTTTGGGTTTTGTTTTTTTTGTTGTTGTTGTTGAGTTGTAGGAGTTCTTTATATATTCTAGATATTGATCCCATATCTAATATGTAATTTGCAAAAATCCCATTCCCTGGATTGTCTTTTTATTCTCTTGATATAATGTCTTTTGTTGCACAAAGTTTTTAATTTTGATGAAGCCAATATATTTTTTCTTTTGCTGTCTTTGCTTTTGATGTCATATCCAAAAAATCATTGCAAAATTTAATGTCATAAAGGTTTTTCTTTTTTTTTTTTCCCCTAAAGGTGTTATAGTTTACTTCTTTAGTTTAAGTGTTTGATTCACTTTGTAAGCTAAGGGTCCAGCTTCATTCATTTGCATGTACATATTCAGATTTCCAGCACTGTTTTTTGAAGAGACTCTTCCTTTTTATATTGAATGGTCTTGGTACCTTTGTTGAAAGTCATCTGACCATATATGCTCAAGTTTGTTTCTGGGCTGTCTGTTATAGTCTTTCGATCTATATTTCTGTCCTTATGCCAGTACCACACTTTTGATTAGTGTAGCTTTGTAGTTACATTTTGAAAGAAGGATGTATGAGTCCTCTAATTTTGTTCTTTTCAAATTTGTTTTGGCTATTTGGAGCTTTTAAAGATTCCGTATGAATTTTAGGATGTATGTTCCTATTTTTTTTTTTTAAATGTCACTGGGACTTGAATAGGGCTTGCATTGAACCTGTAGATTGCTTTGAGTAATATTGACGTGTTAACTATTCAGTTTCAATCCATGAACACAGGATGTCTTTCTGTTTGTGCATGTCTTCTTTAGTTTCTTTCAGGAATGTTTGTAAGGGTAAAATATATATATATATATTTTTAAGATTTTTATTCGGGAATTGGGGGGTTGGGAACAGTGCTGAGAAATTGGGGGAAGGGGAATACACAAGTTGCGGTTGTTTTCTTGTTGTTGTTTTTTTTGTTTTTGTTTTTTTTAAAGATTTTTATTGGGGAATTGGGGGGATGGGAACAGTGCTGGGGAATTGGGGGAAGGGGAACAGACAAGTTGCTGTCGTTTTGTTCTTCAATCTAGTTGTGGAGGATGTTGCTTCACTGGCCCAAGTTGGCACCATCATTGCACTCTTCCTGGGCGAGGCAGATCAGTCGCCGGCTTTTGGACGGCAGCTCACTGCGGCTGCTGGCCGCTCACGCTGGCTGCTGGCTACACACGGTAGCCCATGGCAACCCACTGACACAGGGGCTGCAGCCTATGCCGTCGCTGGTGACTCACTGCAGCCCAGCTCCAGGTTGAGCTGTTGTTCACCATCTTAGCTGTAGAGGGCAGTGTCACTGGCCCTCATATGTGGGATCCGAACTGGGGCCCTCTGGCGTCCCAAGCCAGTTCTTAACCATTGCGCCACTCAGCCGGCCCTATTTTTAATTTTAAGCCTTAATTTCTTAATTATCAGTGTTAAGAATGAAGCAATATCTATTTAAGATAATGGGATCAGCATGTTTTTACTGTCTCATTTATTTATGAGTTAAGGGTATATATAAGGTTGTCAGGTACCCATGTTCATGTCTTCTTTTTATATAGCAGTCTCAAAATTTTTTTAATGCTAATTCTATAATTTAGAGTTTTTCCCAGTGCTTTGTCCTAATTATTATTTTATCTAAACCACTGGCTTTTAAATTCTCTACAATTTGAGAGTTATGATTTTTTTTCTCCTTAAGATAAATTATGTTAAGAACATAGGAATACATTATTTTTCTGACATTTGGAAATGTGACAGGAGTCTTCTCTGACCATTTTCTCTAGTTTCGGTCCTACCACTTAGTGCTCCTTATCAAGTTTATTATTCCAGATATAGATACAGCTTATTTCCATTGATTTAGTTAAGATTGTGATAGTTCAAAGATTCTACTTTTCTAAGTGAAACAGGGCTCTTCTGTTTGAATGAATTTTATGAATTTTATTTTGCACTATTTGTTTTATTATTTATTATTTATTATTATTTATTATTTGTATTATTCAAGTCAAATGTGCTCACTATTATGCTAGGCACTTTAAAAGTATAAGGGGAATATTGAATGTGTTCAGTGTACTAAGTGAGCTTTCAATCATAGGGAAATGAGACATGCATATAAAATAATGAAAAAGCAGTACAATATTTATGATTATCAGTTACCAAAATAAAATAAGTGAGTGAGTTAATAAGTGTTATGGGGTAATTACTGTGGCCTTAAGAGATCCCAGATCATTTAATGAGAAGGTTCATTTTGGAGTCATTGACAAGTTGGAGAAAAATTGAAAACAGGTTATTTTAGGTAGGAAAAACATATGCTACCGGAAAAGCAAATGCTTAAAAATAGGAATAAGTATTTGTTCTGGGAATAGTATACAGAGACCAATTTGATTCTAATGTATAATTTATGTTGGAAACAATGTTGGTGATTTTTAAATACATAGTTGAAACTCATGTTTCTAAAGCACTGATAATTTTGTATGTAACCCCAAAGCAATGTGGAGATTACGACTTTTGAATGAGGTTTGGGCAAGTGGAGTTATTTTAGGAACTTTAATCTGGCAGCATTGTGTTATCATAAATCATCAGTATTAGAATAAAGATGATTTCTCACTGTTAAATGTTTTAGTTAATTATGGGTCTTTAGAAGATGTTGCTCAGAAGCTTTCTTGTTAATATATAGTCTGTTTGTATGACCATGGATGTGTAGGGGTGCGTGGGACAGTAGTGTGTAATAACACCACATAATTCATTTTGTTTTCATGTCCTACATTCGGACAAATTTATTGATGAGAGTCGCATTCCTATAGTGTAAAAAGAAAATATTATGCACTATTTATTGTATTTGCAAGCCTTTACAATAGAGAACTTAATGGCTGTTTTCTGAGAAATGGGATATACTTTGGGGCTTTATATATATATATATATATATATATATATAAGCATACTGATTTTGGCCTGCTTGACTTCATAAAATATTGTATACTAGATTTAGAATGTTAGTATTAAGATAAAAGAAAGTTTTGTACGATTTTACTAAAGCCTTTAACTGTGTCACTACAAAGCAGAATAAGTTTGAGCATCACTATATTAGCTCTTTATCAAAGAGTAAAATTATGCTGTATTTGGAAAGTTTTGCCTAGGAATGAGACTATGGCCTATTTCTCAGGCTAAATAAAAATATAATAGCTGCCTTAATAGAAAACAGAGTTTCTACTTCATAACTAACGATGTATGGATCATAAAAGAAAAATGGGAGATCGTTAGAAATATTTATCTTTTCAAAGGTTTTGGAACATTAGCCTTAAACGCTTTCCAGATCCAGTAAAGGCCAAATAAGACAAACAGCTGAAAGTTTTTTGGACTTATCCTCTTGCTTCATTAGTAATAGAAATAATGCTTCTTAAATTTGGGTATTGATATAAAAACCTACCTTTTAAACGGCATTCTACTATAAACAACAAGGATTTTGTAATGCTGCTTAAATATTTTTCACATTACTTTGTTTTGAATTTAGAAATTCAGTCTTACTTTTTACTTGTTATTTGTGAGGTTTTTGAATACCCTTGCTTAAAACATAAAATTCTTTCATAGTGGGATACAAAGTTAATATTAAACATTTATGCTCCTTTAGCCATTGCTGAGACAGAGTATACGTATATGTGTACTTTAGTTTATATACTGCATTGATAGTGGTTTAAAAGTATGACCCTACAGGTAATCTTTTTAAGCAGATGAAGCTGTTGGGGTGCTTTCCTAGGATGATAGGATTTCCCTCCAAGCGTATCTCTTCTATGCGGTCCCGAATGTAACGGGTGTCATTAGCCTTGCAGAACGTGTCATCTGTAATTGAAGTTATGTTGTTAAACTGGAAAATAAAAGGGAAACATTGGTCAGACATATGAATTCAACCTTTTGTATGCTATGTAATGGGAGCTCACAGAATATTTTATCTAAAAAGAGATTTTTAAAAAACATTGTGCATACTGTGTATCCATGATAATAAAACCCTCTCTGTGCAATCTGGGCACTTTTTTTAAGTCTACACTGTGACTTTGGAAGAACAGACCACTTGCTATTACTCAGAGTGATATCCATGTTAACAGAAAGTTCTGAGTATAAATAAGATTATACTAGTTAGAAAAAGTATCATATTCTAGAGTGTCAACTCAAAATGCATACTGCGTCCTTAAATATTCTTTAAAGAAGTACAGTAAATAGGAATTTTGGTGATGCTAAAAGACCAATTTTAGTTTATTTTCATTTCCTCTTCACTTTTCTATTACTACAAGTTGATGATGGGCAATAAAGTCAGTTGGAAAGTCTCCAAAAGCAAATGTTTACTGCTATTTGGAGAAAGAAACCGAATTTAGAGGTCTTTGAGTCCCCTAACTTCAAGTCCACGTGCCAGATTAACTCAGAGATGCTACTGCATAGCTGGAGAAACACCCTGTTCTGAGAGCAGACCTCACTCACGCCTAGTGTTGCTGGTCCTCTCAGGGTGCTTTGGACAGAATCGGGGCTTCGGGGCAGGAGAGTGTATTGGGCTCAATATGAATACCTGGGATAGGCAGAATTTACCTGTGAATGTGAGTTTCCTAATGAGTCATAAGAGTGACCTTAGTGATTTAAATTGAAGTCAGATATTGTGCAAGGAGCATCATACCTGAAGATGAATTACACGTAGGCTCTCTGGTAAATTTGGAGGCACGGATTCCAGCGCGTTGTGGTCCAAATAGAGGAAGGACAGGTTACTCAGTTTCTGTAAGGAAAAGACACTTTTGCTGTATTTTGTACATTTCTTCACAGGATTCAAACTCAACATGCACATCTGTGTACACATGTATATATACATAGACACTGATATAGACACATCAATACTATTAATTATTACTATGATAGTATTTTGGCTTTGGAGATTTTTTTGGTATCACAGATAATATATTTTGGTCCTTTATGATGGGCAGTAGAGCCTTGCTGCACCCCCGCATTTCTGTCCACTTTTCTGATCTCTGAATACCCAGCTTGCCTGGCCCAAACCTCATGCCAGTTTCTGAGGACCTTCGAGTTTGTCTTAGAAGCAGCTGATGAGGCCAGTCCCTATGCAGGATTGAATTTGAATCCTGGTGCCACTATAACTTCTTTTGAACCCCCAGAACTTCCCATTTTAGCTCTAATTTGTAGCAAAGTGAATATTCCTAAGAGATGTGTGTGCTTGTTAGTAAGATGGTTCCCAAAGCAATTTATTAAATACTTTTTGAGGTATGACTTTTCCCCCCAAGAGCTTAATATTCGGTTACCCTTCATGATCAATAACCCATTATTGTATATAATTTTATAATATAATTTCAAGATGTAGTTTCCTCTGACATTAATCTTTTATCTTAACTTTCTTTGATATGCATCCTGTGGCAAACTTTGCTAATTTTGCTTTTTTAGAATTAATTTTCTGGTATTTTAATCCTTTCATTAAGTATTGTACCATCATCCACCATCTAGGAACAAGCTCCTACCTTCCCCAAAGGGCCTCTTTCCATGGGTTGGAGTAACCTGATTTTACCAGTGGCTTTTGCAGCCCACGGCTTTAAGCAAAACTACAGAGTAGCTTAGTTTTACCATTTCCGTGCCAGCTTGTCGTGAATCCCTTCTGTAATACATGTACAAAATCCAAAATATTCAAACATGCCTTTTCTGAAGTGTTGATCAACTCCTGTAGGTCTCAACATGCCAGTTAGTAAAAGGCTGACCAGCTTGAATTACATATCTTCAAATTACAGGGTTTTTTGTTTGTTTTTAAAGTGAGTCCAGTTTTTAAAAGTCCCCTAAGAGTCCTTTAAATTCTGAGGAATTTTGATGTGTCTCTAGGTTATCCCTTAAATTTGAAAAAGGATCCCTTAAATGTAGACAAAAAGAAAAGAAAAAAAATATCTTTACATTAACTGGCAGATTGTACATTTGTGTGGTTATCATAAACTTTATGACAATGACTATTTGATAGCTTTAGGTGCTTCTCATTAGAAGCTACAAATATTCCTTTTGAATGAAGTTGTCTGTTGCCAACAGTAGCATGACCCTTTTATCTTAGGCTCCTATCAGGACTGGAATGAGTACATCAGCACTCAAGTCCTGGGCTGAGGTCTTTGCTTCTCCATAGACTGTGCACTTTGAGACAACCTGGCTACCCAAATCAGAGTAGATCACCTTCCCATTTCCCTGTACATATATTTTCTTGAATATTTAAGAAACGTATTTAATTTTTGCTACATGCAGAATTTTGTGTTAGATGCCATCATTGAATTAAAAGGAAGTCTCCCTACAGAATTTTGTGGTCTAATACATTTAAGTCTTAAAAGTAAAAATTCAATGTTTACTTCTAGAACTTTATTTTTTCAGGCATTTGTAAATTACTAATATGGTAAGGAAAAATAAACAGGAAAATTCCCATTTTGAGGTTTTATACAGGGTTGGTGACACAAGGGTGCGAACCATGTCTGTACAAATAAATATTTGCTGTGTGAACAAGTGGAAAAGATGGGACACAGTGTCATCTATGAAAGAAGATAACAGTTCTATAATTTCAGGTGAGGAACAGGCATAAGCTAGACAGAGTGAGCCTAACAGTATGGCTATTTATTATGTAAACAATTGAAATAGTTTTAAAACAAAACCAAATTCTAAACAAGAGTTTCTCTTTCTTTTATTATGTTATCATTGGCTGTGTAAAACTGATACTGTGTTCAGTCATACTCTAAAATACTTACTTTGAATGTATTTGCTTTGATCCCTCTACTCTTGATTTTGTTGTATTTTGCATTAAATAAAGTAAGCTTGGGAGGAAGAACTGGAAGTTTCAATAGTTGATTTTCAGCTAGTGTAAGTTCTTCTAACAAAGAAAGTTTTGAAAAAGTGCCGTCTTCTATGTCCTCAATCAAATTGCCCGTAAAATCGAGTCTTCTTAAGTTAGCTTGAAAGAAAATATACAAAACATACAGAAAGTATACAAAATAAGAAGTTAAATTCTCCTTTGTCTGGACTGAAGGAAAGCATTTGTTTAACAGGTCATTCAAACATCTTTTATTTTTAGTGTCTAGTAGAGTGTCTGCAAGTAGTAGCTTGGGGAATTTTGTTGAATGAATGCCAAGCATCTGTTCTGTACTTGACACTGATTGATGGCCTTTCTCATTGGAGTCCTAGGATCTCAGGTTTGGAAGGCCACTTCAAGTTAATAGAGTTCTTCAATCCTTCTCTGTGTGAATTCTCAGGATATTCAGGCAGTTTGAAAGAAATTCTTGCTGCAATTTCTCAGGGAACATAAGCAGTACATGTCATTGAATAGAATTGTCTAAATATTTTGGGATTTTTGGCCGGTGTGTTGCATTGTCATTGTGGGTATATTATCTTAATCTCTCTGTGCCTTACTGCTTAACAACAAAGACAAAAATAGTCCCTAATTTGTTAAAGTAATGTAAACTAAGAGAGAAATTCAGTGTGTGTGTATATGTGTGTATCACTTTTATCTGTCTGGGACGATTAGGAAATGTAGTCAGTCCTCATTTGAGATAGTCGTGTCTATAAAATTGCCGCAAACACTGAATTAGTAGATACAGAACCATTGTTCCTATGGAAAAAACAAGGCTAGCTGCTTTTGAGCCCCTGGTCACACGTTTTCATCAGCTAATCAGTACATAGTTTTATGTGTGTTTCTTTTAAAAGATAACTTATTAGTACATATTGTTGATATATTAACATTGAATTCAACAGCCACCAGCATTATAACTTGCACTTGAATGATTACTTAACACATGTATTTTTTCTGTAAGGTGCATCTCAGCCTTCTTGCACTTGGGAACACAAGAAAGCACTTCAGCGCTATGCTTGGAGACCATTTTAAACAGCAAAAAGCATAAAACTGTGAAAAATATGGCACTAAGTGGACTGAACAGGATGCTTGTTTACAGTATAAAAGCAGAAACAACAGATCAGGGCATCACCTTGTTTGACCGTGGCTGGTTAATTCCATTTTTCCCTTTTGCCACTGTGCACATATCTGCCAATGAATGTGAAACTGCTGCAAATGTTGATTGGGATTACAAACCAATCGTAGCAAGTAGGTGAGTTTGAAAACATGCAGTCCACAAATGATGGGAACAGCTACTTCAACCAGTCGGGAGCTAGTAGTGGCAGCCTGAACCCAGTTACTGTTCATCTCGTAAGTGTAGCAAAGCCAGCATTTCTCGGTTTGATTTTCTTCAGAAGCACTTGACACCATAGGAATTTAAAAAACCTTAGGATTTGGTGATCCAGGCCTGGGACTAGGCACTGAGGATGTTCAGGGTTTGGTGCTCACGGCAGTGCCCTAGAGGCGGGCGGTTGTAAGGTTTGGTAGGATGTCAGAGGCCAGGTGTTAACCACCTGGGAAGGAATTACACGGCACCGTTCTCAGTACAGTTCCGTACTAGAATTATGGGAGGCATTCGGTTGTGTTTCATGGTGATGCCTGCGCCTCTCCCTAGACCTGAATTAGAACCTCTGGGACTAGAGCCAGTATCGGTATTTTACAGTGCTTCCCCAGATTTTTTAAATCGTGCAGCCAGCTTCAAGAACCATGAGTTAAAGTAAGGAAAAGCTGCTTCTATAATGAAGGTAGAAAATAAAATATTGTTGGAGAAGCACCCTGATGATGTTGGTGTTACTGACTGGCTGAGGCAAATACGTCTTAAAGTATCGGGGCTGAGGAGTAGTTTGTTTGTGGGTTAGACTGGCTGTCAACACAGACACCAAAGTCACCGGCAGAGAAAGAGGACAGGAGCTCTGAATGGATAGGAGATTCACTGCCAAACCAACGGATCTTCGTGAAATGTGGTGGGGACCTCAGTACTCCAGCAGTGACTGTCCTGGGTGTGCTAGGCCACAAGTGCTTACTCTTGTGTTTATGTGAGTTCAGTATTATACTAACATGAGTCAATACTGATATCTTATTTAAAACTAACTTACGTATTTCTGCAAAATCCTTGGCAGTCAGCTTTTTAATTTTGTTGAATCGTGCATAAAGATAGGCTGATTCCTTTGGCAAGGGTGGGACAACATCAATGTCAACTTCTTCACAGTATACAGAGCCACTTAAACAAACACACACCAGGCACGTGGGCATTTCTAAATTGGGGAACAAAATCATAAAAATAGAAACAGTAGTTTAAAAATACTTGGCATCTGGTGGTAAAATTATTGTTATCATGAATGTTATTATTAATTTGAAAAGATATTTTACAGAATCGTAGGTGATAGCAGGGAAGATATCATGGTTATGATAGTGTATTATATTATAACTGATAATTCACCAGAATTTTATTTTAGATTTTGTAATGCACAATCTCTTATATTCTGTTTTAGCATTGATTCCTTAACTGCTGAATTGACAGTTATATTTCTTCATCTGAATACCAAAAAAATTCATAAAGCAGGACTTAAGGTAAACACAAGCTTGATTTATCACTTGGTATGGCACAAACACATTTCAGACTGGTGATAGCTAAGGAGTTTAGAAACTACTAGTTAGATAAGCAGATTCTTAACTTGAAAATTAGAGTCGTTGTAGGCAACGTTAGGATTCCATTTCACTCTACCATCATTCATTGCATTTACTTGTCATGCCTCTTTTGTCTCTCTCAACCTGGAACAGTTTCTCAGTCTTTGTTTTTCATACCTTTTACACTTTTGAAAAAATTTTAATTTTTGTTTAAAAATTATTTTTAAGGGTACTTATTTTGCAGAATGTCTTTTAATTAAGGTTTGTCTGAGGTTCCCCATTTTTGGCAGGAATACCATGGAAATGCTGTTGGGTCCTCAGTGCCATGTATCAAGGAGTACATGGTATCTATCTATTTGGCCCATTCCTGATAATGTTGTCTTTGGTCATTGGTTCATTAGGTGTCTACCATGTTTTTCTCTCTGTAAAGTAAATATTTTTCATTTTGTATTAATAAGTATCTTCCAGAGAAGTACTTTGAGATTTTAAGGTCATTAAACCTTCACCCACTAGTTTTATCATCCATTGATTCTTACCTGAATTGTTTATCATTAGGATGGTTGCCAAATAATAATTTTTTGATTCCATCTTTCTTTCTATACTTGTTATTAGCATTCTGGTGGACCATTCCCTTCTTATTTATTTATTTATTTATTTATTTATTTATTTATTTTGGTCAGTATGAACTTATGAATTCCATATCCCATGGGCCATAATACATTACCATCATAGTTATTTTTATAGTCAATTGTCACAGATTAGCCAATGAGCTCTTTTAAGATCTTTTTTATTCTGCCACAGCTTTTTTTGTGGTTAAATGATATACAATAAATTGCACATATTTAACTTGTATAAGCTTTTGATATATATATATATATATATCCATGAAATTATTACCACAGTCGAGATAATTATAATAACCATCATCCCCAAAACTTTCTCACACCCTTTGGTAATCCCTCCCTCCGAGTCTTGTCCCCAAGCAAGCACCGATCTGTCATTATACATTGATTTACGTTTTTGAGAATTTTATCTCAAAAGAATCATGTAAGATATGCTGTTTTGTCTGGCTTCTTTCACTCTGCATAGTAATTTTGAGATTCACCCGTTGTTGCTTGTATCAGTAGTACATTCCTTTTTATTACTGAATAGTAGTCCGTTGTGTCAATATACACAATTTAGACAGTCATCTCTAATAAACATTTTGGTTTCCAGTTTTTTACTATTTTAAAGAAAGCTGCTAAAAACATTTATGTACCAGTTGTGTGGACTTAATGCATTCATTTTCTGGAGTAAATTCCTAAGAGTAGAATGGCTGGGTTGGTGTATATATACCTTTTAAAGAAAGTCCAAGATTGTTTTCCAAAGTGGTTGTGCCATTTTATATTCCCATCAGCACTGCATGAGAGTTCCATTTGCTCCATATCTTCACCAACATTTGGTATGGTTGGACTTTTTAATTTTAGCCATTGAATCAAGTAAAGTGTGTTGTGGTATCTCGTGTTTTAATTTGCATTTTCCTAATGACTAATGATGCTGAGCATCTTCTTACATAATTTGCCATCTATATATTTTCTTTGGTGAAGTATCTATTTATATCTTGTGCATTTTTTGGTATTATTATTGAATTATATGATAAGATATTATAGATGTCATTTATCAGATTTATGTTTTGAAAATATTTTCCTTTAGTCTTTGTCTTTTTATTTTCTTATCAATGTCTTTTGAAGAGCAAACATTTTAAATTTTAATGAAGAACAATTGATTTCTTTATAGTTCAATTTTGTGTTATATTTAAGAAATAAATCCTTGTCAACCACTAAGTTTTTATCCTTTGTTTTCTTATAAAGGTTGTATAGTTTAAGTTTAAGTTATATTCAGACATAGGGTCCATTTTGAGTTAATTTGTGTATATATAGTGTCAGGAAGGGTCAGAATTTTTTTTCTTTTTCTATAACTATCTGGTTCTTTCAGTACCATTTTTTGAAAAGATTATCTTTTCTCCATTGAATTGTATTGGCACCATTGTAAAAAAGGAGTTTACTATATTGTATAAGTTTGTATCTGGACTCTGTTCTGTTCCATTGATCTATTTGTTCATTTTTGTGCTAATACTATAATATCTTGATTCTTGTACCTTTATAATAAGTCTTTATAGTAGTTGGTATAAATCCCCCGACTTTATTCTTCTTCAACGTTGTTATGACTGTTATGGGTTCTTTGCATTTCCATATAAATTTTAGAATCAGCTTGTTAATTAAAAAAAAAAAAGGCCTGCTAGGATTTTAATTGGGATTGCATTGAATCTACAAATATATTTGAGGGAAATTGCCATTTTAACGACATTTGAGTTTTCTTGTATTTTAGCACAATTCATATATCCATGTGTTTAGGTCTTTTTATTTTCTCTCAGCTTTGTTATCTAAATTTCAGTGTACAGGTGTTATACATCTTTTGCAAATGTCTACCTATGTATTTTTCATTTTTTGATTAATTCTTTAAAAGTTAAATGTCTCCTTTGTTCTTTGAGAACGTCCTTATTTTCTGTCTTTGTAAGATGTCCCAGACCAATCTTGCCTTTTTCCTGCCCCAAGCCTGAAACCAGCTATTTCTTCAAGGAGTACTGGTTACTTTTAGTAGGAAGTGGTATTTAGAAACCAAGATCTCGGTGTGCATATGCTCATTGCTACTGGGATCTCATTGCTTCTAGGCTTTTTCAGCAGAGAGAGCTAGGAAATATAAGTGTGTATATTTGTATCTCTCTCCTTAAATAATACACATACATACATGAATACTATATTCATACACATATAGACACATATATATATGTATGTTGTGTGTATATGTATATGCTATATAAGTGTATATATATATATATACGTATATCATATACATATATACACAACACATTCACACTTACACTGAGAGACAAACACATCTATATCTATTTCTGTATACAAGCCATGAATTGATGGTGCTATCTTCCATTCCAGTTTAGCTCCACAGTATTCATTCTAGCCTTACCCCTTTCCATATTTGTAACACCCTTTTCTGACTCTTAAGAAACCTACTTCTCATTATCACAGTGTGTTTACTTTACTTTGGTCAGTCCTAGAACAAACATTAAGTCGTTTTATTATTGCTAACCTGTAACACTGTGGAAAACAAACCTACTCACTGGAATTTTAGTATTTGTCTATATAGTCAAAATACTGTGTTCAAGGTTTACTTGGGTTAGATTCCCCCCTCCTTAGTGTGTTATGTTATTCATTTGAAATGTAATTAATTTTCTATTTTTCTGTTTGTATTTCAGTTCTTTTTTTTTGTTAGCTTTGTTAATTTTATTTATAAATGTATTTGTTTTTTGCCTGTGTGAAACCTAACATTGTTCTAAAATCAAATCTGCACAAAAAGTGTATACTTGGGCTGGCCGAGTGGCGCAATGGTTAAGAACTGGCTTGGGACACCAGAGGGCCCTGGTTCGGATCCCACATATGAGGGCCAGTGACACTGCCCTCCACAGCTAAGATGCTGAACAACAGCTCAACCTGGAGCTGGGCTGCCGTGAGTCACCGGCGATGGGATAGGCTGCAGCCCCTGCGGCAGTGGGTTGCCATGGGCTACCGTGTGTAGCCAGCAGCCAGCGTGAGCGGCCAGCAGCCGCAGTGAGCGGCCGTCCAGAAGCCGGCGACTGATCTGCCTTGCCCGGGAAGAGCGCAATGATGGTGCCAACTTGGGCCAGTGAAGCAACATCCTCCACAACTAGACTGAAGAACAAAACAACAGCAACTTGTGTATTCCCCTTACCCCAATTCCCTCAGCACTGTTCCCATCCCCCCAATTCCCCAATAAAAATCTTAAAAAAAAAAAGTGTATACTTGAAGAAGTGCAGCTGCCCTCCCCACACAACCCTTGATTTCCCATTCCTCCTCCTCTCCACCACTGGTCCCGTCTGTAACCCGTAGGTAATTAGCCTCAGTGTTTCATTACCCTTCTTGAGTTTCTTTTCACTCAAGTGAGTTGATGCCTGTAAATGTTCTTCTATCCCCTTTTTGTGTGACGAAAGGCAGCATACTGTAGGTACTCTTTTGTACTTTGGCTTTTTCACATAACGTATTCTGGAAATCATTCCATGTTAGTTCATAGAGATCTTTCTCATTTCGTTTTACAACTGCATACTATTCCATTGTGTAGCTGTGCCATACTTTAGTCAACCACTCTTCAATGTGTGGGCATTGTTTCCAATTAGATTGTTTACAATGGCAAGCAATGCTTCAATGATTTTGAGTATGTATTTTTTTTTTTAAAGATTTTTATTGGGGAATTGGGGGGATGGGAACAGTGCTGGGGAACTGGGCAAAGGGGAACATACAAGTTGCTGTCATTTTTGTTCTTCAATCTAGTTGTGGAGGATGTTGCTTCACTGGCCCAAGTTGGCACTGTCATTGCACTCTTCCCGGGTGAGGCAGATCCGTCGCCGGCTTCTGGACGGCCGCTCACTGCGGCTGCTGGCCGCTCACGCTGGCTGCTGGCTACACACGGTAGCCCATGGCAACCCACTGCCAAGGGGGCTGCAGCCTACGCCGTCGCCGGCGACTCACGGCAGCCCAGCTCCAGGTTGAGCTGTTGTTCAGCATCTTAGCTGTGGAGGGCAGTGTCACTGGCCCTCATATGTGGGATCCGAACTGGGGCCCTCTGGCATCCCAAGCGAGTTCTTAACCATCGCGCCACTCGGCCGGCCCAGAGTATGTATTTTCTTACTTTGGGGTTTATCTTTAGGGTAAATTCCTAGAAGTCGATTGTTATGTCAGAAAATGAATGTATATTTGATTTTTTTAGATATTACCAAATTTCTTTCCAAAATATTGTAACAGTTCGCATTTTCTTTTTTTTCTTTTTTTTAGCTGAGCCATCCTGCCACCTGTTGGCAGCTCAGCGGCAGCTCAGCTCAGGCTGGGCATTGAACCGCTGTTGCTCAGAGCTTGCACTCTTGAGAAAGCTCTTAACCAACTGAGCCACTCGGCCGGCCCCAGTTTGCATTTTCACCAGCAATGTATGGGAGTTTGATACCCCGTAACCTTGCCAATGGGATACAGCGATATATTGTCACACTTTTAATTCTTGTCAGATAGGTTAAAAATGGTATTTCAATGTAATTATTACTACATTTCTCTATGTATGACGTTGAGCATCTTTTCATGTTTAAGGGTCATTTTTTATATCATTTAGTGAATTATCTGTTCATCTCTTTTGCCTATTTTTCCAATGGATTTTTGGTCAGTTTTCTTTTACTGGATTTTTATGTGTTTTGTTTGTTTTGCTTTGTTTTTCATAATTTTCAGTTCTATTATTGTCTCTGGATTTTGAGGCACCTCACACCCAAGTTATTTTGAGTATTTGTATGGTTTCACTTTTTCCATTTAGACTCGAATTCATTTGGAGTTTGTTTTTCTGTGTAAGGTATAGATCTAATTGTATCCCTTTTTTAGTTGACTGCTCAGTTGTCCAAGCACCATTTTAAAAACATATAATCTTTGCTTCAGTGATTTAAGATGTTGACTTTATTATATACTACATTTCTACACATATTTCTGTCTGTTTCTGGGCTTTCTATTCTATTAATGCACCAGCATCACATTTTTTTTTAAAGTGTAGAGGCTTTAAAGTATGTTCTAATGTGTGGTACATCTGGTTCCTGCAGGTGCCTGTCATTTTTCAGTGTTTCCCTGGCTGTTTGTGCAGGCTTGATTTTTCCACACGAACTTGAGATTCGACATTACCAGATCTTTAAAGAAGTTTATTGTTATAAATTTAGGGAGAGCTGACATTTTTATGATACTGAGTCATCCTATCCAAGAGCCAGGGATATCTTTCCATTTATTCAAGTCTTTTACTATGATACTTTTCAGGTTTCTTAAGATGTTATCTGTTTTGGTCCACTTTAATTGTAGCAATGTAGAAATTAGTGTGTGATTTTTTTTTCATGTTGTCATGTGAAACAATGTTCTGTGATAGCGCAAGAATAAACCAAATAGATAGGAACTATTAAGTAGGACTTTGTAGTTTGTTATACGTTTTTTGTTGTTTTAATTGAAATATACATTATTGTTATTTATGTACAGTCATGTACCGCATATTGACCGGTCAGTGACAGACCACATGTAGGAAGGTAGTCCCATAAAGTTATAATGGAGCTGAAAAATTCCTATCGCCTAATGAAGCTGTAGCCTTCATAATGTCATAGCACAATGTATTATTACTCATGTGTTTGTGGTGATGCTGCTTGTACAACCAACCTACTGAGCCACCACCAGTATAAAAATATAGCACATATGATTATGTGGCTTGATAATGATAATAAGTGACTATGTTACTGCTTTATGTATTTACTACACTGTACTTTTTGTCATTATTTTAGAGTGCATGTACCCTTTCTGCTGATTAAAAAAAAGTTTGCTGTAAAACAGCATGCTGTGTTACACCGGCAGCAGCCTCATCCATCTTGTTTACTATGTCTCTTGATGGCGTCATTCTCTCTCTGGGAGCAATAGGCTGTACCATAGGTGTGTAGTAGGCTGTACCATCCAGGTTTGTATGAGTCGGATGTTTGCAGGACGAAGTCACCTAATGATGCATTTCTCAGAATGTATCCCCAGCATTAAGCACAACATGACTGTATGCAGATGTTCCTCAACTTACGATGGGGTTACATCCCGATAAACTGAAACTTGAAAATATCCTAAGTCAGAAATGTGTTTGATATGCCTAACTACTGACCATCATAAATTGCCTAACCAGTTTCTACTGAGTGTCTTTTGCTTTTTGCACCATCATAAAGTAAAAAAATGTAAGTCGAACTATCATAAGTTGGGACAGTCTGTATAGCCATCTCTCCCTCTTCTGTGAATTTCTTGAAGGCATGAATTACATTTTATTTACCTTATCCTAAGACTGTATATAATAAATATGCTCCTCAATTTATGATAGGGTTACGTCCCGATAAACCCAGCGTAAGTTGAAAATATCGTAAGTTGAAAATACATTTAATACACCTAACCTACTGAACATCATAGCTTAGTGTAGCCTACATTAAACATGCTCAGAACACTTAAATTAGCCTACAGTTGGGCAGAATTATCTAACACAAAGACTATTTATAATAAAGTTGAATATCTCATGTAATTTATTATGAGTATCACTTTAGAACCATTTTAAAGTTGAAAAATCAAGTTGAATCATTATTAAATCAGGGACTGACTGTGTTTGAAAATAATTGGTGTTTAATAACTATTTCTTGAATTGTTTTTATATAGACCGAAAGACACACTTTTTAGAGGCTAAACTTGGACTAAGCTTTGGTTGTTCTTAAATGTTCCTCATTCATTACATGGTATGGGAAATGCTGTGCTCTAAAATATACCTGTTTGACTTTACATAGGAGATAAAATTCCACTGTTTGGATTTACTATATCCTGATGCAATTTTTGATTACTATAAATAGTAAAATTCCATTATAAGTTGCTTTTTAAAGCTATTTTTAAAAATTAGACAATAGACTATTGATACTTACCATCATTTTCTTTCTTCGTGGATGATGGTGTTACACTCTCCTCATTTTGTAATTGAAGACTTTTCTCGTCAAGTATTATCATAGTTTCTTTTTCCTGTAGAAAAATCAAAATTTATTATCAAGTGTGATGAAGTCTAATTTTGACTATAAAACTGAGGGAATCACAGACAAAATCTGTCTTCTGATAGTCACAGTTAATGGCATTTCTTTTGTGTTTTATTAGGATTTTATACATAATCCCATTTCATCATGTATTACATTATAATGTAAATATTTGTTTAGCTTGGTTTTATACCACACTGTGAGCTTCTCATATAAAAGAACTAGGTCTTTTATTTTTATATCTCCAAAAGCTAAACTCAGTGCTTCCTAAATGTTGAACATATTGAAATTCCAAATGGGAACTAAGAATTCTCTGGCTTGGAATTAAAGTTTTTCTGAGGTGAAACCTAAAATGAAGATCGTGTCTTGAGATTATTTTTATGTAAAATAGCTCCTTCAGTTATTCTTTATTGTTCTTGTCTAGAGTGATTTCCTGATGTCATATTCTACCATGTTGAACAGAACTAAAGCACCAGTCATCTTATTCTGTGAAGCACTGTGTAAGCTCTTTCTGTCTCTTCTGGAAGTGACCCTTAATTACCTACGTGCCTCCCTTAAGCCCTGGCCCTTGGAGTCTTTTTATTCCAGCCTACGGATCACCCTCTGACCACTGATCCAGGCAATTAGCTCTAGGAGAACTGGGGTCTTTATAATTTACTCTCTCATATTCTGGGAGAGAACGTTTTCTTTCTGCCTTAGACTAAAGTATATTATGTGGAGTCCTGGTTTCTCTACCCTTTGGAACATTTTCCACCTATAGTCTCGGTCTTGATGCCTTCATTTTCTTGTGTGTGGTCTGGTTGAACAGTCCCTTTCACTCTGTGTGTATTAAGAGCTGTTGAATTCTACTCCATTTCACAAATATCTGACTTCTGAAGCAACATGAAGAAACGAAACAGAACTTATTTTACTTATTACATTTTTGGGACCAGGGAATTTTGAAAGTATTCTTTTAACTGATTGATAGATTCAAATTATCCATGTGGGAGGGGGTTATCACTTTGAGGGGTATAAATGTCTAACTATTACATTGTTATGTACACCTGAAACTAATAAAAAATTATCCATGTGAGCCAATAGCTTATTATTATGATGGGCCTTTTTTTTTTTAATTTGAAGCTATGACTAGTGATACCTATTTTTTTTGTCTTAGTGTTGGCCAAGAATAACACTAGCATGTTAACTAATAACCCCATTGAAAGAAACTGTTAACATTTGCTCATGTGTGCTAGAAAGAAAAGAAGAAAAGAATGAAGGGAGGGTGGAAGGGAGGGAGAGAGAGAGAGAAAGAGAGAGAAAGACACAATTATAACTGGTCATTCTTAAAATCTTTGCATCTTATTTATAGTGGAGAAGAAGTTTGAAGCAATCAACATTGTTATATATTTGGCTGCGTTTCTCATTGTTCCATTGTGTGTGTGTGTGTGTGTGTCATACACTGTAGGCAGGCAACAGATACTTATGTGCTATATTAACTTTTTCTTTACCCAGCTTTCATTTCTGTGTGCCAAGAAAACCACAAGTAATTGTAGCCCATACAAGTGGTTGGAGTATAAAAGATTTGGTACATTATTAACTCAATGACAATTACAGGTACTTGGTACAAATTGACAGAGTCTAAATTATTGAAACTGATTAAAAAAAGAAAGCCTCATTAAGTAGTTTCTCATTTTTTTGGTACTGTGTATAGACGACATATATAAATTATTCTGAAATACTATACATATCAAAATAATCTATTTATTTTCTTGAACCACTGCTTCCTAAAATAATTAACCTTAAGCTGGTAATCCATCTTTATTTCTCCTATGACACATTTGTCCTATTTTGTTTTGAGGCAATATGGTATGCAAATATAGAGCATTGTGTAACACTACTTAACATATAAATCTCAACTGGTCAGGGACCATCGTAAAGTTTAGTTTTCCTTAAATTTCATGTGTTGGTTACTATAGATACTGTTTGGTTACCATAGGTACTATTTATTAATTTGGAAGGCATGCATACTTTAAAAATGTAATCTTAGGGACCTTATTTTTATATTTTGAGTTACTTTGAATCACATGAAGTGCTTTTTCTGTCCTCTTACCTTATCAGACACATTCAGAAAAAACAAAAACACGCATTTAAATGGGCTAGACTATTTTAGAAGTTAAATTTAGAGTAGAAAAAGGTACCTTAATATTTTTTCCATCCAGGTATTTATCCTCATAATCTTGGGTAAATAAGGCTTCTTCAAAATTATCTGTCCCATAATCATAGATGATACGTGAGTCCTGCTGAGTTGGTGGTGCTGGCTTTATCAGAGGCACAAACAGTAGCAGGAGAAGTGTAGACTGCAGAGTCTTCATTTTAACAAAAATTAAGGCGACTGGAAGTTATTACGCTAGTAGCCTGCTGACTGGGATATACTCTTTTTTCCCTGGAAATAAAAACGCAGATCATCGAAGCAATATTTAAAAGCTTAGAGGACTTTTTTGGCAGGGTGTACGAAGTAGGGGCCAGAGAACAAGTATTTAACCCTTAGTGATCTTTAATTAGATGTTATAAGTTTTTTATGTATCAGTAACATTCTGAAAAACAGTTTCAGAAACTGGTTTTATTTTTTAATAAAAAACCCGAGTATTGTTGACAATTTCAGTTTATTCAAAATTAGGTACCTTGAACAAAGGTAGTTCTATGCACTTGAAATCATCATTGGATACCTGTAGTATAAATAGTTAAAATGAAGACCGAAGATCCTGTCTCATGTGAGTTTAAAATATCATATTTCAACTTTGCTACTTTATAAGAACTCTTGATTTGTATTGGTATGAACAAAATCAAGTTCCAAGAAAAGTTTTAAAACTTAGGCTTTAAATTTAACATTATGAAAAGCAGTCACTAACACTTACTTTTAGGTGGCACAAAATATAGTAAAAGCAATAATTTTAATTTTCTTAATTTTTAAATTTTCACAGGTATCACTATTTTTAGTTAATAGCATTGCTTTTTACAGCTTAAACTATGAAAAATGAAGAAATAGTATTGCAGACTAGAAAAATATAGAACTTTTATCAAAGATTTGGGAGACTGTAATAGGAAGGGTTTAGGCTTCCCAGTGGATTTTATTTGGTGGTGCACATTTCAGACTTTTTCTTAAGTAACTTCAAACACAATCACTCAGAGTTGCTGGTGCTGCATTGTAAATGTCAGTTGGTCAAACATCAATGGTTGAAAATTAAGAATAACACAATTTACGACGTTTGCAGCACCCTGTTCTTGCCTCCATGGATATTAAAGCTATGCAATGGTATATTAAAGTGCTTGTTAAACATAATTGTTCAACGTAGCTGAAACTTAAAAAACAAATTAGAGATAGCCTTTTTTATTCACATTGTTAGATGAGTCATATCTTCTAAACGTTATTTAAAATAAAATGTGAAAAAAGAGCCTACCGTTGTAGCTATTTTGAAGTTTTTTGTGGTTTTCCTCAATAGATGTTCATGCCTGTGCAGAAGCCCAAGTGGGAGGGTGAATGAGGAAAGCTGTGGAGTGGTTTCAGACTGCAGATCAGAATTTCAGGGCCCAGCAGTTTCGAAGCAGTTTCCATGTGGTGGGATCTTTGCCGACATTCTTTCACAGGGTGAAATGTAGTGTGTGGTGCTAGAGAACTGTGCTTAGAATGTTTGTAACGATTGTACTCAGTCTGCTTCTACCAATTACCTTAGTTCATGTTATTTTTATCTTGCAAAATAAACACTAATGTTTTTCTGAGTATTAGTTTATGAAGATGACATAGTTATAAAATCATGCTTTCATTTCAATGCTTTCCCAGGAGTTGAAATATCTTCTTTTGAATGAAATAAAACACCAAACCAAAGAATAGTTTATGATATTGATTTTATGAGGAGTAAAATATTGTTCTAGCACTACAGTAAGTATATAGCCAAGAAATTTCCAATGTAAAAATTAGTTTTAGCACAAATTATTTTATAGTTTAGACATTTGGGGTGCCCTTTCCTTTATTTTAGTTACACATAAAATAACCCAAGAGTCAAAATAAGCTTTTAAGAAGTAAATTTGATTTAAAATTTGGGTTTGATAATAAAAGGTATTTTTGTTTGCTAAGTGAAGGAAACTATAAATATGTATTTAATTTTTAAAAGTTTAAGTGGTATTCCAGATAATTATGATAATGTCTTTAAAGATTCACTTTTATTTTTATCATTCTTTCATGCTTTTAGCAAACATTTTTTTCTCCTCTAAGCTAAATATTCAATAAATATGGATATGGATAAATATTTAAAAAATAGAAAATGAAAGAATACTAATTTATTCTCTTTTCTATTCAAAATTGGCTTTATGTCCTTTCAAATAAAGCTTAGATAAGCTAAGACTTAAATACTCATGTTTTTATTTGAATGTGAGTTATTTTAAATTTAGTTGTGGTATTTTCTGGTTTGGGTTGATATAAATTGTCAATTTTATGGTTTTAAGGATACAATAAAACTCTTAAAGTCTTTGAAAATATGTCATAGTGAAACAGCAGTTATTAATTTGTTTTTGCCTCGTGTGGAAGGTTTAACAGGATGTGGAGAAATAAACAGGATAGATATTAAATGTCATATTTAGAGCATCTTAGAGATTCATAGATTTACTGATAGTATACACAGTTTGATACTTTGTACTAAAAAAGTTGCTTGTGGGTTATAATACCTTTTTTTGAAAAGTTTTGACCAGTGAATAATACAGTTTTATTAGCATTCATTCATTTAGTAAAAATTTGTTGAGCACCAACCAGCCCTCTGCCAGAACTACAGACAAAATAAGCTTAGACAAGGAACTTGTTGTCTGTAAGTCAACAGGAAGGGCAGCAAACACACCGCAGAATGCGCAGTGGGACCTGCTCACAGAGTCTGGGAGAGGGGGAGGCCATGGAGGCTGTACCAAGTTGACTTACATAGAGAAAATGGGTGAGGAGTGGGGATGGTGGCAGAGGGTGGTGTTCTAGGAAGGGGAGTGTCACATAGGCTGGGGAGAGTAAATCATTGAGAAAATTTATAATTAGTTGTATATGGCTGGAGCTTGGAGGGAAGGAGAAAAGAGATGAGAGGGTGGTGCATATTAAGAGGTCAGACAGGACTAGGGTCAGATTAAGGAGAGTCTTTTATATCTTACTAAGGTGTTTGGGCTTTGTTCTGTAGCTAGTGAGAGACCACTGAGATTTTTTTAGCCACTGAATGACATGATCCTATTTTCATTTTATAAATATCCCACTAATGTTGAATTTTTTGAAGAATACCACTACTTGTCTATTGTATTGGTTATTTATTACAACTTTAGTGGCTTAAAATAACACACATTCATTATCTCACATTTTCTGTGGGTCAGGAGTCTAGGCATGGCCTTGCTTGGTTTTGTGTTTCAGGATATTACCTGGAAGCTGCAATCAAGGTGTTGGCTGGGCCTGCAGTTCCCTTTCGGAGTTGATTAGGGTAAAGGGTTTGTGTGTAAGCCCATGTGGTTGTCAGCCACAGCTCCATACAGAATGTGCGACTAAGCTCCTCATTCAGTATCAGTCAACCTAGATGCTGAGTTCAACCACAAGGACACTCATCGATGATGCTTATGTAAGAAGGCCCCAGTAAAAACTGAACAGCGAGGCCACGCGGTCACACATCAATGCTGCGAGGGTAATGCATCCTGAGAACAATGGAGGCTCTGCACTCTGGAATACTCCGAGACTCTTTCTTGCTGGATGTTGGCCAAAGGCCACCCCCAGTTCCTTGCAGCATGGCCTCCTCCATCAGGCAGTTCTTACCATGGCAGGTTGCTTCTTCACAGCCAGAAAGGGAGATAATCTTTTAGCAAGATGGGCATTCCAGTCTTTGTAGCAGTCATGCACACATAGTCACACATACGCCATCGCCTTTGCCATGTCTGTTTGTTAGAAGCAAGTCAGAGATCACACCCACACTGAAAGGGAAATGACTACACAAGGCCAGATTCTAGAGATTTTCAGAATTGCACTGGATAATAAAACCCATCTTTTTGCTCAGAGTTAGCCAAACTTTAAAGTTTGAGGGCACAGCTCCCCAAACAACCCTCACATTTGATAATTTGCTAGGACTTATGGAACTCACTGAAAACACCCTTATAATTATATTTTATTACATGGGAAGGATGCACCTAAATATCAGCCAAAAGAAGAGATGTATTGGGCAGAGTCTCGGAGTATTCCAGAGTGCAGAGCCTCCATTGTTCTCAGGATGCATTACCCTCGCAGCATTGATGTGTGACTGCGTGGCCTCGCTGTTCAGTTTTTACTGGGGCCTTCCTACATAAGCATCATTGATGAGTGTCCTTGTGGTTGAACTCAGCATCCAGGTTGACTGATACTGAATGACCCAAGTCCCATCCTAAATCACATGGTCCTCCTGTCTCTTTTTGGCATGGCCAACCCAACCCTAAGACTATCGGATATGACCAGTACCATCCTACAATCTGACTCTAAACAAAGATGTAGATTACCTAGTAGAGGCTGACAGCAAAGCCCAGACTGCTCTTTGGGGTCAATTTCTTTACTACACAGTTTCCAGTATAAAATATGTTTGAAATTTAGGTTGTTTTCTATTCCAGAAAGAACTATTGTATCCTAGTAGAACGCTATTTAGCTTTCATTGCACAGTAATAAAAGATGAAAGCTTTCTAAGGCTCACAAGCGGGCATTTATCCAAAACTGAGAATTTTCTCTGTGGAGCTCTTTGGTGACTCTATTGCATTATCCTTCGTATCTTTCTAGGGTGTTATATCTTTGAAGGTGTCCCCTCGAACTGTTGGCTCTATGTCCTAATTGTTTCTCAGCAGCAGGCAATCAAAAATGTACTGAATGGAATTGAATTTTGGAAACAAGGGTTTTTTAGGAAGAGTATTGTTTTGGAGGAGGCTTAGTTCTACTGATAGAGACCATAACTACCAAGTGGATTAAGCTTCAAAAAAAGTACAATCCGGAGGAGTCTTTCCTCTATCTTCTTCATCCTCTAATTTTATAGGAAGCGGTGTAATTTAGGAGTCTGAACACCTACGCATTAGTTTTCTTCTGTCATTAACCTTCCCCTTCTCTGGTCAAGTTAACTTCTTTGTGGTTTATTTTCTTTATCTTTTGGACTAGACTGTAATTCCTACAGAGTTTCTCAACCTCGGCACTATTGAAATTTTGGACCAGATCATTCTTTGTGGTTGGGACTGTCCTGTTCATTGTAGGACATTTAGCAGCATCCCTGCCCTCTGCCCACTAGATGCCAGTAACACTCCTCCATGCCCTCATCCTTGTTGAGACAACCAAATTGTCTCGAGACATTGCCAGTGTCCCCTGGAGGGCAAAGTCACCCCATAGAGAATCACTGAGTTGCCAGATATTTATAGACACTTTAAAATCCAATATTCTAGAATTTTATGGAAAGTCTATGATTTGAATCTTCATCTCAAATCTTGTGCGTATGCCTGAAGCCCAGTCATTCTGTCAAATGAGATAAAGAGGAGAACCGAGTACTTCCCAGACTAAAGGGTGAGATTTAAAGGGAGCGGAATTATGATTCAATATAAAGAAGGGTTCATGTTAAAACTGTATCGTATTTGTGAGTTTAATTTTTCTGAGTAATACAGAAATCTCCATATAGTGGGTTCACAACCTAAATATGTAAAGTAATATCAGACATGTCCATGATTTTGTGGTATTTACTTGCTAGGCATAGTTATATTTAAAGAAACTTTGGATTTTTTAGCTACTGTGATTTGATTTTGTTTCTAGCTGCTGTTATACCTTATTTCCGAGATTTAGAAAAAATGGATTTGAAATCAGGAAACTAGGGTTTTAGTTCTAGCCGTCGTTGGGGTCATACGAATTCTCTGCAATAGTAAAAGTATACAGAAGAGACAGGTTTATTTCTTCTATTTTGTTCCCATGGAGTTGGTTGTGTGTTATATGATATGCATACACCTGCATTTTAGCTCAGTGGTCCCAACTTGAGGAATAAAGTCGAAATGTATACTGTTTCAGGTAATATGTAAACACCAGCTAAACATTCTCAACTAGCAATATTGTGAGCAAATTTATGAAATATCCTTTATTTTTATGTACTTTCTAAAAGCTAAATAAATGTATGTTATGCTTTTATGTTTGTTAACTGAGCTTGGGTTCATGGTATGATTTGGATTTATTTGTTAGTGGCCACAAACACGGTTCAGCCTAGTAACTAATATAACCAATACTTTGAAGTGTAATGAGAAAATAGATGAATTTTCATCGTTTTCTTTCCTGTTATAAATACCAAATCAACTGGTTTTAATCTGCAATCTTGATGTGCTAGTTGAAGAAGTACTTCTTCACTTTCTCCTAGGGAAAGCATTAGAGGTTACTTGTTTTTAATGGGAAATATTTGGGGTGGGTATGAGTTCCTTAGGGCATTTTTAAGTAACAAAGATGGTTGTTAACCTTCTTTCTTATTGGCCCTGTGGCTGGAGACCATTTGTGCTGTGTTTGCATATATGCACCTTTGGAGGGAGGAGCCATAGCAGAACTGACCTCTTCTTCCTCCCTCATAGGAGTTTGAGCTTACTTGGGAGGGGTTGGAGGAAACCCTCCTCCTTGGCAGGCTGTCTAGAGGTGATTTGGAAAACTGAACTATCAGATAGTCACTTGTAATATGTGTATATTTGTTGTGCATGTATGATTTAAGCACCCTCCTCTCTCTCCCTAGTGAAACCTTTAGTAAAGTCTCTCGTTCACCAATCTTTTGTATGAGTACTGCCTTGGAAGGAACCGGAAGGTTGCTGACTCTGTTCTAGGGACCCTGAGACAATACTGAGGTGTGCAGAACACAGCTGACATTTGGGGAACACATGTGAGGTGTGATCACAAAATACGGTGAATGTTTCAATAAACAAACATTTATTACAGTAAAAGACACATTGCCATTAATCCCCCTCACAATATTCCCTCTCGCTTTGAACACACTTATCCCATTGCTCTGGTCACTTCCTGAAGCAGTTCTGGAAGTCCTCTTTCGTGAGTGTCTTTAGTTGTGCTGTCAGGGCTGCCTCAATGTCCTGAATCATTTTGACTTTGGGGAAGAGCCAGAAGTCGCACGGTGCCAGATCCAGTGAATAAGGTAGATGAGGACACATCATAATGTTTTTATTTGACAGAAATTGCTCTACCAGAAGCGATGTGTGACATGGAGCATTGTGATGATGGAAGATGATTTATGGCACACTTTAAAACACACCTTTTCTCAACTATAGCTCACATCTGACTGACTGCACCGAACAAGTTGAAACTTGTCACACACTGTTACTAAGGTTCGATGTGCCACTTCCCATATTGAAGATCCTGCCTTTCTGTTGACTGACACTTGGCAGCAGCATTCACAGCATGTTTTGATCACACCTTGTAGGTCTAACAGGGGTTGGCAAACTTTTGAGATGGAAGAGCCGCCAGGGGTCAGCAAACTGCATCTCGCGAGCCACAGGCTCTGAAGTAAAATTGAAAATGAAAATAAAACTATCATAGTTTCATTTATAAAACTTGTAAAGGATATTATTCACATGATGGTGATTATGTAAAAATATATTTATGGCTCTCAAATAATTTTTAAATTGTTGTGAGGGACAAGATTGGCTCTTCCAGGGGTCGGCAAACTTTTGAAACAGAATGTGGCTCACGAGCCGCTCTTTGCCGACTGCAGGTGGCTGGGCTGGACATGCTGAAATAATGGTTCCTGCTTGTTGGGTGTCTGTGACTGGCATGGGCTTTGTTACAAGCTGTGTTATGGACACTGTTTCTCTTTATCCTTCCAACAGTCATATGCAAACCACTTTACTGTAGAAATGCGGAAAGGGGGCCTTCCAGGAGTTAAGTTACTTACTCAATGTCACCTAGCTTAGTTAAAAGTATGAAGTCAGGCACATCTGATTTCAAATTCCTTGTTTTGAATTGCAAAATTGTACTGTTCTATTGTTCACTAAGCCTGTTCTTTGAGGATTAAAAAATATTTTCTTTTATCAGTTTAGGAGATAAAAATAGAAGCCCCAAAATTCTGAAAGTTGTAGAATTTTTTTTTAACTGTACAAGAGGTAAAATAAGTAATTACCAAATCTCTATATTAATCTCCATTCTTGCCGCTCAGTTCCTACTCACACATCTTCCTCGAAGCCTTCAACTACTTCACCGCATCCCAGCCAGAAGTAAAGTTAGGATATCTGTTCATATTGCTTTTTGTAGTTACTGCCACTTTAGCATTTTATTTCTTTCCTCGTGTTAGAATGAGTTGTTTGATTTTTTTTCTTAGTTAAATTTTTAAATAACAGCTTTGAGATACTTCACATCTAATACAATTTTCCCTTTTAAAGTATACAATTCAATAGCTTTTAGTATTTTCAGACTTGTACAGCCATTACCACAATCAATTTTAGAATATTTTTTTCACCAAAAAGAAACCCTCTGCCCATTATCAGTCACTCCCCACTTTTCCACTGTTCCCCTGCCATCTAGCCCCAGGCAGCCAGTAATCTTTCCGTGTCTGTAGATTTGCCTGTTCTGGACATTTCCTATAAAAGGAATGATACAATGTATAGTCTTCTATGCCTGGCTTTTCACTAGCATAATATTTTCATGGTTCATCCAGGTTGCAGCGGGTATCCTTACTTCATTCCTTCTTTGGGCCAAATAATATTCCATTGTGTGGATAGATCACATTTTGTTTATAAATCCATCAGCTGATACATTTGTGTGCTTTCTGGCTGTTAATGGATAATGCTGCTATGAACATTTGTGTACATTTTTTGTGTGAACATATGAGTTCAGTTCTCTTGGGTATAAATCTAGAAGTGGAATTGCTGTCTCGTAGTTAATGTAACTTTGTGAAGAACTGCCAGACTGCTTTCTAAAGCAGCTGCAGCTTTTGACATCCCTACCAGTGGTGCATGAGGGTTCCACTTCCCCACCTCCTTGCTAACATATGTGGCTGGTTGCTTATAGCTCTCCTGTGACTGTAAAGGGGTATCTCATTGTGGTTTTGATTTGCTTTCTGTGATGTCTCCTCATTAACTTAAACCATTCTCAGTAAGAAAGTCTTGTCTTTTTTATCTGCTAAAACACCCAGTGTTTTCCACATAGTAGCTCATACAAAATGTTCAAATTTATAACTCTATTTTTAAGAAATTCAGTAAAAGGGTAGGTGGTCCTTAAAATTTTTTACCTCTGTTGAAAGTGGCAGTTACCCATATCGCTAGCGATTTGCTCTGACCTTTATGCTCACACCTACATCGTACGGTGTCCCAGGTACACATAGGTATTCTATTTCTTGTCCTCACATTGCTGAGCCCTTCATACCAAATGACTTGATGAATGTTAATTAAATGAATGAATGGAGAGTTGCCTGTTTTCATTCTGGATTGTTGAGCTTGTCCTTGGGGTCAGGTGGGTGTTCTGTTTCTGCCAAATGCTAATAACCTACTCAAAGATATAAAGAACATTAGAGGCTTCATTTTAAACTGTCATCTCCAGAAAAATAAAGACTCACCACTTGAAAACTGTTTCAAAATATTGTTTTACTTGTATAGTCTCTGCGTATTGTCCAAATTATTGTTTGTTCTTTGGCTTCGCTGTATAGACAGTCCCAGATTTGTTTTTATTCCTTATCTGAAGAATTCTATGAAATGTTAGCCTGGTAAATCAAGAAAGTTCATTACAGCAGTTAGATCATTTTCATTATAACACATAATTAAAATACTTCAAAATGATAGATTAAATAATGTGATTTTTAAGATTTTAAACAAGATATCAAAGCTGGTTTATTCAAATTTTAAAGGAACTCTATTCAACTTTAACACTATGTAAATAAACGTTGGCTGATACACATAGATGTTTCTAATTAATTGTGCTAGAAACATAGAAGTGTTTAATAATGTTGATTGCTTTCTTGTGTCAACATTAACTTAACCTTGTGAACAAAGCAGTTATTTATTAGGAAATCTTTATGTAACTAAAATAAAGAAACCTTTCTCTAGTGAATTTACTACAAAAACATTTATCCCAGTTAAAATGAAGCACAGTAAAGATTGTTTGGACAGTTGCTGAAATTTGCTAAATACAGATTTTGATGAAATAATTTGGTGTTTTTTAGTTTTCCAAACAGGGTTTAAAATTCTGTTGCTTTGGTGCTCTGAGAGAAAAACAAGACTCATTGATTTTACGAATTGCATGCCTTGGATACTTAGTAGAATGGCCTCTTTTGAAAATCAAAAATATCATTCTGTGCTCTAAGTAGTGGGGTCAGGGTGATGCATGTCATGGTGATGAGATCTCAAACACAAGTGTGAGAGCTTTTCTGGAGATCCGGTCAAAGAAAAGAATCCATTCCTTAAATGAATGTCTGCCTATTACATTAATGTAACCCCCAGCATTTAAACACTATCCTCATAGTACTTCAAAGCAAATGGTGTACAGTTCTCAGCTTCTAACGCTATTTCTTTCATCATTCTTAGAAAAATTACTATTACTAGAAATGGCCTACTCGCTTTTTTCTCAACATGGTAAAAATTTTTTTTTTATGTTTAAAGTTTAGTTTTTGATTTCCACTTGTCATTCTAATTTATATTTCTAAAGACTTGTATCATTTTGAGTAAGTTCTAATTCTATGGAATGATGCAGATGTTACCAACGGCTTAAATTCAAGTACTTGATCTTATACATAATTCTAGATATATTACTGTGTACTATAAGATTTCATGAAGTCATACGTGCATACCTATATAGTTTCTTGCCATTCTTGACTTTCATAGTAGTGAGGGTCCACATTTTCTTCTGTTTCTTCTTGTTCTGGACCTTCACGACCATCATCATCATCTTCACTGTTAGCATCATCATGAAATCTTCCTAACACTTGGGTCTTCAGTTGTATTGTTTGACCATTAGTGCTTCTTTGTTCACCATAGTAAATAGTATGTATATGAGGGAAGCAGAGGAAAATATATGAACTTATTGGCTCTTTTAGCTTATTTTGGTCTATACGAATATATGTTAAATGGTGGTAATATAGTGGGTCAACAGATGGACACATCACTGTAACATTGATATCTGAAAAATACAAATTAAAAATTAATCCTATGTTACATTCATAATCCTATATTGGATTTTATTAAAATGTTATATGGAACTAGTTTTATTAATTAGAATACTTATAAGTGGAATTAGGTTTAATTTTATAGTAATCCAATATTACAATGAAGAAAATGAAACTAAATGAATTTTATATTATCAAAATAAATGATGACTTCATTGGATATTTAGTAATTATTTAAGTAGTAAATTATTTAAGTAATAAATTCTGAGTAGACACAATTTCAAAAAGAAATAATGAAAATCACCTATAGTCCCACTACTCTGAATACTCATATTTCTTCATATACTCTACATACTGTTTCTCAATGTTCAAAGTGATAAAATTTAATAGAAGACTATAAATTTTGCAGCACACCTTTCTCTGGGGCCAGTTTCTGCCATTTTCCTAGCCAACTTTAAAGCAACCATTTTCTGCAATGTGTAAAGCATAGCTTTATAAAGATTTGTTCTTTAAAAGGTCAAAATACTATTCTTTTTGTCTTTAAGATATAATGAAATTTTACATACTTTCAATTTCATTATTTTCTAGGTATAGGTGTTCTAAATTTCTTGGAATATAGAATGCTTGCTTCAGTTTGTTGTGTCCAACGTTGAGCTCTATAAGTTTGGAAAGATTAAAAATATTATATGGAATGTCTTGTAGTTTGTTGTGTGACATTCTTAGAGCATGAAGTTTTGGAAGTTCACTGAAGTAATTTTCTGGTATAGAAGAAATTGAATTGTTTTCTAAAGATAGATACATAAGTGAAGAAGGCAAACCAGGAGGCATTAATTCTAATCTGTTATTACATAGGTTGAGCTGCATTAATTTTTCCATTTTGGCAAGATTTTTGTCTTGTAACATGGAATCATCAAGTTGGTTATAACAGAGATCGAGCATGGTCAAGTTTACTAGCCCATCTACGGCATTTGTTTGCAGTCTGGAGATCTCATTGTAACCAAGAAGAAGTCTTTCCAAAGACTTAGGAAGAGGAAATGGAAATTCTTCTAAACTGTTATCCTGTAGGTGAAGTTGTAGTAGATTTGACAACTTGGCAAACACGCCATGATCAATCTTTTGAGATTTAATTTTGTTGTGGCTGAGATTGATTTCTTTAAGATGAGTTGCATTCATGAATGAATCTGCAGTCACAGCCTCAATTTCATTGAACTGAAGATAGACTTGCTGAATGTGTGCCGGAATATTTGGGATAGTCTTGAGTTTGCGATTATCACAGTACATTGATGATGGAAAGTTAGGTGGACAGAAGCATTCACTGGCACAGCCTAAAGTATGCTGATGAAAAGGTACCCCATAGTCTACATTTTGATGATACTGGAATTCTGGTTGGTAGACATCATCTGACTCTTGGTCATAATCTTCATCCCATTGATAACTTTCATATTGGCAATATACTTTGACTCCAAGAAATAAGAGAAGGATACATACTGGACCTAAAGAGCCCATATTCTTTTTTTGTCCTATTGCAAGGAGAAAAGAAAATAACATTGTGCAAAAAGTGAGTGAAACTTAGAATAATTCTTGTATAAATTGACAGTTATATAAAACACATAATATCTATATCTGTACTGACATTATGAAAGAATGTCCAGAATCAATGGGCAATGCTCAAGTCAAAATTAATGTGTATGTACCAGTAAGGAGGTTTTATTCTTTTTAAAAGTCACATTGCATTGAACCAGACTAAATAACCTTCTTTTAAGAGAATTTCAGTTTGCCCTGCTCACTAGACTATAGATTTGCAATGACAGCATGATCTCAACCCCAAAGCCAGTGTTTTCTCCACTCTTGATGTTGGGTGTTCTCAGTGATGGTCAGTGATGGTCACTACTGATGAGAGGGGAGACCCTGTGCTTTAGTTACAGAGCTTTTGTCTAGGAGATTCTTCCTTAATATTACCAAAATTTTCCCACTGCAACTTCCTTCTGCTGATGTTCTTTTCTGTCCTTTGGGAAAACGTGAAACACTCTCTTTTATGTGAGAGCTATCATGTTTTTCTTTAGAAATAGCTATGTTTCCTCTTAGTGTTTTCTATCCAAGCCTAACTGTGACTTCAGATTTTCCCCATGAAGCATTTTCCAAAATCCAGTGATTTTGTCTCTGAGTGTACTTGCACAATGACTTCAAATCCCAAAATACACACAATATTTACATTCTACTAAGTTATAATATCTAATAGGTTATTATATGCATTTTTCTTATATTCTTTCCAGCTTCCTTCTTTCTACATATATATATATACATATATATATATATATATATAGTATTTCTTCTTTTTTTTTTTAGCTTAGCCATCTTGATACCTGTTAGCAGCTCAGCGGCAGCTCAGCTTGGGCTGGGAGTTGAATCAGTGAACGTGTTGCTCAGAACTTGCACTGTTGAGCGAGCTCTTAACCAACTGAGCCATGCATCCAGCCCTCTACTAATATTTTTAACTTAGGTTCTACATATACAGATATTAAAAAATACTGTTCTGTCTCCCAGGAGTTTGACCCCTTGGAGGATCTGGAGAGACATGTAATGTGAGTAGAAGGGTGTGTCCGGGTAGACTGTAAAGGAGGGCGCGCTCAGCTTGAGAAACATAGACAGTCAAGGCTTGTGCTGAAACTTGAAGTGGTAGTGAATGGTGGAGCCTGAAAACCTTCAGTTCAGTCCTGTCACTTAGGATGGTCAAGTCATTTAACATGTCTGCCTCTTGCCTCCTCAATAAAATGAGAATTATAATTGCTTGCCTGTTTATCTCACCTGGTAATTGTTAGGGTCATATGAGATAGGCACGTAAATGTGTTTTGCAAATTGGAAAGTGATCCAGATGAAATAAGTATATTATTTAGGAAAAGGTTTAAAAAGAAAAGAAAAGAAACCTACCTGTTTTATTCCGAGGCCATTTTTCTATGTCCTTCTCATCCAGGGTTTCATGAGAGAATTAATGTCCTAGCATATCACTGTATGTAATGAAATGACTTATCTCCTATTTACTTAGAATGGTACTAGCTATATTTCATCATTGGGATAATTGAGAAAACAGTTACCTCAATCATTTTCTCTGATAGAACCTAATTTTAGAAAGAATGCTGTCTTTCTAAACGTCTCAGTTTCTTGTTTCTTTTCTTGTCAGAAACTAAAATGTGGTAGACTGTAAATATTATGTGTGTTTGGGAGTTGAAGTAGTTATTCAAGTAGAGTCATGGGCCCTTGATCTTTTTTCCTTCAGTCATATGTCCTCCAGTCTTCCTCACCAGTTCTTCCCGTGCCCCCACGCCCTAGGACTTGTCATTACTAGTGCTGCAACCCTTCACACCCTGACCACTCTCTTCTATCTTTATAGCTTCCTCCAGTAATTCTTCAACTTCAGTGGCACCTAAAGTATAGCTATCCTACAATTCTTTCTTACCATGCTAGATTCCATAGCGCATCACTGTTGTCACTTTGCACCTGTCCTAAACTTTCTGACCCCTTACATCCTCGTATGCTTCTGGTAAACCACAACTCTGATTACTTTACTTCTCCATCTATTCTCGGCCTAAGCCAGGAAGCTGAATCTGACAAGAGAAAACCAGGTCCATGACAACTGGTCTCACTTTAAATTTATGACTGTTCAAGTGCTGCTGGCAACATTCATTAGTGCATTCCTTCCCCTTCTAGCCAAGCCTCTACAACCTTCTTCCCCGTTGGTTTTGGTGATGATGACCTTACTTCCAATTTTAACAAGGAAATAGGATCAAGCAATCGTTTAGTTCTAATGTGTTTGCTTGGGTCGCTTCAGTTAATGGTTGTCTTGAATTATTTCTAGGTGTAAGGCACTGCTTGGTGGGGAACACAAAAATGAAGGCATGTTCCCTTCTGTAATGAGCATACAGTTTAGCGGACGAGAGATACAACAAAGGTAACCATTTTCTTAGGCAGAGGGAAATATGGTTTATAACAGAGACACCAGTGCTTTGGGAGTCCGTGGCTTAACCCTGCCTGTGGGGGCAGGGAAGTCTTCATAGGCGTCCTTTGGCCCAGTCGTCGTGAGGTTAGTAGGATTGGGTATAGAACTTCCTATTTACTCACTAGTTGATAATAACTTATGTATTTGTAGTATTTTATTATGCTCATTATAGTAGCATATTAACTTTTTGAAGCACTTGTCACACTTCATGTCAGTCTCACTGCACCATGTAGCTGGGCTCTATGACGCTACTGCTTCCCAGAAGATGGAAGTAGAAGCAGAGGCAGAGACACTCGGCTGCGTAGGGTCAGGCCATGTGGGGGTCTCACAAGCTCCCGGGTACACAGAGGAACTTTGAAAAGAGCGTTGCTCATCAGAACCCTGAACTTTATCCCTGGGTTAGGAATATTAGCAATCATTAATTAATAACTTTACATTTAAGAATTAAAGTCATGACGCTGTTGTTCAAAAATTATGAGAAATTATTTGGAAAAAAGGCTACCTGGGTGATACTTTTGATCCTGCACCTTATTGCATTCCTGCGACTTGGAATCAAGACCTCATGAAGGGGCCTCTCTAGAAGGAAAGGGATTCTTGTGGTCTTCTTGGCCACGAAGAATAAAGGTTTCTCGCCTAAACTTATCTCATCATCATTGTCCTCATCCCTTGAGGACTGTGGCCCTGTCCCTTCTCCTTGGCCTACTTCCTTTGACTGTTGTTAGTGCAGCTTTCTGGTCTGGAGTTCATCCCATCTCTATGTCCATTATTTTCTATTCCTTTTAATCTTCAATTTCACTCCTGATAATTTTCCCTGTTATGATGATCTCATTTCTTTTCATCCAAATTTTCATTCAGCTAATCTCTTCCCAGCCATTTGCTAAGCATATTTTTGTTACTTCTGACCTTTCATGTTCTCCAATTTATGCCTTGTTCCCTATAGGATAACTGTAGCAAAACAATATAACTCATTGTCAATCATCTCATTTCCTGACCTCTAATTTTTGACGGAATCTAATAAAATGCTAAAAAAATTGGATTAATGATTGGATTAATAGGTTTAGATTCCATCTTATTAATGATACTTATCACTACCAATGTTGATTATTTCTAGGCATTTATTTCACCACAGTGATTTCTTAAAATGAACAGCCACAGAGAATGTGGCTATTCTCTTTTCTATTGAATATTTCTCCATCACAGTATACTACATGTGTAGTAGAAAAATAACAAATGTGAACAAGAAAGTAAAATACAAGTTACCAGTTTTTAAAATTATCCATTAATGTGAATATTTCATATTATAGCTATAAAAGTTTCTACGTCATAACATTTCTCTTACAGGGAAAAAAGCACTCACACTTTTTATCAGGAAAGTTTTCATTAAAATTATTAATCAAAATAAGATATAAGTTTGTTTATGAAAATTTAAAGTAATTGGAAAACCTCATAACATCGTATTATTTTAAAGACTTAATTGTTTTCTTGGTATGCTACAGAAACTAGAATATGAGAAAGGAAGTATTAATATATGGTTCAGAGTTTTTTCCAAAGCAGTTTTCAGTTTAACTGTAAAATTATTGTACATCACTATTACACCCAAGGCCTAAGGAAGTAAGACTCTTTTGCTATTAAAAATATGAAAGGCTCAAAATTATTTTTAGCCATATACATTTAAATCTTAATTAACTGAAACCCAAGATACAGCACTCATATCTTCACTTTGAGAAACAGGCAAATGAAAACAAAACCATTCTAATATCACGAATTTGGTTAATGGAGAAATTTTGAAAAAATTTCTAGTGAAATTTGTACAAATATCCATCTTCCCTACCACCAGAACCTCTAGCACTGCTTAGATGTATGGCCTAAAGGCATTTGTCAAATTTTTGTTATTTAAAGTTGAGAGAGAGAAAGAGATAGAAAATTATTCCATTAACCTGAAAGCCATTCATTCAAAACAATAACAAGAACAAAAAATATATACAAGTATACAAAGATTATTTATTGGGTGGATCTCAAGTTAGAAAATTAAATTCACTATAATACTTCTTTCCCTGAATATTTTGGCTAATCAAAGTTTTAATGTAGCTTTTACCAGATATTGCTTCCAAAAATTGTGCTTTTATGATGCCTACATTCTACTTTAATTTTAAACACATCAAATATACTTTTTAATTTCTAACAGTAGGAATACTTTCTTTAAAAATTGAAAAATTATTTTATTATCATACCTGTTGAGTTTGCTTTAGTTTTCAGGGGTTGATGAATTTGCAAATCCTGTAAGTGAATCAGAAATTCCTAAATTCTTTAACCGAGCCTCTTAAAAATCCACAGTAACTGTATGCTCAAACAGGGCTGTCTCTTGAATTACCGTAGCAATTTAAGCAAATATAATCTGACTGGAAAACACGGGTTAAATTAAAATTATGTATTTCTTTTCATTATCCAAAGCTTTGTGGATTCAAATTAAGATGCTTGTGTTCTTGGTTAGATTTATGTGGCTTACTTCTTTCTTTTCCTCTGAATTTTGGTTTGAGGTGTGGCAAGAATTTCCCTAGTATGAAAGGCAAACAGAACTAAATGAAACAGCATGTACTGATTACTGTTTTTATTTTCATTTTCATGCCAAAGAATCCCTTAAATTAAGGTCCACTGTAACACGTCTCAGCAATTTAAGGTGGAACACAGAGTCATCTTGAGACTGGTTGTCTGATACCATGTATTCACACCAGTGTTTCCCTTCATTAAGACAATGAACTAGGATTAGAAACATAGCATTTCACATCTAGTTTATTTTTAAAGTAAAATAGATTGTCACTGAAGATACAGGTTAAATGTATAACTTCTCTCCATGCAAAGAATTAAACCTCCTTTTCTATCAGCTTTTCTATCCCGTTTCTCACCTTCCTCTCAAATACACCAGAAAAATGGCTTCTGATAACCTTTGAAATAAAAATTAAACTCTTGGTTATAGAATTCAGTGTCCTGCCTTCAGAAAGTATATTTCAGATTTGCCTGTTTTTAGTAGTACAAAAATAATTTTATAGTATTGAATAAGATAGAATTAAGAACTTCTGCTGACCAATTGCTATTGCCCTTATTTTGCAGATGTAGAAAATTTCCTGATTTCACTGAGCTGTCTCCCCTGAAGAGCAGCAATTAACTGTTGAAATGCTATATTTTTATATAATGTTTTCATATTTAAACAGCGTTAACAGCGTATCTCAGCAGTGAACTTTGAGTTCTTTCTTTGGGAGATTCTTTCAAGCTTGTGCAAACTAATAAGGTAAAGTGAATCTTGGAATTCATTTCGTTTCTTCAAAATAGTGTTTTCCATTAGGCTTCTACAAAGAACTCACAAAATTTATTTTGTTATACTTCAGATTTTTAAAAACTGTACAGTGTTTCAAATGATGTTTTGGCAATATTAAAAAAATCTCATCTATTATTTGAGACACTGGTATGTAAAACGTGGCAGACTGTGTTTGGCCTAAGAGTTCGTTTTGTTACTGATCTTTTCCATATGTTTTCTATTAGTCTTTGTTCTTCAACCTCAGGCTTCCACACTAAGGAAAAGAGAGCAAGTCTGTGTACTTTTTTCAAAAATTATTTTACATACCCTCACAGTTCTTTTGGAAGATTAATTTAAAATCAACACTTAATTTTTATATAATTCCTCATTTAACTCTGTGATTTGAACTTATGGTAGTGATTATGTTGTTCATGTTCCTTACAAATGCGAAAAGAATATCAGACAGCTCAAACACACAGAATCAAAAGTGTCTACAAAATTTACACGAGATTGACGGTGTCCAGGAGGTTTAGGTTTGGTGGGGGAAGGTGGGATGGGAGGGTTCGAGTCAGGCCTTAGAGGAAAAGTAGAAGCTGTGATTGTGATAGTTCACTGTTTCAGCTAGGTGGTTATAATTGAAGCAATCAAGGAGAAAAATCAGTTGAATTGGTGAAAAGTCTAAATTATATTCTATGATTATAATTTGATTGAAGTAGATATAGTATCTCAAGGCTAAATAATATGTTGATGACTCAGAAAGGCCTGATTGAGACCTGCTTAATTATAGTCTTAAGCGTGAAGATGATTTTTCATTCACTTAGCTAATATTTATTGAGCACCTACTTTGTTCAAGGCAGTTTTTGGTGCTGGGGACTCCGCAGTAAAAGTGCCTGTGGTCATGGAGGAGGAAAACAGAAAATAAACATGCCCCTGGTGTGCTTGGAAGACTTAGCCTCCCAGCATTTCAAATCAAATCATGTTTAGGAGGCAGGTGAGCTGCTTCTATCAGAAAGGCCTCAGGCAGCCCTATGAAATAGGCCAAATGCTGGGTGTCACATGTGCCCCGTAGGAATGGCCCATCTTTGTGCATCTGCCTCTATGGGCCTGTGAGAAGCACATACTCCGGAACTCATGGCTGGTTTCCAGTCCCCGTGTCCTTTACTTTTCCCATAAAATGGTGCCCGCGTTCCAACCTCACCCACTCTTATAGAAGCCTGAAGTTTGAGTCCTGATTTCAGCGCATTCCCAAGTGTGGAGGGAGGTTCATCAGTATGCGAGTTGCCAGGGCTGCTAGCTTCAAAATTCACGTTCCAGCATCTGCACCCAGACCTGCAAAGTCAGAACCTCTGAGTGTGGGCCCAGGAACTTCTATTTTATCAAGTGTTCCAGATGCATGCAGACTGGAGAACTATTGATGTAAATCACCTTCTGTCCCTCATGTTCAAATTGGATCTACTACCGAGCCCATTGTGCCCAACACCTAAGGAACTTCTGGGGTGTGTCTGTGGCTCTTGGTCTCCACTGCCACTGCCTTCCTTCCAGCGACTGGTCTCCCTGTGTTCACACATCTCCTTTTCCAATCCATTTTGCATCTTGTTCTACATAGAAATAAACCTGAACTGTACAGTGCTTCCTCCAGTGGCGCCTCATATTCTAAAATAAATTCTAAACATGACCTTCATGACTGGGGAAGCTCTCGTAGCCTGCCTCTCGCCCGTTCTTGGAGCAGTTGACTTGTGTTTCTGGGCTGTGCCCACACTGGCCCAGTCCTTGCTCACTAAGGCTTCGGCACGTGCTTTTCCCTCTGCTTGAAATGCTGTGCAATTATTTGTCTGATTTCTCCTTTGTACCTGGACTCTCTCATGTACTGCCATGTCCCCACATTGTCTGTTCATTTGGGTGCTTAGCATGTGGGTGCTTAGTAAATATTTGAATGAATGCAGAGAACCTTCCAAGGTTCTCCCTTTTCTCCATTTTCTGGATATTTCTAACTTCTTGCCTGGTGGAGCGGAGGTGCTCCTGGAAAACTACCCTGTACCAACACAGAGATTATCTTTCTTACTTCCTGCCTGTTCTCCTGTTTTCGGCTCCCTAACTTCACCTGGTCAGCTGATCAGTGGACATCATATAGCCTGCATATAGAACACATTTTTGTTAACATAAAAACATGAATACAGTAACACTGTACCAAAAGAAGACACTTTTGGTTAACTGGTTGGCTGATGTCTACAGAAGAGAAAAAAGGGAAAGGAGAAATGAGTAATTCTTATCCTTAACACAGCATCTGAATCACCTGTGGAGATTTTGAAACTTTAGGCCTGGGTGGAACACAGTTAATTTTATGTTTAAATGACTCATAGGTTGAAAAGGAAAAATGTTATTTCCTCTACTTATACTCACAGTACTGACACCATATATCTGGGTTTTTCCCCTACCCCCAACAACTTCTCTGATACCAGCTGGGTATCCTACAATTCAACTCAATTCTGACACTTTATCTGCAGTTAGCATCAGACCAGACCCCACAGGTAAGAGCTCAGTCCCACAGGGCTGCGTCCGCCCCCTTAAGATGCCAGTCACAGATAGTAGGTCCTTACGTGACCCACTCTTCTGTCTGACGTGGCTACAAATTGGGGATTCCCATGGCCACCTCCTCAGATTAGGTAATTTGCTATAATATAGCTAAGAGAAGCACTATGTTTAACGGTTTATAGCATAATAAAGCATATGATAAAGATACAGATGTACAGCCAGATGAAGAGATACGCGGTCAGACAATTAAGTTTGTGAACTTGTTGCAATGATATTGCTAACCTTTTTTGATACCAGAGGGATTATTCATTATGAATTTGTACCAACTGGACAAACAGTTAACCAAGTTTACTATTTGGAAGTGCTGAAAAGGCTGTGTGACAAAGTTAGATAACCCTGAACTTTTCACCAACAATTCAGGGCTCTTGCATCACAACAATGCACCAGCTCACATGGCACTGTCTGTGAGAGAATTTTTAGCCAGTAAACAAATAACTGTATTGGAACACCCTCTCTCCTCACCTGATCTGGCCCCCAATGACTTCTTTCTTTACCCAAAGATAAAGGAAATATTGAAAGGAAGAGATTTGGGTGACATTCAGGAAGGACATCAAGGGTAATACGAAGACAGCTCCGATGGCCATTCCAGAAAAAGAGTTCCAAAATTGCTTTGAAGGGTGGACTAGGTGCTGGCATCAGTGCACAGCTTCCCAAGGGGAGTACTTTGAAGCTGACCATAATGATATTCAGCAGTGAGGTATGTAGCACTTTTTCTAGGATGAGTTTGCAAACTTAATTGTCCAATCTTGTACATATGGTGAGGTCCGGAAGGGTCCCGAGTGCAGGAGCTTCTGTCCCCATGGAGTTGGGGTGTGCCCCTCTCCCAGATTGTGGATGTGTTCACCAGCCTGGAAGCTCTCTGAACCCTGTGCACTAGGGGTCTTTATGGAGGCTTCATCATGCTCAATCTCCATCTCCTCTACTTCCCTGCAGGATGGTGGGTGGATGTGGCTGAAAGTTCCAAGCTCCTAATCCTGGCTTTCTCTTTCCTGTAACCAGCCCCGCTCCTGAAGCTATCCGGGAGCCCACCCAGACTCACCTTTTTAGAACAAAAGACACTCCTGTCACCCAGGAACTTCCAAATGATTTAAGAGCCCTGTGTCAGGAACTAGGGCCCAAGACCAAATATCAACAAAATACGCTTCTAGTGTTCCTATGGAAATTACAAAGTTTTAGGAGTTCTGTGTCAAGTATACCAGCTTAGTCACAGGGGTACACCATGAAAACTCACCCTGCAGCTCCTTGTCCCTGGCTCCCACACCAGCAGCCTCTGCTCTGGACCACATTGCATGATGAGACCTTCAGTAGAATATGGTGTGGTCATTTTTTTGTGATTTCCAGAGATATTTTATACATCTAGAAGCAAATGTGCATATTTTAAAATCATTAAGTTGAAAAGAATTCTTACATGAAATTTGAGATGTTTCTAATCTTTTTCTAATATAAACATTGAAGCAGTTAATAACCTTCTATATGTCATTGCACGCGAATGCAAGCACATTCAAGGGATAAGCCCGCAGCTGTGGGCATGCACCTCTGCAGTTGCTCCTATTAAGTCCTCCTCGGTATAGTCTATCAAGATTTTATCCTTTGGGATCTGCTATGTTAAATGGTATCATAGTTGGAGTTTTCATTTCTCCTACTGTGTGTCTGTTTGATTTTTTTTCTTACATTTTGCAGCCATGTATGCTTCTTTCTCTGGACTATCTGTATCTTTTACTTTTCTCCCATTGTGTTATAGGTTCTTTCTGATTAACTCTTAGGAGTTTTTATATATTAGGGAAATAAGAACTATGTACTGTGACTCATAACTGTTGTTTTCCAGTTTGTCATTTGTCCTTTGATTTGCTTTTAACAGTTTTGCCACGAAGACTTTTAAGTTGTTGAGTTTATGCAATTCTGTTTAAGGTCCTCCTGGCTTTTGTGTCATAGTCAGAGCCACCTTCCTCACTTCCACATTGTCAGAAAAATTCTCCCATGGTTTCCAGTTTCTTCTAGAAACATCGTTTCTTTTTTTGCATTTAAATTTCTGATTTGTTGGAGTTTACAATACCCTTCCCCCAAACACTTTGCTGGATGACTCCGGTGTGCCAGTGGAATTAATTGAACCGCCAACTTCCCCTGTCCTGTCTGACAGGTTACTGTTACCAGGCACTAAATGAGTTGTTTCTCAGCATTTCCACTGTTTCCCCTTGAGCCTGTATTGACTCTTGCACCACCAGTACTGTGTGATTTTAATTATTGCAGCTTTCTGAGTATGTGGTCCCCTCATTCAGGATTTGTTAACTATTGTCACTTGCTGTTGCTGCTGCTACTGCTGCCTTGTTTGATTGGACTTGACCTGTATATTTCCTTGTCTTTAATATTTTCCACTATTAAAATTATCCATCTATTTTATACAGTAGGTAATTTTTTTTTGAGATTTTATTGGGGAATTGGGGGAGAGAACAGCGTTGGGGAATCGGGGAAGGGTAACAGACAAGTTGCTGTCCTTTTGTTCTTCAGTCTAGTTGTGGAGGCCATCACTTCACTGGCCCATGTTGCTATTGTGATCATTGTGCTCTTCCCGGGTGAGACAGATCAGTCGCCGGCCATTGGACGGCCGCTTATGACGGCTCTTGGCAGCTCACACTGGCTGCCAGTCACTCACATTGGCTGCCAGCCACTCACGGTAGCTTACAGCAGCGCACTGCAGCCTACGCCGTCACCAACTCACGGCAGCCCAGCTCCAGGTTGAGCTGTCATTCACCCTCTTAGCTGTAGAGGGCACAGCATCACTGGCCCATGTGGGATCTGAAACCGGTGGCCCTGCTGCTCAGAGTTCGTGCTCCCAAGCCAACTGTTAACCAACGAGCCACTCATCCAGCCCTAGTAGGTAATTTCTTTATTTCTGTTCTTCAGCTTATTTTTATGTGTGGTAGACTCATTAATGATATAGTTCATATATAGAAAGAAAAACATGAGTATCTATAAGACACCAAGATTAATGAAGCAAACATGTCCAGCTTACTCACCATCCAGCTTAAGAATCAGGACATTATCGATGCCTTTGAAGCCCCTCCACTTGTTTTCCTCTTGCTTTGTGCCAACGGGAAACATTGTTTTGAGTTATGTGTTGAATATTCCCTTGCATGCCATATGTATTACATGTGTATGGACCTGTCAACCGTATAAGTACTTCATTTATGCTGTTGAGTTTTCTATAGATGAGATACTACTATAAGGTATTCTTGTATAATTTGCTTTTTTCACTCAATATTGTGGCTCATTCATTTCACTGTTGTATACTGTTCGTACTACTGTATGAAAATACCAACATTCATCTGTTTTCTTCTATGAAAAGGCATTTAAATTGTTGGTATTTAAATTGTTGCCATTTTTTTGCTAATATGAAAAATAATCCCATGACTATTTTTTTTCTTTTAAAGATTGCATTGGGGAATTGGGGGAGGGTAACAGTGTTGGGGAATTGGGGAAGGGGACCAGCCAAGTTGTTGTTCTTCAGTCTTTGTTGTGGAGGACGCCAGTCGCCATCTGTGGCCTCTAAGCTCAAGGTGCTGTGTTCAATCTTAGATGTGGGTGGGCGTAGCCACCATCCCATGCGGGAGTTGAACCAGCAGCTTTGTTGTTAAGAGCGCAGACTCTATCCACTGAGCCATCCGGGCGGCAGGCAGCTCAGTTCAAGATGCTGAGTTCAGTCTTAGTTGTGGGTGGGTGTAGCCCACCATGGAACAGGCAATCTTATTACACCAGCGGAGCCATCCTGCCACCTGTTGGCAGGTCAGCGACAGCTCAGCTTGGGCACAGTGTCACTGGTCCATGTGGGAATCGAACCGGCGGCCCTGTTGCTCAGAGCTCGCACTCTTAAGCCAACTCTTAACCAACTGAGCCACTTGGCCAGCCCTGATAGAGTTTTATGGCTCCAAATGTTTGGGTTTGCTTTTGAGAGTTTGTTAGTCCTGTGCGAAGGCCATGGCTGAGAGGCAGATTTCAGAGGCTTCACCTTAGAGGTTATGGCCGAATGCTTAGAAATGGATGAGACTGCCAGGGCCTGGCAGAGAAAAGAGGCCAAAAGCATAATATTAGGGACACCAGCCACTAAAGAGCAACCCTAAATTTGGGGTATATGGAAGCCAAGGAAGTAAAGGGTCTCCAGAAGGAAGCACCATGTACTGTTTTAAATGTCTAAAAAATTAGTGTGCCATGGCAGTTGCAAGCGTGGAGCTAGACTGCGGGAACAAATCCTAGATCTAGATCTGCCACAAGGTATTTAGTCTTTGTTCTCCAGTTTCCACACAGAAAAATCCAGGTGTAAATAAAGGCACCTACCTGCCTCATGGGGTTACTATGAGGATTAAATTGCATTAATGCAAGTGAGGCATGTGGAGGAGTGCCTGAGACTGTTCTTTAAATGCCAGCTACTACTGTTTAATGTTATTCATACAATATGATTTTGGGAAAATAGATTTAGGAGGATTGTTAAATCAATTGCAACAGGTTAAGGATCATATGAGTAGAGAGGTAATTAAGACCAAGGTAAGATAATTCTTTAAAAAAAAAAAAGATGGAATTTTGAAGGACAAAGAAATAATGCAATATTTTAAGGAGAAACAAAATTGATTTTTTAAATAAAAGCTTTAGTTTTCGTGACTTCAGGTGATTTTCTAAAAGTATTATGTTTTTTGAATTCAGTGATCATTTTTTATTGTATTATTTCAGAGGAGCTAAGGATAGATAGATGGTCACTGAGATATATTTCTACCTTGAAATCCTTAATAAACCCAATAAGTTGTAGTAATTCATTTGTTTCCAAACTTTAATGGGTAATATTTTATATTTACCATAAAAGGGTTTGTAGCAGAAAACTTTAGTGCAGCTTTGGTTGTTACGATTTTTATTAGCGGTTGTTTTTTGTAAACTGATAACCAAAAATGGTCAACAGCTGTGAGATGAAAAACAGAAACATTAACTACAGGAAATTAGTTGCAGGGATGTCAGGAATCATGTTCAGTTTTAAAAATTTTTGCTGTCTTTTCTTTTTAGAAAAAGACGAAAATAGCTACTTTAAGCTCCAGTACTCAGATCACAGACTAATCTGTTTGTCTAGATGATTCTGACCTTAGCATTAGCCTTATGAATTTAATTATTTTAAGAACTGGATTCCTAAAGTTTCAGTGAACGTTTGACTTTACTTATGTTCTTATAAGTGCCATGATATCATCACAGTTTTACTTTTATGATATATTATAGAAAAATGTATTTTATTGATTAAAGCTATTGGAACCTTAGAATAGTCAAAGTTTAGAATGATTGTCATTGTAATGTGTTTTACTTTTAAGGATTTTTCTTGTCAGTAATTATCCAGTATAATAATTACTCATAATTTATGAATCTTTATGGTTTACAAAGCATTTCACATGCATTTTTATCATTCAATCTTCATAACAACCTAATTGATCAGTATTGTCACCCCTACCCTTTATAGATGAAGAGACAGTTTCAAAGAAATTGTGACTTGCCTAAGAGTATAAATATAAAAGGAACTGAATTTCTGGTTATGTTCTTCCAACTCAGAGCTCTGCATCCCTGGACTCTTTCTGCTACATCCCTACTATAATTTTACCAAATAAAAATAACTGGTTTGTTCAAGTTTCCAAACTTGTGTCAGAATTTAGAAACTAAGGGCATTTCCTATAAAGCAGTTCTCAACCAGCTGCAATTGGGCTTCCCCACTCCACACACACTTAGGCAATGTCTGGAGAAATTGTTGATTGTTGCAGTGACGTGGGAGTACAAGTTCTACTGGCATCCTAGTGGGTAGAAACCAGTGAGCTGCTAGATATTCTGCGAAGGACAGGACAGACCCCCTCTGCACACAGGGAATGATCCCCCCAGAGTGTCAACAGTGCCAATGTCAGGGAACCTCGTCAGGAGGAGCAAGACCTGTTTACCCATTCTTGACCCGGATATCCAGACATCCCACCCTTTCTTACATATCTGCAATGTTTTCTACTCCCCCCAAATTATTTAAAATCTAATTGTTGAGGTGGTTTAACATGAAGCTGATTTTCTTTCACAGCACAGGCATAATTCGGAGGATCTTAGCACTATTATTAAGAATAAGCAGGGGTGGGCTGGCCGAGTGGCTCAGTTGGTTAAGAGCTCCCTCAAGAGTTTGAGCTCTGAGCAACAGTGGTTCGAGTCCCGGCCCGAGCTGAGCAGCCGTTGAGCTGCCAACAGGTGGCAGGATGGCTCAGCTAAAAAAAAAAGAATAAGCAGGGGGCTGGCCGAGGGGCTCAGTTGGTTAAGAGTTGGCTTGGGAACGTGAGCTCTGAGCAGCAGGGCTGCTGGTTCGGTTCCCACGTCGGCCAGTGATGCTGCATCCTCTACAGCTAAGATGGTGAGCAACAGCTCGACCTGGAGCTGAGCTGCCATGAGTGGCCGGCGATGGCGTAGGCTGCAGTGGGGCTGCAGTGGGCTGCCGTGAGCTATGTGAGTGGCCGGCAGCCAGCGTGAGCAGCGGGCAGCCCGTGAAGCGGCATCTTCCACAACTAGACCGAAGAACAAAAGGACAGCAACTTGTCTGTTCCTCTTCCCCAATTTCCTAACACTGTTCCCCTCCTCCAATTCCCTAATAAAATCTTTTTTTAAAAAGACAATAAGCATTAGTACTCTGCTAAAAATGCTATATGTATGTTAGAGTTTTCTGAAAAATAGTCCCTGGGTGGGAGAAGAAAAATTAAACCAAAGCACAAATGTTTTATTTCAAACCAAAATTTTAATATTTTCCTTATTTTCTAGTTTTACTTCTGGTAAATGCCAATAAAAATACACAAAGTACTCTTAACTTTTATACAGAGCTTTTTAGTTTCTGTGTTTTATTTAATGCTCTGCCTATTTAGTTAAACACGATGTGTTTTTCAGAGTTATCCAGTCTGTGCATATTTGAGGAGAAAATTTGGTGTAGAATTTATAGTGTCCAGGCTCTTCCCACCAAGTTCTTATAAAAGGACATCTTGAAAATATTCCTTAGTGTTTAGGTGACAATGTTACATAATCTAACAATTGACATACTGTTAAAAGCTTATAATAACTGTGATAATAAAAAAATGTGTTACAGATTTTATGTAAACACTCACTATGCATTTTGTACAGGTTTTATAGTAAACAGGATAGTAGTAATTTAAAAAGAAAAGCATGTGCTCCTCTAGCTCAAAACCCAACTCTTAAGAATAGCATCTGTCGAATTGGTAATAAACCCTTACGGAAGCTTCATTACAAAGGGTTAGTTTTAAACATACAGACAGTAAGGCTCTAAGACATGAGAATGTGAATAAGATTATATCAAACCATACTTCAACATTATTAGAAATATACAGTTCTACCCGAGTTATTAAAGAAAGAATAAGAATAGTATTTACTCTTCATCTTACTGTCCTTGTCAGTTTTGTTTTTCTAACAGCAAATGGAAGAGCACAGATTTTGTAAGTCAAGCATTCCATTTACAGTATAATTCTTTTTAAAATGCACTTGATAGCAAAGTGTTATATACTGAATGTCTTTTTTTTTGTTACTGAGAAAAAGTATTATGCAAAATCATTTGTATACAAAAGAAAACTGCAGTAGATCCTTCTCTTAATCCTGCTGTAGCAATCGTTTTGCAAAATTCTGTTGAAATTTTTTGTCCTAAAGTCAGTCACTGGACTTACCGTGTGGGAATAGATTTTTGCCTCTGTACATAATACCACCATTATTAACAGAGTTCAAGTATTCCAAATGGAACAATTTTTGCATTTTATATTAAGTGGATATTATTAATTACTACTTATTACTTTCTGAAGTTCCCAAGCTGAACACTCATTCTGCTCAAAACACAACGAAATGTTGCGGGTTGTACTTCCCAGTACTTCATCGGGTTGTGGAATAAACTTATTGCACTGTATAAAGATTTCTTCATCTTTGGCACTGTTGGGCAGAAGTCATTTACTCCCACTTTCGTAATTGAATTAGAATGAAGGAAGATTATCTGTTATAGTGGGGAAAAGAAAGGATTAAAAATACACAGTAAATGTAAAAAGAAGATATTCTGTTTATAGTTAGCATTTGTTCATAAGTTTTACGCTGATTTGAATATATTTCACTTAAAATATATGTACTCGTTTGTGCCTGTTAAATTCTTAATATAACAACGCAGGCTCGAGTGTTAGACACAGAAGTGTTCTGTGTGCAAAGTATGCGTAGGACTCAGGCCAAGGCCCAACACACATGCCTGGTCAACACACACCACTCCCCTCTGAACACAGATATAGGTGTGTGTGTGTGGCTACTGCAGTGCCACATGCACGATAATGTATTCTAAAAGGATTAGAAAGGAGCAGAAGGATGAAAATTAATGCTTCAAGAATTAGGCTTGCAATATGACTGTGAAGAATTGTTAGCTAGCATTTTCCGTGATCAAAAGAGAGAAGAGTGGAGCTACTTCTTTTGAAAGTTGCTTTATAGAAAAATATATCTTGATATCTTAAATACATGTCTGTAATACAGCATCAATATTTGAATCTTTATTTGCACCAATGGACAAAATACAATTTTATCAGCTGTATATGTCTTTTTAAATTAAATTATTACTCAGAATGGATAATATAGAAACTTCCCTTCATTCCTTTTAACATCCCTTTAAATTCCTACTTTGGTCTTTTTTGGCAACAGATTTCTGGGAAGTGAAAACAGTCTACTTAACTGACAGCATTTGGGCATACAAAAAAGTAGGAGCCTTTTGCTGACAAAGCTAGGATATTGGTTCTGGCTGTTGTTACCACTAGATTCTGCCTTCATGTCTTCATGAAATTGATCTGAGCCAGTCATGAGAGCTGTCTGCATTACTAAAACCTTTGAATTTGGTGTTGGAGCCCCCTCTGCCCTCCGTCGTGGGCATTTTGTGACAGATTCTGAGGTTCCTGTGCAGTTCCCGGCAGCTCAGTGTCAGTACAGTTTACCACAGCACACCTCACTGGGAATGAGAAACAGAGCCAGATGTGTGTCTGTTTGCTTCGTGGATGTGCATTCAGTTGTACTCTCAGGACTTGTCTTCTTGTCTCTGTGTGTTATAATTCTGTTCATTTAAAAGGAAATGCTATCATCGACACTTTGAATGCACTTGCAGCCCCGGGTTCCTCCCGGGGTTACACCTGTCTGAGCGTTGCTTGACGATCAAAAAAAAAAGGAAATGCTAGCAAGAAGCTGGGGCAGTTGTGGAGTAAAGTATACACAGGTGGGACAGCTTGAGAGAGGAAGGATTCAGGGTGCGGTCCATTTAACAATAGACCTTTAGATGTCACATTTGAAAAAGTCAAAGCAAAAGTTGTAACCGGGAGATGAACACGTGCAGATAGCATGGCCATTTTGACGGCTTCTGTCTCAAAGGAGTGCAGTTAACAAAACTGGTTTAAACTAGGAAAGAAATCTAGAAGAAGCAAGTGGCTTGAAGCCCAGCTTTGTTCTCAATGTGTCTGTGCTTCTTGAAACATGAGAACGTTGTATAGCAAGGAAAGACAAAGGTAAAATGGGATTAAGTAGGGATTCTTAATTTGAGGTCCACAGATGAGAATCAGGGAGATCTGTGAACCTCCTACAATACAGTGCAAAATATTGTCTTCATTTTTGTTCTTTGGAAGATCTAAAGCTTTGTCAGATTCTCCAATTATTCTGTGTTCCTCCCAGCAAGTCAGGAGTTGCCAGATTAGAAGGAAATGATTTCTAATAATAAAGAACAACAAATGTGTACTCTCGATGCTCCAAATACTGACTTTTGATTTTATATTCTGGCCTGAATTTTTTAAAAAGTGTACACACTTCCAATCTAGCATAACACTGGTAATACCTTGGACCTTGTCCATGTGATTGCCTTTGAGAAATGTTTCCAGAATAAAAGGATATGGGATTCTACTGGGTTTCCTCCTGACCAATCCTGCCTTTACATAGCCATTTCCACCCTAGAAACCTGAAATTAGTTGGGAAATTAGCTAGTGCCTCTGCCACCATGGCCTTGGCAGTTTCAGGAGGAGAAAAGGAAGGATGTGTTTTAGCTGACCTTTTGGTAGAAACCATTCTCCTAACCACTCTGGCGCTGCATAAAATGCCTCAGGCAGCCTGGAGGGTCATTCTGTGTGAACTGCCCTTGCGATGTGCTTGGTCTTTGCTTCAGGTACTATAGTAATGGGTTTCATAAAAACAAAGGAAAGTGCTAGTATCTATAAAACACAAGTAGGATGTTTTACCTGGAGGTATTTCAATTCCTGTAATCCTGGAGGGATTTTTTTTAGTTTATTGTTTTCCAAGTGTATTTCTCTTACGCGTGGTATGTTAGCAAGACTTCCATTTTCGATATCTGTGATTCTGTTGTTTCCTAGGCCCAGCCTAAAAGTGATATAAAATTCAGCTCTTAAGCAGATGGTGTGATAGTTAGCTGAAAACCAAGTTAGAAGTATAAACCTGTCATATATATATATATATATATATATATATATATATATATATATATATATATACACACACACACATATATATATATATATAGATCTTTGTATATATCTATATATATGATGGTATCCCATGGTTTTATTTAATAACCCATTTCAGTATATAACAGCCCTCTCCTTCACTGTCAGCAAATTCTTTAACCTGTAGTCAGCAAAAGGGACATTTGAAATGTGTCGTCTTCTGCTTCCACTCGGTGCCCTCTTCTGTTACCTAGACAGAGGAATAGCAGCTTTTCCCAGTTTCTACCTTCACACTCTCCAGTAGCAACAGCGATAATCTAGGTCCCTATGCACATTCTCCAAGAAGTTTCAGTAATGTCTTCATCATGTGGACCACCAATTCTAAGTTAGGATTTTGGAAACTTTTACCTTTGCAGATCTTTGTATCGTTTAAAATCTTCCAGTTCCACAGTTGAAATTTTATTATCATCTAAGTGAAGCTCTAACAAAGTTGATGGTAGTTCTAATGATAAGGAAAGAAACATGTATGTTAGATCAAGTAAGATCAAACCCCATTGATTATTTACTTGTTAAGCTTCACATTACAGACATAGGCAATTTTTTAGGGATCTGCTTTTTTAACTTCTTATTATAGAAAATTTCAAAAATACAAAAATAGAAGCTAGTATTATAAACCACCATGCTGTTGCCCAGCTTCAACAATCATTTCCATTTTTCCAGTCTTGTTTCTTCTACCCCATTAGTTATTGATCATTGATTTACTTATTGATTTGTTTTTATTTAAAACAAATATTAAAGTATTTAAGATTAAATTTTATACACAATGTCATTTTACCAATAAAGACTTCACTAGATGTCTCTAACTCATAAAGTCATCTTTTATTTACATAGTCATCATGTCAATATCACATCTAACAAAATTAACAACAATTCTATACTCTCATCTAATATTAATTTTCCTAACGATCTCAAATATATTGTTTTACAGTTGATTTGTTGAAGTCAGGATCCTAATAAAGTTTACATAATACATTTGGTTCTTATGTCTCTTAAAATGTGTTCTACTACATTCCCCCTCCTTTTCCTCCCTCTTCTAGTGATTTGTTTCAGATATAGAGTTGTTTGAGATTCATATTTGTGGGCTGGGCTGATGGCTTCCACAAGATAGTTTATCATGGTCTCCCCCCCTTATTTCTTATGACCTTGTAGATAGATCTGGAGACCAAATTAGACTCAGAACATCACCCTTTCACCTGATGGTCTTAGCATTCATTGATGACTGCTAGCTAGGTCTATTCCTTCATTAAGAATGGAAACATGATTTTCCTGATTTTGTCATTCCTTATGCATTTATTAGGTGAAATTCTTCTCTAAAGAATTTTCCTTCATCAATTATTTAGTTACGATGTAATACAGTTTTATACAAAAGGCAGCACAGATGCTTGATTCTTTCACGAAATGAACTGATACACTAAAATTTTTTTTAATATTACTATGAATACATGGATTTTTACTCTGATCCATTGCAGTATTCATTCTTTTAGTAGTAGTTTCTGCATAAATTAAGAAAAGCATCTCTTGATTGCTTAATCTGCCAACATCACCTGGCACATGACAGGGACCATGTGAATGTTTGCACCTCTCTTCTTTCACATGTGTGTCCTGAATCCAGGCCTCCCCAGATTAATAGAGACTGACCAGAAAATGCAGTCAGATTCATTTTATTAGTCTTATATAGGACCTGGCATTCTATGTAATACCCAGAATTAAAAACATAAGGCATTATTTGCCAACCAAAAGTTCTAGTTAGCTAGCTGGGAGAAGTGTCTTTTTTCAAATCTTACTGAACCATTTCCTTCCTAGATAAGTGGTAAAGACTGATGAAGGTAATCGAAGTATCTTTATAAATATCAATATTTTTCATGGTTGAATTTATGGTGATTCCAGAATCTACTTTGAATTTTAAAAGTAAATTAACTAGAGAGCAGGAAAATAATTCTAAACTGAGAGGGCTCTAATTTCTTGAATTCTGATTAGTCGAGTTTAATTATGTTTATGGAATGATCATATACTCACTTCAGTATGTAAAAGAAAAGGTTCTGCTTTCAAAGACCTTATGTATTAGTTGAGCAAATCCATCATACATTCAAAAGTCACTAGAAACATTTCATAGAGTGTGCCTGCCTGTTCTAGAATATGTTGCAGCAGGTCAAAGAAGAGAGAAATCTGTGTTCCCATTGAGGAGTCAGGGAAACTACTTGGGTTTGTAAAACATGAGGGGACTGTTCTGTCCCCAGGGTCTGGAGAAGGCAGATCACCAAAGAGAAAGTGTGTAGCCTTGGGAGGATAAATGATCAAAGGTATGAATTTGGGTAGAGGCTCATTAGCTGCCAACAAATATTAGCATACTTTTGTACAAATATTTCTATTCCTACCCCATCTTCAAACAGGTCTTCCCTTCATGCAATACTAAATATTATGAAGTAAAATTTTCCAAATGAATAGGAAGGAGAACATTTTTTACTTTCCTTATGTTAACTTATCAGGTCTGGTAGGACCCTTTGGGCCTAATTCGTCCTGTCACAAGGGGTAGTAATGATCAAATTATAGCAGTTACGTCGTCAGTTGTAACATTTTTCGCAAATAAGTTATAAAACAAAAAAAATGGATTTTGAATGTCATAGGGATCTTGAAGGAGTAGTTATGTAAGTTGAGACATTTGATTCCAATGTAAAATTTTAAGGATATAACATGTTCTGTTAGACTTGAGACGAATCTTGAGAAGAAGTTGAACCTTCATTTGAGATACACGTTGGAACTTAAAGAGAATTGCAGTCAGGATGTTTTGCAGTAGGAAAGACTGCTGGTGGGAATCTAGGGCAAGTAGCAACGTCGGGAGGCCTGAGCACCACCACTGGGCAGTGAGCTCTTCTCAGCACTTCCGTCTGTGCTCTCTCCCTCACTGTTAGCTTTCAGCCTACCAGGGGATGGTATGTGTTTAACTTGTTAGGTAGACTTTGTATTTTTGTTGTTCTAAGGATGAGAAGGTAAATATGTATAACATTTTAGGTTTCTTGTAGAAAAGCAGCCACCTCCTTGAAAGCTAAATTAAACTGTTTTTTTAAATTGTGTAGTTCTGAATTAAACAGATTTTTCCTGTATATAAAACAAAATCTTTCCGCTTTTACTTTAGCTGATTTTTCTCCTAAACAAAATATCGTCACTTGATTAATAATAGCAGCTCTGCTGTATCTTCTACATTATCAGTTTGTATTAGTTTTATCTTCTGGATCAGGTGGGTAATCGAGAGGAAGTTACGGTCAAGTTGCTGCTTTTACTGTGGATACTGAAAGACAGTTACGTGAAAGAAAAATACGTTGTTAACCATAAGGATTCTTTCTGATCTAGGTTGTCACCACAGCAGAGAGAGGGCACTGGGGTGTGGAAAGTGAACTCTGAGCATGGATCCTGACAAAACCAGTGCTGCCCAGGTCATCGTCAGACTGGGCGCCTGAAGTGATGCGCCTGAAACTAGCCTAGTAGAAGACTTTAGAACCATTTTGCTTTGAGGTGCCCGCTTCAGGTCACCTCATGATAAAGAGTGTGGTACTCATTCTGGTGTCAGTTACATTCTGAGGGGGCGTTGACCATGTCATGTCCTCAGCATTGTCCTCAGACCTTTCTGAGCACAGACTCATTAGTCTGCACAATCCCCACATGAAGACACAGTATGAAGCCCCTTTCCCAATACACGTGCATGCGCACCAGAGCCCCTTGTCCCAGTCTGACCTCAGAGGCCCTCCCCATCTAACCGGTGCTGACAGCGGGGTCCAGGGTTTCTGGCCTGGACACCCTCCTCTGCTCTCGTTACAGAGTTCTCACTTTAAAGGGTACTTCACAGAATGACAAGTCTAGGTGAGTAAATGTCAGGAACCAGAAGGAAAAGAAAAATTCTATTTCCTCTTAATGTTTGTTCTCATTGGAGAAAAAAAGATTTTGGTTTCATTACTGACAAAACAAAAAGCAAACAAAAAACCCCACAAACACTACATATGGCTCTTTATGTGTGCATGAAAAAACACTAACTTTTATACTACACCGACAGGATATGCTGGTTAAAGGATTCTGATTATATAGTGTGGTTTTGACAATTATACAGTTTGCAACATTACATTTAATGGTCATTTAAGGATGACAATTAAAAAAAATACTTTATCTTAAAGGAAATACAAACCTTTAGGAATTGAGGTCAGTTTTGCTTTTGCAATCCTGATATGGAACACCGTCACCCCTTCAAATGCCCCTGGCTCAATCCCATTATTGTCGAGAGGGTTTGCACTCATTTCTGTGGGGGGAATTACATAATTTAGTATACATGTCTTGTATAAGAAGGAAGCTCACTATGCAGAGGTACACATCCCAAGAAAATTCTGAGAAGTAGGAGCATTGCTCAGACTCTTTCACTCAGTATATTTGTTTCTATGCCTATTTACCCCCTTTCTGTCAGTCTCAGGAAAAGACTGCTTTATGTTACTGAGGCTGGAATATATAACGGTTTCACTTTTTTGCTTTGAATTACTAAATCAATAACTTATCACTCTCTTCCAACCATAAGCATGACCAAGGATTCATTGTAGTAATTTTACATTAGAAAAAAAGGTCATCCTTCATATAATTCAAAATGTTTACATTTGCCAGTGTGCATTTATTTCTCACCTAAACTTTAAAAATTATAAGTCAATTAGCAATTGTTACTTGGTTAACAAATATAACTGAAGAAATGCCAGTAAGTGAGGCTATTTGGTAAGTGCCAGGCACTTGGTTGAATTAAATGTGAATTAATGAATGAGAATATTAGTTAGGAATGTTGAGTGGATATTGTAGGTAAAGATGGGATGGTTATTCCATAGGTGTTAGAAGTAAAATAGGGTAGAATTTAAAATATACAACAAAAAGTTCCTTAGCTCAGTAATCTTAAGCAGATAATGAAAAGTGAGATGTAAGCCGAGTGGCGCGATGGTTAAGAGCTGGCTTGGGACGCCAGAGGGCCCCAGTTCGGATCCCACATATGAGGGCTAGTTATACTGCCCTCCAAAAAAAAAAAGAAAGAAAAGTGAGATGTACATTCCAAACAATATCTGAATTAATTTTGTATACTATATTTGAGTAGTTTGTACAATATCTTTAAAATACTACCTTTAAATTAAATAAGAATAATAGATTTTACCAATTAGGGTACAGTCAATAAACAGAAACCACACTAGGTGTTTCAGAGGGGATCCTGGAGAGTGCGTGTGTGTGTGTGTGTGTGTGTGTGTGTGTGTGTATTGTACAAAAGGCATCTTTCAGTGGTATAAATTTTGTTTAATATTTAATTGATTTATAAATGGCTTAGTTAGGTAAAGGTTCTTAGCTTTAGGAAATTAATTTGGGAAATTATCAGCCTTAAAAATTGTTAATAATGATGATAAAAATCTCTACCTCTGCATATACTCACAATTTCTTAATGTCCCGTTCATTTGCAAAAACTTACCCAGAACATGTAAAGCATTCATTCCTTTGAATGTCTCCTTTTGTATTTTCTTAACTTTGTTATCATGAATTCTGAGTTCTGCTAATGATTTGGGAAGATTAAGTGGTATTTCATTTAGTTGATTGTGGGACAAATACAGCCTTCTCAACTTCTTTGTGGTTAGAAAGGCTTTTGGGTGAATCTTTGTTAGCTTGTTGTTGTTCAGGACCAAAGCCTAGACAGAGCATAAAAAGTTACACCATATTAGGAAGCAGATTTGATTTACAAGTATTCTACAGTAATTAGTCACTCATGGGAATCAGTGCAAATTATGCCAGTTTGTATACTTGATTAGCTATGTAAATAATTTCTCACCCCAATCTAAACTGAAAAAAAATATTTACTACTGAGTTGGAGCAGTGTGCAAAGCTTTAATGGTTGCTTTTGTGCCTTTGGTTTATCTTTGAGTAGGTGATGTGTTCACAAAGTTGAGCTTCCCTCCTGTTTCCCTTTCCCTTGATGAGAGTGATTGATGGTATCATCTTCATCCTATCTTAAAATCTTTTTACTCTGCAAAATTAACTTTCGTGCACAAAAAAATATACTTTGCATGATTTTATCTGCTTTTAAACCTTCACTTCTTTCATGTCTCCTAATGTTTACCATTTTCCCTACAATGTGCCCTGAGCCATATTTCAGACAGTGGTGAGTCCTGAGGAATACCTGCACCCTTTCTCGGTTCTGTGGATATTTCTCAGTGTGACGTGGCAGCACCTTTTAGAGGAAACAACCACTCCACCGTAAGAGAGGTTGTAATAGCTTCTGCATTCTCCATGCCAAGCCCCTTGTGCCATGTTGAGGGTTCTGATGGCTGCTGTCTCTGTCCGCTGGGATGTGGGAACTTCAGAACCCAAACTGGGCAGGTACTTGACAACTGGATCTTGTCACCCTAGTAATTATTTTCACTGCAAATTGGACATGGCTTAGCCCTTGTTTTACTGCCAGATTTTGCAGAAAGTATTTTCGATGTTTCCCAGGGGTGATGGCAGATGGCTCCACAATCCTTAGGACTTTCTAACCCTCTCTTCTAATCTGGTCCTCTCGTTCTTTCAGGGAGCAGCTCTAGATTCATTCCTTTTATGAATTTTGTCCCCAGCCCCATTCTCCAACAATCTTCCCATTGTTTCCAGACTGTGTTCATAGCCTCTCTGGTGTTATTTACATTGTTGTTGCACAGAAGAAATACCAATGCTTTGACAGTTCAGCTCCCTTTATTGTGTTTAGTCGTTTCACTGTAGGTACTGTGCTTCTCCCTGTTCTTACCCTCTTTTCAGACATATCACTACTGTTAAAATTTTGACCTGAGAAAAGTTAAGCCTAGGAGAATAGATGAAAGTACATTTTGATACCAGCTGTTAACAACTGGTAAAATGTACTCCTTTCCGAATGTATAATGCCACTTAAGAGTTTGTTCTCTTTTCCTTTGGTTATACTGAAATATGGGGCTGGAGGCTGGGGTAACAACCCAGTAAACTTAACCCCATGAGGTAAATTTAGCAGAAATTATTTCTTTTCTTTATATTGTTGAGGAAAGGTTTACAGTAAAGAAAAGTGACTTGCCTCCTGTCAGGGTGGGCCCCACTGTCTTCCACACTTTGCTCTTCCAGTTGTATGTACTTCCTGTGAGCTGCCGTGTAAGGAGCCCCCACAGGAACATGTGCTTAGTGAAGTCACCATCATGCATGGTCCCCTGCCCCCTTAAAACACGCAGCTGTCAGAGCTGCATGAAAGGAAGTATAAATAATGCAAAACGGGGTAAAACAGTTTTTACACAGGGCCATCAACTACCGCCCCAGCAAGTTAGGTGAGCAGAGTGTCTGCAGTTAAACTGTACTTTTAGTGTTGGTTTTTACATAAAAATTCCAAAAGTGGTAGTGACGGAGCCCTAAACAATGTGGTTTTATGTAGACAGAGGATGAGGAAAGTATAGCCTTTCAGAAGTAGGACAAAAATTCTTCATGATGAATGTGGCTGTAATCATGGACTGGAAATGAGCTGGGAGTGTGTGTGTGTGTGTGTGTGTGTGTGTGTGTGTGTGTGTGTATGTGTATGTGTGTTAATCTCACTTGTTCCCTAATGCTGGAGTGTCCTTTGTATAAGAACTACAGTGAAGCAGCTAAAACACAATATAGAGAATTTATAGAATATCTAAAAAACATTTTGATTCCCTTTAAAGACAGGTACCTATAATTAAATAAATGTTTTTGAAATTTACAGTATGCACACAATTCAAGTATAAAGTATGTGCTTTAAAAAGTGCTTTGCATTAGTACCCTGGCCAGTCTGGAAACACTAGGCTGGTGGCAATAGTAGTTACCAGTTGTATGGATTTACTCATTTAGTCTAAATGATCATTCTGAAACCCATGTTACTTTTATTCCCCTTTTACAGCTGAGGGAGGTCAGCTTAGAGAAGTAAGCCACTTCCCCAGCACACACATCTGGGAGAGCCAAAATTTGAGCTCAGGTTCTCCTCACTGTAGGACACTCACCCTCCAACATATGCCTTGTAGAGATTAACTAAAAGAAACGTAAGGAGATTAACTAAAAGAAACTAGACAACTTCTGACACCTTTTAGATTGTACTTTCCCAGTGATTAACAGGAGTACATGTGGACCAAGTCCCTGGAATACTCCTAAAATGTAATAAATAATGATAAGACAAATTAAAACCTTTTTATGATTTCAATATTAAATATAGCATTAGTTATTCTTGTGGTTATATTGGGTTGTCGGAAAAGTCATGACGCATGCACTAGTTCATTTTTGCAAGTACTAGAGTCATTCACATCTATGTTATTGCTATGTCATTTGACAGTTGACAGTTCTAGGTTCATTCTAAAAAAAAAAATTGAGCGATTTGGTTGAGTTTTGGAGATTTTACAACAAGTTGAAGACGGAAGACCAAGCTGTGCATTTTTTCCATATTTTACTGTTTTACTTCCATAAAAGGAAGAACGCGCATTGAGCTTGTGAAAAATTGCATAAAGTTTACGGTGACGATGCTCTACAAGAACATCAGTGCCAACTATGGTTCACAAAATTCCATGCTGGTGTTTTTTATCTCAATGACACTCCTTGGTCAGGGAGGCCCACCAAGGTTGATGACGACAAAATAAAGGTATTGATCGAGTCAAACCCATGTTACACGACACGAGAAATTGCAGAAACATTGAACATCCATCATTCAAGACTTCATAACCACCTGAAGAAGCTGGGACACGTACACAAGCTCCATATTTGGGTACCGCATGAACTCAAAGAAGTTCATTTGATGGCGCATATAAACATCTGCAATATGCTCATTAAACATGAGGAAAACGATCCTTTTTTGAAGCGACTGATAATGTGATAAGAAGTGGATTGTTTACAACAATGTAGTGCGCAATCGGTCTTGGTCCCGACATGATGATTCGCCTCAAACGACATTGAAAGTAGACATTCATCAGAGGAAGGTTATGCTGTCAGCGTGGTGGGATTTTAAAGGTGTTGTGTTTTTTGAGCTCCTACCAAGGAACCAAACAATCAATTTGAATGTGTACTGTCAACAGTGGGACAGTTTGAACGAATCCATCATCCAGAAATGTCCAGAGCTTGTTAATTGTAAAGGAGTTGTGTTCGCAACAACGTGAGACCACACACAAGTTTGATCACCCGTCAAAAATTATTGGAGCTTGGATGGGATGTGTTGCCACACCCACCATACTCGCCTGCGCCGTCAGACTTTCACTTGTTTCGCTCTTTTCAAAACTCCTTGCATGGTGTAATGTTCAATTCAGATGAGGCTGTAAATCAGCACTTTGTTCCATTTTTCGCAAATAAAGACAAGTCCTTCTATGAACGAGGAATTATGAAGTTCACTGAAAGATGGCAAAAGGTTATCGAAGAAAACAGGCAATATATCATTGATTAATCTTTGTTCTTTATATAAATGACCTTTGAAAAACAGACAAAATACATCATGACTGTTTCGACAACCCAGTAGTTGAATATAAGTTGAAGAAGTGGTAGAAGCACTCATAAGCTGTATTTCCTACTTGTGAGGATAGAAGAATGGCCTTGCCGTTTGTTGGGAGCCGGCCACACCTCAGTGTTTGACAAGGTCGCATTGAGCCGTTCTCCAAAAGTTTCTGTGGTCTGAAGTGAGTACGTGGCCTGGATGGATCCTTGATGGAATCCACCATTATTTCTGACTATCTTAATATTTAAGTGAGGCCTCTGTTAGAAGGTAAATACATGTGTTTCCCGCTGCTGCATCTCTATGTGTATATAGATACACAGGTATGTAATATAGAGATGGAACTATAGCAGGATGGAGCCCAGCCAAATCCCAGCTGTTTGCACTGCACATTCAAAAGGGAAGGAAGCAGTCAAGGCCCCATGCGTCCGGCTGCCCAGACAGAGATTGGCTTTGTAGGGAGGCTGACTTGGCTCCTTCCAGGCATGCTTGACATGAGGAGTGAGCAGGAGAGCCGGGTAAGGAGCATCCCTCGTGGTCCCAGAACATGATCAATCATTCTGCTTGTCCTTGCTCATCCAGCTGACTGATAGGCGCTGGTTTGCATATTGGGCCTCATTGGTCCCCTTTCCCTGCCTGCTGACCTGAAGGTAATGGGCAGGCAGGGTGGCCTCACGTCTCAGAAGCAAGATAATAACAGGCTACATGCATGGCAGCAAGAGACGTGTGGCCATGGTGTATCTCCCTTCTCTTGGGGCTGTAGCTCCACTGACATGACAGCTTTTACACTTGTTCTCTGCAGCACAGCATGAGAATGTGGGAGCAGGCCTGAAGGGCCGCACTGACTTCCCACCATAGCCTAATGCAGAAGAGAGGCTGTCCCACCCTATCATGCTGAGGGCAAGAGATGACACCCTGTGCCCATGACAGGCTGGAATCAGGCCATCCCTCAAACTTAATTCCAAATGAAATTAGAAATTTTACTTGCTAAAATTTAGCAGCTCAAAATATTAAAAGGAGAAATAAGAATCTTTTAAATTTTAGAAAATTAAAATATTTATATAGTAAGGAAAAATTCCTTTTCACCTTTAAAGATCTAGAGAAAAAGCCATACAAGTGTATGTTAGTCAATTAGATACATTTGTGGTGCCTTAAAATAATTTAGTGGGTTTGGGGACATATTTTCTTAAACTGTATGCTAATGAGTAGGAACTCATTAATAAGTAAATAATCATAGTCTTAGTCAATATTTTAGTGTGTAGTGACTGTGGTTACCTAAGTAGATCATAAGCTCATTTAAGGACCGTTTACTTAATTCTTAGCCCACCACTTTTCACCTGGCTGTTTTTCAGTAAACATCAGTTGCATTAAATTATTAAGTGACTTGATGTATAATTTTTCATAACTAGAACACTGTTGAGTAAGAGGTATTTTGTCATTCAGACACACACACACACACACACACACACACAAGTAAGACTTGTTTACATAAACACAATATGAGTGATCATTTTAGCAGTGATATTTTCACTTAAATATTTGAAAATATGAGCATAGATTCTTACATAAAGTGAAGTGAGTCCTTTAAAATCATTTTCTTTGATTTCCTTAATTTTATTGTTTTGAAGGTCAACCATTCGAGTATCAAATGGAATGTTGCTTGGGATGGAGGACAGACCTGAGAAATAAACAAACATGTTATATACAGTTGTATGCTGAAGATGAGATTGCTAATGTGTTAGAAATGTGCATTTGTTAAAACCCATGGTTACCATTAAGTAACAGATGACTTACCATGTAACGGATGACAAAAACATTGTTGTTTGGGAGCCTAAAGACCTTTTCAAGTAACATTTGTTTTTACAAGGTGTCTAGCTGGGTCTAGCTAAACAAGTAACTTGTTTGTTTTTACAAGGTGTCTAGCTGGGTCTAGCTGTCATTGCTTGTCTGCTGCAAGGTGACATGGAATGGAGGTCAATTGCAGCATGACAATATGACTGCAAGGAAGTGACCGACAGCTGAGGCATGGCTTCTTTGATGCACTTTTGGCCCAGGAGTATTAAAGCTCTTTGCAAATTTTCAGGCTGCCATAGTGCTAAATTGGAGCCTGTGAGTTTTGATCAGTTTAAGAAGCCTCAATCTGTAGGAAGTTGTGCTTAGAAAATATGAATTAGGTTATTTTCATATACATTATAAAAAATGTACTGTCCATTTTCTTTAATGATGAGCCTCTCTAATTAGTCATAAATTATTTGATTTTCAAAACCGTGCTCATCCATAATTTATTGTTCACTTCTGGGTGTGTGGTATACCTTCCTGAATTCATCATCCCCCACCCATATGCTCTAGTATGAAGTTACCTGGGCCTCCTATTAGTCCCCATTCCTCTTTACAGGTGCAAGAACAGCTTCCTTTTCTGTCATCTCGGGTTAAGGTACAACTGCATCTTCTTCTTTATGTGGGTACTCAATAAATGTTAACCAAATTATTAAAAAGATTTAAATATATTTTTTCCCTCTTGAGTTAAAAAGAAAAAAGAGCAGAAAATTACCAGGACTAGATGGTGCATTTCTTCCTTCCTTTTCTTGCTTTCCCTAGATGGCTGGACATGCCCTTACTGCTTCTTGTCAGTATTTCTTATAGCAGTTATGCTTGATGAGCACTGGACCTTGTTTTCCCCAATATTTTATTGTTGAAATGTTCTAACTTACAGAAAAGCTGCAAGAATTTGACAGTGGAAACCCATATTCTTTTTCTGCTATCAACTTTATTATACTTACTGTATATTATAATAAGTATAATACTATATTTTATTTACTGTCCATCCATCAGTTCACCTTTTTTTAAAATGCATTTTAAAGTGAGTTTCAGATATTGGCGCACTTTTGGTGGAGCCATCCTTACTCCTGAAGGTAGTATTATATTTGATAGCCCCAGTTGAAGAATTCAGTATCTAAATATTATGAATAGCAATATTTAACTCCACAGCCTTCCTGCCATACTTTAAAACTGACAACTCTTTTAAGAAGTTTGACCATACATAGGAAGAGGAAAAGTGGGGAGTAACTTGATATGCTAGCAAGGTAGCAGCTTTGTTTAGAAAGTGACATGGAAGGTCTTGTAGGAAGCTGGGAGCCCTGCAGAAAGGGCCTGGTAACATACAAGGTGTGATGAAACAATACGGGGAATGTTTAAATTAAAAAAATAAATTTATTACAGTAAAAGACACATTGCCATTAATTCCCCTCGAAATACTCCCCCTCGCTTCGAACACACTTATCCCATCATTCTCGCCACTTTCTGAAGCAGTTCTGGAAGTCCTCTTTCATGAGTGTCTTTAGTTGCTTTGTCATGGCTGCCTTGATGTCCTGAATCATTTTGACTTTGGGGAAGAGCCAGAAGTCACACTGTGCCAGATCCGGTGAATGAGGTGGATGAGAACACACTGTAATGTTATGTTTTTTTGGACAGAAATTGCCGTATACCAGAAGTGATGTGTGGCACGGAGCGTTGTCATGATGGAGGATGATTTAGGGCACACTTTAAAACACACCTTCTCTCAACTGTAGCTCACACCTGACTGACTGCACTGAACAAGTTGAAACTTGTCACACACTGTTACTAAGGCTCAGTGCGCCACTTCCCCTGTTGAAGATCCCTGCCTTTCTGTTGGATGGTGCTCAGCAGCAGCATTCACTGTATTTTGTGATCATAACGGAAAGGCTCCGTGTCACACATGGCCTCTGGTATATGGCAATTTCTGTCAAATAAAAACATTACTGTGTGTCCTCATCCACCTTATTTACTGGATCTGGCACCGTGCAGCTCTGGCTCTTCCCCAGTCAAAAGGATTATGAAAGTTAAACGTTTTGGATCGATTTAGGACATCGAAGCAGCCATGATACTGTGACTAAAGACACTCATGAAAGAGGACTTCCAAAACTGCTTCAGAAAGTGGCAAGAACGATGGGATAAGTGTTTTCAAAGTGTTGATGAAAAACATCCAGCCTAAGAGAAAATTTATAAGAGTTTATTTGAGCCAAACTGTCGACAATTGCCGGGAAGCAAAATATCAACGGATTGAGAAAATGCTCCAAAGAATGGCAGTTTTACAGTTTATTTTATACATAAAATCAAAGGTGGAAGTTACATGAAATCCATTGGTGACAGATTAAGGGGGTGGGAGAAAGCAAAGCGGGGAAATCTCTGGGATTGGATAGAAGTAAATTGGAGAGACAGGGACTTCTTTTACACAGGTGGGTGCAGGATAGCTAACAGTTAGCGTTTTACAGCACATAGAGATGCTAATCAGGAGACAAGCATAATAATGAGGAATTTTGCAGTTTTCAGCTCTGGTTCGGAAAAGTATTAAAGATGTTCTCTTAGGTACAGAAAGACAAGAGGCCCATGGAAAAACACAGATTAACTTAATGAGGAAGCTGAAGATGTGACTTCCCACCAAGGCCCACTTAGTTAAAAATTTGTGTGTGTTTGTGTGTTCATGCCATCTTAGTTTTAGTCTCCTAAGCTTGTCAGGTTTAACCTGTGGCCCCTTTTCCAGCCACAAAAGCGAGGGGGAATAATTTTTTTTCAAAAATTTAAACATTCATTGTATTTTTTGATCACACCTCGTAGACTTTGACAGATCTTCCCCACCCTACCCTGATGAAATCTGGGAGCTCTGAGATTCATTTCCTGAGGGAGAAGGAGCCACAGGTGTCCCAACCCTTTCCATTGTCAGTGGTCATGGGGCAGATGTAGCATATGCTGCTAAGTGTGAGTGTCATTTTAAAAGTATGTGTCAGTCTGGTACAGATAGCCTTAAGTGAATATTGTTCAGTAAATTTTTTTAAAGCTAAATATTCAGGAAACACTATTTGCAACCAGCTGTCTGTTATGAGATAGTTGGTTTTTCTCCTCTTTGATGACAGTCAGGTACTGGAGCAGAGCTATGTAGTGTTTCCTCTGGAACAGGTATGAAGGCCATCACATGCCGTTGGTCTGTGCTAAAGGTGGACATTTCCTTAGTCACAATCTTACCCTGAACAGCTCAGTTTACGTCCAGCTGTGTCAAAGCTGATACATTTTTATCATGAGTTTTGTTTTACAAAGTGCCTTCACAGGCGCCAACTCTGGAAACTGATGGTAGAGTTGTTTCCTGCCTAGGTCTGTGGCTTAGAAATGACAGCACATTCTGCTATTCCCCAGCTCTAATAATGCTTTCTCACACCAGGCTCTGTCTCAGCCCCTGCCTTTCTCCTTCCTGCTGCTCTTCCCACACTCACTTTGCATGTGTTTCCAGACTAGCTTTTCTCAAATATTGCTTCATCTTAGCTCTTTTTCACAAGAATGCCAAAGGTAAAGCTTAAAACTCAATTTTTTCCTAGCCTATATATTCCATTAAGACTTTGTGATTCTAGTTCATAGTAACTTTTTATTCTGAAAAAAAAAATCATTTGTTCATCTGTCTCACTTTGTCCCTTAACAGCACAGTTTATTAAAGTCTGTAGAGTGGATTGTAACAAGCTTTGACTATTGCCACAAATGCTATAGCAGTAGGAAGCAAGTGTAAAGCTTCCAGAGGTGCCATCTGCTCCGATGCACTCTGCAGGTGGCCCTGATGGGAGGTGGGGGCCAGACCTCAGCTCCCCACCTTGAGGCAGTTTGGAGTCACCCCTTTTGGAAATAGCTGGGTACTGTAACTCTTGTGAATTTCCATCACACCCTCTCCCCGAGCAGGGTATGAATGTCCTTCTATTTGAGAATGCCTTCATTAGAAGTATTAAAAATAAAATACTCAGCAGAGACTTTAGAAAGTAATTTAGTTCAGCCACTTCATTTCTAGACAAAACTCAAAACAAATACAGCATTGTCTTAAAATGTCTAGATTAGAGATTTCACAACTCTATAACTTATTTATTGTCCTGCACAGTCAATTTATGTTGTGATTATAGAATTTTACTAGAAAGCACAGTCTCAACCTGCTGACACCCTAAGGTAAAGAAACCACAGTAACATTCATTCTCTCTGAAGGAAATTAAAACCAAGCACTTTGGTTGCAGTTTGGGAAGCAAAGGAAATGTTCTATATATTAAATTCCCATTGTTTTCCTTTGATATTTAAAATAAATTGGGATGTACTTTGAGGTTTGTTATACTTTCCAAAAATTTAAATGAAAAATCCATTTACAATCAATCAGCTGAGTTTTGAACTTTCAGTGAGGACTTTTCCTATTCTTTTAATTTTGCCAGAATGACATTATTCTCCCAAACAAGTTGACAAATGTTCTTACCTAGATCAGAACAGTGTACAACTCTCGAGTAGCACTGGCATCCAAACGGACACGTTGGAAACAGATCAAATGGGAAGAAGGGGTTAATTGACTCTCTTGTTGGAAAAAGAGAGTTATCAGGGTCAACGTCACCATCACCTTCATCTTCCATGTCCTTCAGCATCATATTCTTCAGCATCATGTATGAAGGGCGAAACAAGGGTTTGGCGGAGCATAAAGCCAAGAGCACTAGGAACACACACTCCTTCATGTTGTCTGGTGTAGGGGACCAACCTGAGACTGAGCAGACACTGAAGAACAAATTAAGATTTAAACAGATACAGTTCATGCGTCTGTACATCTCTCGGAGTTGGCAAGAGTACAGCGAAATGGCATTCTTATTCATTACCAGTGTGCAAATAAATTTATAAGAAGTTGTGGAAAACAATTGAGTATGCATTGGAAGCTTTTTAAAAAAGTTTGTTTTTTTTATCCAGTAATTATAGTTTTGGAATCTAATCTCAGGAAGTAATTTTAGTGTGTATAAAGATGTTCACCACAAAATTATATATAATAGCAAAGAATTAAAGATAATACTATGGTTAAAGTGAAATATTAAAGTAAAATGGTGTAAATTCATGAAATACTTTGTATCCACAAAATATTTGCAGAGATGTTTGAAATATGAAATTTTTTTTGAAAAAAAAAATTAAAAATTCCTACATAAGAAACACACAAAAACCCTGTCATAATCATACCTAATTGATGATAATCTATGGGTAGAAGAACCATGACACTTCTTGTGTCTCTTTTAAAAAAATTTTTTATAATGAGCAGTAAGTGCAACTTTTATAGTTAGGAAACTAGTAAATGTTTTTAAGAGCAAAAGCAGATTGCCATTCCTGTTCCCCAAACCCTCCTATTGCCTTAATATCTATGTCACTTGCTAAGTAAAACCCTCATGTCCCCATAGCATAACATCTGGAAGTTTTCTTTAACGGATCCCTCTCTCTCCAACCACCTTCCCCAGCCGCACTCTCAGAGTTGGTAATTTTTTTTCAGTGTCATTTGGACTTCTTCCTTCTAATCGGTACCATTGTCTAACACCTGATCCAAAGCCTCTGAGGTCCAGACTGTTCTTTCTTATTCATCTTTTCACTACATTCTGTTTGGCTTTTTGAGGCAATTTGTTTTCAGTTTTATTTTTTAAAGCCCACACAATTACTGGAATGTACAAGCAAGAACGCTCAAGCATAGATTTGTTGTTATCTGATGGTGGATATTCCCACAAGTGTGTTTACGTATCATGGTTTCTTAACCATGATCTGTGAAACATACATTCTTCATAATTTTCAAAAATCAAAAGCATTATGAAATCATCCAAAACAGACTCATGCCAAGCTTTCCTTTGGGGCATGCATTTGGCTACACAGATGCCCGTCGGTGAAGCTGTGTCCTGGCAGGAGGACGTCCACACTCACCCAGATGTCCCTCCGCCAGGTCGCCCAGCAGTGCTGCTGGCCTGCCGTGCCTGAGCACCAGACAGCACGTTATCTGTCAGGACCTCCAGAACCAGGGGGAGTTGGTTCCGCCTTAGGAAGATGTGGACCCCCAAATGCTTGAATTATGCCAGCTGTTTACAATTTTCCAGAACCCAGAAATGAGCTTTAACATCTCTTTTTCTGGACTTAGGAATCAGAAGTGAATTAACTTAATTAAAATATTCATTTATATGTGGTATGTCTTTTAAGCACCAGAGGAAGTTAAAAAAAAACACAAAAAAAACCCTACTGTCATCAGTTATTAACCTGACAATTAACATTATTTAATTCTTAGAAATCTAAATGGCAACATGAGCATTTTGCCCACTGGGTGGCTCGACGTCACCAGCCCAATATGTGAGGTTTTCCTGTGATAACCCACACTCAGTTGTGCTAGGAAAGAGGAGATTATAGGATATATCTGAGAACAGCCAAAGCTTTTTAAATTTTAACAGCCTTATTCTGAAATCCCATCTCAGAACTCTGCACTGCCTTATGGAAGTGTCAATTCAGAGTTTATTCTAGGTGCATCCCTTACTTTAGCCAGGAGTAATGGTTTGTGCGAAGATCTCTAGTGGCTTCTCCCAGGCCATGTGACCAAAGAGAATTAGAAGCTGAGTTAGAGCCTATGAGTATGTGTCCCAACCTGTTCTCTGCATCTTCTGATGCAGCCCATGTGGGAACACTCTACTTTTATCTCCAAGTCTAGTGGCCTTACAAGCACACTCTGTGATCTCTTCCTCTCCAGCCAGTCCACACATTATTTTCTGTACAGAAAGGAGTGCCTACACAGCTTGGGTTGGGAGAGTGGGAGCAGGAGTGGTTGTGTGGTCAGATTTGTATGGTGCGGAGAGAGACTGCTGGCAGCTCAAAGCCCAACAGCTTCTGTCAGCTGTCCTGGGGGACAAGCAGCTTAGCATTCTGTATTCCCGACACCATGGAATCCTGGCATGGGTGGCTGGTTGAGGTCGACTGGGCTTCTTTTCCAATATCACTTTGTCTCTGGCACATTATTTCTGCTACTTGGCTGCCTGCCTCACTTTGATCCATCATGTTTCTTGACCTTAGGCTTCTTCATGGTTCCTGGCTCCTTCATGCTTGGTTCTCAGCTTTGCCTTGACATACAAAACCCTCATTCCCTAGCTAATTCAGTTCTTGGTCCTTAGCTAAACCAAAGCTTATCCCTGGTACCAGTTTATTTAACATTGTTCTGCAATACAGCTGTCTTTTGGGTCCATAGCTGCCCCTAACCTTGGCAGAGGAGCTGTTGAATTAAATGTCACCTGAGATCCTGTCTCTGGCTTTTTTTGACGTTGCTGGAGTTTTTCAGTGGGCATCTGTCAGGTTCCCACTCTGTACCAGGCACTGTGTTAGGATGTGGACTCTGTGGCATAGGCACGTCCGGGCGCTCTCGATGGGACGCCCATCCCTATCCTCTCTTTGCTCAGAAACCAAAACCATAGCTCCTAATCCACTCCAATCAGGTAAGTGTGGGCTTGTTGTAAAAGTAAACAGTCAGGTGCATTAATGGAAAAACTAACCAATCATGTCCAGGTTAGTAAACAGACCTAAACTGCAGGTAGTCCCTGCTGGCTGTGCACACGCTGGCTTGGACAGCTCGGAGGGACCACCAGATGTGCGGTCCCCAGGCTCTGAAAGGAAAGTTCTTTACCATAGCTCTGTCCACTCTTTGTAACCCTCAGTTTATTCTTCAAAACCAATAGAAATGAAGACGTCCATAAAATACACATGAGAGAAAAAGGTTGAAATAGAACACACAAACCTAATAAAGAGAGATCGTGGGATTATGAATGAAGGATTATTTCCCTCTCTGGTACATATTGTTAACATTATTATGTTGCTTTCCTAATATTTTAAATATCAGCCTGCCAACAAAATTGTTTTAGCTCTGGTTCTCCCTGTACTTTGGCCTTTTTCTATGATCTCTGTAGCATTAGACAGTACAAGTAAAGTCCTCCTATATCCTGGCCCCCAAAAGCGCGGTAGCAGCGCCCACCTGGAAAGTTGTCTGGGCCACACCTTCTTGGGGCATAGCCCCATCTGCTCTAGTCCAATGGAGATGAAGAGTGTAATTAAAAGTGGTGTTCGAGTTGGCTGGTTGTTTGAGTTTCAGTATTTTCTTATAGAAACTTAGAGGTATAAGGGCTCTAGCTTCCCAATCTAGACCAGAAAAATCTATTTAATATTTAATATACCTGAAGTATAGACCCAAGAAAACCGTAGAACTTTTAAAAATGTGTATAACAAGAGGAATGTGTTAGAGAGCCAAACTGGGAAGCAGGGCATATGGACCCTCCCTGAGCCTGGCAGCCAGGGGCCACCTCCACTCCTGCCACCCCCTCCTTCCACTCCTTGCGGCAGTAGTGTGGCCCTGTGATCTGAGAGATCCTGGGAGTGGGGTGCAGGCCAGGATGAGGAGCATAGCTGGGAAGATACAAGCCAGGGCACAGATGAAGGAGAGGAGAGGGGCCAAGCTTGAGGGCCAGGGGGCATTTCTCTCCTGACCTGCCCACTCATGGGGTCAGGGGCTGCCTCAGCCAGTGTCTCTTCCTTCCTCGGCCCCTTCCACCCTCTCCTTACACTGACTGGTTATGGGAGACCCTCCCTGTCGTAGATGAGGGGACACTGTAGCCTGCTAACTGAAGCAGTGGCTCATCTGTGGTAGTCAGGAAGCTTTCCATTGCTGGTGGTGGCAGCAGCCACCTGGCATGCCTTCCTGGGCCCTCCCTTTGATGCGTGAAAGGAGACCCGTGGAAGCAGGACATGTCATCTAATTAAATTCCCTGCCGGTGTTCGAGGCTCCTCCAGAAGATTCTGGACCAGATAACATGTCCACTCTGCGTGCATGACTCCAGTGAACGGAATCAGGGAGCACGCCTCCTCAGGAGGCACCTGGTTCTACTGTTTATCTGTGGCTGATAGGAAATTCTTTATATTGAAGCCCAAAATGCCTTCTGGCTCATTTGTCTTACTAGTTCTGTCCTCTGTTAGCCATAGAAAATCTTATGTTTTTGCATTCTCATATCTTGGTTACTTGCAAAGAGAAATCAGGCAAACCTCAATTCCATGAGGAACTCATTATTTATTTTACATCCTTGATCTGAGATGACAAAGCCCTGACAAAGTAAAAGTGATCGTAGACCCCAAACCTGGCCTTATTCTACTTCAGCAATTTTACCAGTAGAAAAATATTGGAATGTCCAGGAGGGAATACTATATAGCAGTGTTTTCCCCCGATTATTCAGGAAGAATATAGAGAATATTATTTATCTTTTAAAATGATGTGAATTTTAGTTGTCTTATTTTAAATTTTGAGTTTGTTAATATGGCCCAAGCTCTTGATTACTTTTGACAGTAGATTGTGTTGTTTTTAAAACCTTTAAAAATATTTAAGTCTTGTTTGTTCTCCGGAAGACTCAGTATTTTCCCAATTTAGACCACTTTTGCCAGAGCTTACTCATGGAAAGCCTTGGAGTTTGGTTTCAAGTTTCTCTTAATCAGAATACTATTTGGAATATTATTTTGGTTCTAATGCTATTATTAATAAACCATTGCCCCTTGTACATCTGAAAAGGCTGAGGCAGCTTTCAGCCCTGCATTGTCCACCCTTCTGCACGGCTCTTCCAAGGGGGTCAGAATCCCACAGTGACTTCCAGGGACCAACCAGACTTTCCTCGGAGAGGATGGGGTGAGGCTTGCCCAGATTCTCAGAACGGGAAATGTAGCTAAGAAGTGTCTTTCGCAATTTGCATAAGCTCCTATTTTCCACTTAAATGTTCCACAAACTTGGAATGGAAAATTTGTGTAAGTAAAATGGTATTTCCTCTCAGACACTATTATTAGGAAAATAAGTCACTGTGCTTTTAAATCCCACGCTTAAAGGTCTGCTTGGAAACTTTTCCCCTTGGCTAAAATATTTCTCTCAGTTCACAAGTGCCAGTGGTAGTTTTCAGTATACAAATGTTATAGAACATAGTCTGTGTTCACAGGAGAAATCAGACTACATTCAGGTGTCATCAGGCACAGCCCTGGAAGTGAACAAGTAAGTCCAATGTCCCCACGTGCATTTGGAAACTTAGTCACAGTACCTGTTGGGCATGGAAACAGACACCTTTGTAAACTATACCGTCCTTAAAGAAATAGTAACTTGACCTTAGAAGTGTAAAGAGCACCTGAGTAGGTACTAGCTAGCAGCTTTCGTTTAACAACAGTTTTGTCCATCAGTTTTTCAGTGTGTCTGGCAACCTAGCTGCTGTCTTCAAAAGCAAGACACTCCTGCCTTTCATTTTTCTGCTGTTCCCTGTAGTGCCTTAAGACTTGTGCTTATAAAATTAATCTTTTGGTCTCAAACCTCCGGTTAGGTATTGAATTTTTTTTTTAATGAAGTATTTAGTTGTAACAGAAGACCGCACATTCTCTTATCTTCCCACTACTGCACTGTTTTAAATATTGAAAACAAAACATCAGGATGCTTTCACATGTGTGTGGGCATATGACTTATTTTTATTCCTCTTTTTTAAAACAACTCATTGATTCTTGGTGGGATTTAGGGAGAGACAGACCCCTCAGGTTTCTTTGTAATTTAATCCCACACCATGTGGCCATTATCTGTGGCTGCCACACCTCTGAATAAATTAACAAGAAAGAAGGATATATTCTATTTAGATTTTGAGGGAGTGGAATATCAAATACATTGTTTCATTTTTAAAATATAAGATTTAATAAAAAAATTATTTTGGGATGGGACAAAGGCAATCTTTGTTTTAAATTCAGACTTTATGGGTTTTGTGAAAAGAAGTTCTGAATTTTTCATATTGAATATAGAGCTAATTAAGCTATTGATGATAAATACTCTTTCTTGGAATTATTATACATTTCCATTTTAACTGTACAGCACCATTTTATATATAAGAATAAGGAAGACATTTGTCGAGGGGAAATATGAATATGTAAATATATAAAAATGACATTTGAATAATTCATATATTTAAAAATATATTAGAAAATAGCATAGTTTTACATTTTGAAAGGAATATTTACTGTTTCATTTAATGTATTTGTGATAGTCTCAAACTTCCTTATCATTAATTATTAAGGTAATGTTTCCCTAAAAGAACATACAGATATTTGTTTCAATGATTTTTAAAATCAATCATGTTTAGATTTATAGAAATGACAGATTTTCACTTAACTGTAAAAACAATGAAAATAAATTCATTATATATAAAACATAAAAAGCTAGAATAATTTTGGATTGATATGTAATTAAATGCTGATTTTTAAGAAATTACATAGGTAATCTTTACATTTCATCATATAATTTACAAGCATTTATGTGAATAATATTAATGTCCCCTTAGTATCAACTATAAAATAATTGTGCACTGGTACATGAAAAAAAAAGACATGAAAACATACCTTGTAAGAAGAGAGTAAGTCCTCTTGAAGGAAGAATTTTCCACCATGTACCACTTATCTGTAATGTAAATGTTCTCAGATACTACTTAAGAAGAAAAGGTGAGGTATTACATTTACAGAGAAAAGCACCTTTCAGCAGAGCCTGGTGTGGCTGCACCCTGGGTGACACTGGAATAAGCTGTTTCCACAGATTAGCCCATGTTAGTACTGAGAAGCGAGATTAAAACTTGTAACTGCTCATGTGTTTTCCATCATTGTTTGTATTGTAGCCAAGACTTCTAGCTAAACTCTAGACGTCTGCTGGAGATTCTGAAGAAAAAAGTGTTTAATAATGCATGGCAACTGGCCATTGAAAATGCCGTCAGTCATTCAAGAAATACCTGATTTGAAAAACTACTTTGTGAAATTCTTAAATGAATGAATACTTATAAATTACGAATTTAGAAAAATCACTCACCCTATATAGACCAACAAAAATATTTATCAATCTTAGTAAAGAGAACCAGCATTATTGAGTATCTGAGATGTATCGGAGAAAGGAGCCATGCTGTTGTTTTCTTCAGATAACTGAAGCTTTTGCATCAAGCATACTTCTCAAGATTTTCTTTAAAATAGCTTTTAGCCCTGCCACAGGTATGTCAGGGACACTGCAGACCAGGCCCTGGGTAATGCCCAGCCTCAGCCTGTGTGCCATGATACAGACAGACACACGGATCCAGGTGACACTTGCTGGGACTTCCTTTTCAAGAGAACATCAGCTGTGACCACACAGTTTTTAGGGAGGACTCGGGAGCAGATAGACACCATTCTCTGAGAAGAAAGGCATTGTTAGCATACAAGGGTATTCCCAGGTCAGCTAAGATGTCATCCTTTGAGAGAGGACATTTTCCTTGTGTGCTGAGAAAGCCTCACCAATGCTAGGTGGTGCCCCAGGGTCTTCCTGATGTGCAGACTTTGGGGCCAGCCTGTTTGCAAAGTGCATTTCCAGTCAGTTAGCAGAGTCTGTTCTCTGCTGCCATAAACAACCTGACTAGCCTTTCCTGTCTCCTAGAGAAATGGCAGCTACAGCCATAGAGAGAATCCTGTGCCTCAGATCTGCAGGGCAGCGAGGCCCTCCCTAAATCCCCTACCCTCCCTTGGACTTGTAGTTGGCCAATTTCATGCACTGGTCCCTGAGGAGCATCAGGCCTGTCCAGGTTCAGCGCCTGAGGAGTGGCAGGCCTCCTGTTGGTGAGAATGCTCATGTTCCCATTTACTTGGCTATGTTGAGTTCAGAACCTGGATCTATGACCTTGATGGATTGGGACATCTTGAAAGTCAAACTGGATTTGATTTACCTGAGATCCATCAGAGCAGCAGCTGTATATGGGAAACCCTTGGGCAAAATCCTGTTTTTCCTACACAGTGTTTTATTTTGTTGTTTTGTTTTTTAACTTTTAATGGAAGTACATATTACAAAAATATAAGTACATTATAATGGTACAGCTTGATTAATTTTCACAAACTGAACCCTGGTCAAGGAAGCCTTGGACTCCTAGAGCCTCTCAGGGACTCACTCTCCTCAGAGGGTCCACCGCCTGACTTCAGATACCATCGCTTATTTCCTGAGCTTTATGTAAGTGGATCAGTCATATGGTACATTGTCTTCTGTGTCTGGCTTTCTTCGTTCAGCTTGTTTTTGAGTTCGGTCTAGATCATTGTGGTTAGCAGTTGTTTGTTCATTTTCATTAGTGTATGGTATTCTATTGTATGATTATGCCACAAATTATGTATTTTATTTATATATAGTCAGTGGTGTTAATTCCTGTTTGGAGTGCCATGAACATTCGAACATTCTTTATCATCTGAGGCTCGTGTGTGAATTTTGTTAGGTGGAATGGTTGCATTTTAAAATGATGAGGTTTCAACTTCTCTTGAGAAGTAAAGTTTTGCCAGTGTGTGGCTTCTGGTTTTACGTGGTGCCTCTTGGCTGGGGCTGGTGGCAGCCCCTCCTCCCCCGGGGGACGCGCTTCCCACCCCCACCTTTGCATCTGTCTGCTCACACTGTCCACGTCACTCTCCACTGTCATGTGGCCTGCACAGCCCTTCCAGTGGGGTTCTGCCTCTGCCTGGAGAGCTAGGAGGCACTCCCTGTATGGTGGTTGTTCTAAAGGTGTGTTACAGCCTCTTCCTCCTCTCTCCCCTTGTGAGCCCTGAGCTTGTCTTCCTCTAGCATCTTGCTTTGATCTTCCATTAAAAGGCTTGGGGAAGGAAATAGGCCCTGGCATACAATGCTGGCTTGGGGTGGTGTATTTGGCCCATTCCGCCTATTCTGCAGGCGTTGTGGCTAGGGGTCCAGCCCAGGGCCCAGACACCCCCACAGTCTTGGACTGCAGGGTGTGAAGCCTCACCTCACAACCCCAGAGGTGGCCCAGCCTGCATGGACACACCAATTAGAAAGAAACTGAAGTTTTTTCCCACACCTTCGCGGGTTGTCATTGCAGACACAGCAGTGTACCGCCTCTTCCCTAAAGGAATGTGGGGGAAATCTTCAGGTTTGGGTTCCTGTAGGATTTCTGTGGAGGGGAACCTAATTCTTTTCTACATGTTTCTTTGTTATTTTTCTTTTTTAATTGGGGAATTGGGGGGTGGGAACAGCGCTGGGGAATTGGGGGAAGGGGAACAGACAAGTTGCTGTCCTGTTGTTCTTCAGTCTAGTTGTGGAGGACGTTGCTTCACTGGCCCAAGTTAGTACCATCATTGCGCTCTTCCCGGGCGAGGCAGATCAGTCGCCGGCTTCTGGACGGCCGCTCACAGCGGCTGCTGGCCGCTCACGCTGGCTGCCAGCTACACACGGTAGCCCATGGCAACCCACTGCAGCAGTGGCTGCAGCCTACGCGGTTGCCAGGGACTCACAGCAGCTCAGCTTCAGGTTGAGCTGTTGTTCAGCATTTTAGCTGTAGAGGGCAGTGTCACTGGCCCTCATATGTGGGATCCAAACCGGGGCCCTCTGGCGTCCCAAGCCAGCTCTTAACCACCGTGCCACTTGGCTGGCCCTCTTTGTTATTTTTATTGTTTGGTTTTTGCCTCATCAGGCTTTGGTCTAAATATTGGAGAGTTAGTTTTGCTGTATCTAACAATGCCTTTAGGAATCATGAATAACTTACGCATTATTATATGGTAAACAAGAAAATAAATGACAAAACTGAAAAAGTAATATTCTTTGTACTAACATTTTATGAGCAGAGACATAGATTGCCATAAGAGGAACTTCAACACAAATTTCTTGCATGGCCTGCATATTTTCCATCCGTGTAATCATAAATTGCTTAAGCCAAGCTCACATTTAATTTCTCAGACTCTTTCCTGACCTTCTCTTACTGTAGAGTTGGAGTGGTCAAGGTCCAAACAAATGAGAACTGGAAAGGACCTTATAAATCCTCTTGTTCAAATTGAGATCCAATGGGTGAGAGTTAGGGGTGACTGTGGCCACATGTGACGCCTTCCCAAGCTCAGGTGTGGTTCAGTCTGATGTGTCCTTACTTCTCTGCCCTCACCTTCTGAGTCCATTGGGATGGATTACATAACGCTCTCATGTAGTAATAGCTACAAGGAACCTGTTCGTCTACCATTCATTCAGTGAGAAAAGCAAGATGGGGTGTGGGGGGTGTCAGATGTTGGGGAGCCCCGAGGGATGTGAGAAATACCTAGTTAAGAATGTTCTAGGCCATTGAATCCTAGGGTGTAAATAATGCATGTTCTTCAAGCATAACACACTGTGTACAGTATGTGCTCACAAAGCTTCTGCAAGGAGCGGCTGGTTACGACTGCACGGGCTGTTTCCAGTGTTTAGGCACCCCTCATGGTGCACTAGCTCTGGTTTATCATGGAATGACTGTATACAGAAGGTCATGGCTTGGGGGCCATATTCAGCCTGCAAATATTTTTTCTGGGGAGCATATGGTATTTTTAGAAATAAGGAATTTTAATTTCAAAGTCCAAATTTACAGAATATCTTAAAAACTCAATCTGACAAAGTTCGCTCTTACTTCCTGCGCAATTCCAGCAGTTGGCCAAGCTCATGGTGGCAGTGTCCTTCACAGGGGCCCCTGGCCCTGGTCCTCAGCTCCCCACCCTCTTCTACCTCTTTACTTTCAAGGGCTCACTTCTGTGACTCGGATTTTGAGAGAGATTTTGCCCTTAAAATGAATTAAGAGAGATTTTGCCCTTAAAATGAATTAATGCCACAAATTTTCATTTAAAATGAATTAAGTTTACTTTATCAAAAATGAAGTACTTATACAGTTTAATTTAAAATACTGTGTGGGTGTCACATATTTTAAAATAATGCCTCAAAAGCCAGTTTGTTGTGAAACTCACATAGGCAGAGAATTGCTGCTCTAGATTAGAGATGAAAGGGTCAGGATGTGAACTCTGATTAGACCTTGAACCATATACACACATGCAAAGAAAATTAAGACATTGTTGGGGAACTCTGAATATGGACTGCATTTAGGTGATACTAAATAAATGTTAAATTTCTTGAGTTTCATTATGTGAGAGAATGGAATCATTGTCTCATCATTATGTAAGAAAATGTTCTTGTTCTTAGGAGATTCATACAGAAGTGACATGTTATAATATCTACAACTTACATACAAATGGTCCAGCCCATGTCCCCTGTAAATACATATATGTGTATGTACATATAGGTATAGGTATGGAAATGGAAAGAAAGATAAAATGAATGTGACAAAACATTAGTAATTGGTGAATATAGGTGAAGAGTATATAGATGTTCATTATATTATTCTTTCAACTATTCTATAGCCTTAAAAATATCACTAAATAAATGGGAGAATACATGCTAAATAGCTGTAGGAAATAAGGCAATTTGCCTTAATTTTAACTCTGATTTATCCTTAACTCTAGTTAAATATTTACATGTAAAATTTATTTTAAGTAAATTAAGGGATTAACCTTGAAGGGATTCTTAACTGAGGGTACATGAATCCCTAGAGGATTTGGGTAAGGTTTTATGAATCTTGATACATGCAGTGTTTGTATGTGTGTGTTTTCTGAATAGAGGTCCATCCTTGAAATAGTTCAGAAATGCTGCCCTAGAACAGATTCACAGTTTATAATTCCTTCTTTATTCTGAGTATGACAAGAGTAGTTAAATTAACATTTTGTAGAATTCACATATAAATTTGGTAATGTGAATGTAATTCCCAATTTATTCAAAACAAATGAACCTTCAGTAGATTCTAACTTTTTTTCTTTTAATTATTTTTTATTATGCAATACACATTTTTTAGAATTAGTTTCAACTGTACAACTAGATTCTAACTTTTAAAGTTTGTATCAGCTGATAGTTTAGTGTAAGTTTATTTGACCACAGAGATTCTGTTACTTGGAAACACATGATGACATTTTAATAACATGATGTATTTTTTTTCTTTTCCAAACTAATGTGTGTTTAGTGCAATCACATGTTATTTTTAATACAATCTGCTTTCCCTTGTGTGGACTCATATTCTTCACATTTTATGCAAAGGAAAAAATATGCTAGACTAAGTTTTGATTTTCTGCATGTTCATGTAGAAAGAGAAACATTACTTCAAAGAAGTAGTAGTCATGCCTTTATTTTTTTAGTTGTATGATCACTAAGCTCTATTTACTAAGTTAGAAACACTCACTTCCTTGCAAATGACTGTATGACAGAATGAATTTCAGCGTGGCTTATAGTCTCAGCTGTTCCTGTTCAGCATGTTGGAGCAGAGACATGAGTAATAAGTTAGAATGTGCCGAAGCCTCATTGCAGACACATAGGATCACACACGTACTAATGTTGGGACTACATGGTTTATGGTGGATTTTAGTTTCTCTGAAAATCTTTTCCACGTGCCTATGTATCTGTTGGATTAGGTTCAGTCAGAGCTGGTGTTCACAGGGGCAGTAATGAAATAATTAAAGTCTCCAGGGGAACCATCTGCCCAGAGTATGCTGCACCTGGCTGAAGGTCAAGCTTCCACGCAGACTTGTCCTCCAGCCCTGCACATCCACCCAGGGCTTATCTCGGAGGTAGGAACCCATCTGTGGGAGAGGTTTACTGATCAAATAGTCTTTGAGTTTGGCTGGCTATTTTAAGTATGTTTTTTACAAACCCCTTTTTAGGTGTTATAAGTAATCACGTTTATAAGTCAGACTTAACTTGTCTTTCCAATAGTCAGGATTAAAAAAAAATCTGCCTCTAAAGTACTCCCATGTCTATGACAAGTATAGATTCTGAGTCCCAGTGTCACTGTGTTTATGGAGCCCCTGCTTGAGCACATTCTACTCTGGCACTCTGCTCTGGAGTGGACATGAGCATGCGGTGACCAGGAAAGGCAGCCATACTTGGGAGGGTCGCTGACATGGCTGCGGGTCCCACTGGGGCCTGGCCCTCTACAGAGAGTATCTGCTGACCCGTCTTACTGTAATAGGCCCACTCATCTTCCCACCGGATCCCCAATCCAAGGAATCGGTTTCCTGGAATATTTACTACCTACCTTATTAAGAGGCCTGGTAGCTTGGACAGGTCACCTGCCTGCTGGGTTCCTAGCGCCTCTCCATGAAGGAATGGACACTCACCTTATCTGACATTCACTCTGTTCCTGGCACTGTGATGGACAACACCTCATTTCTCCTTGCCGGCAGCCTTGGGAGAGAGATGTTGTTCCCCCAAATTTAATGGGTAGGAAACTGGATTATCAGAGTCTAACTTGGCCAAGTCCACAACTAATAAGAATTTCAGTTCAGAACCATCATGCTCATGCTTGTTTTAACTACAAGAGATGGGCCTCATGTTTCATAGACTCTAGGGGGTGCAACGGCCCTGGAGTCAACTGGTAGAAGTTAGAGCTGGCCAGAAACTTCTGACTATTTTCATGGGCACTTTTAATATTTTTGAATTTTAAGCTGACCAAGGATCTGAATTCACATTCAACTATGGACAGATAATAGTTGTCATCATGAATCTGTAAATATTTCCCCTATGAGGAAACTTTCTGTTTTCTAAATAATGGAAAGTGGTGAAATAGATATCATAGGAGGTTTTACCCGGGCCTTTGAGGTTTCACTTAAACAGCAAAATTTGAGTATTTTCTTTTATGCCAGCATCTGTGAACCTAGCAATTCATGGTATGTTTAAATGATAGCTTTGGAAAACACAGGCAGTGTTGTTATTATGCAGAACAATCAGTCAACTCCCTAACTATTCCCAGTTGTCGAAGCATGACTTAATTGTTTATAAAATATGCTGTGTGCTTCCTAATGTCCATATCAGGAAATATTAATAAGAGAAATGCTTCCTTATTAATTTTATGTCTATATGTCTTTTTCAGTTCAGTTTCTCACTTTTCCTTTACAGATCCTTAAAATTTGCAGATTCCTTTTTGTTTTGTTTCAGAGTAGTATTAACATCAACTTTGAACAACTTAGGAGCTGATCCAGTTTAAACCAGGGGAATCAACAATCATTTTAGCACTTTTATGCACAGGATACAGGGATCCAAGAAATGAATTGTTTTAAGTTTTACAGTCTTTTTGGGGAAACAGGATACAGCAGGTCCTCGAATAATGTCCTTTCATTCAATGTCATTTTGTTACAGCATTAATGAGGTGCTGTAGGAACTTAACTCTTGCTATGCCAATGGTATAACTGGTTTTGTTATACAGGGTGTAGTTTAAAGTCATGGAACCTATCAACCATGTTAAGTGAAGTCTTAGTGTATATCCCCTACCTGTCTACCGTGTAATGCCCCACATGCAAAGAAATAATCAATACAGACCTAACTCATAATACCAGACCTGCCTGTCACCAGGGTGGTGGCACAGACACCGAATGTTGAGGGAAGAGGGGTGCTTCCCAAGGAGCCAGGCTTCTAGGCACAGCTTGTCTGGTGCCCTGGAAACTGTGAGGCCAGACCCACAGCTCAGGTCAGATGTGGACTCAGGGTGCACGTGGCTCCTTTGCTCCCCTTGACATTGGGAGCCGGCACCCATGAGGGCTCTGCTCTCCTGTCCTCCTCCTTACATGCCCCTCAGGGTGCATCCTTGCCTGTGGATTCTGCTCCAGCTGCTTGCCTTCCCATCTCTGCTTGCCTTCCCCCTCCCATCCTTGTGTCTGACATCTGTGGCGGCTCCAACTTCAGCATATTCTTCCCTGCTGTCCCTGTCTCTCAGCCTCTCAGCATCACCACTGAGTCTTCTGTGCTCCCTTCTCTTCTTTCTGTGCCTTACCTGGCAGACAGCTTCCCCCTCGTATTTTCTTGGTACTCTCTGTCATACCTGTTCCTGTTTCTGCTTGTTCCTCCTGTCACCTGTGCTGTGTGGGTTCCATGTACTGTTTCTAGATTATTACAGTGGTGGCTCCTTTCCTGAAACCACTGCTTTCATAACACACTTCGCCCTTCCGAGTTTGTCAGTGGTGCCCTACATTTCTCATCGCCGCGAACCTGGTTTCCCTTGGCCTTTGGCCGCTCCGGGGCCTCTTATTTCCTTGATGTTTCCTGACCAGTGAGCCTCAGCCTGCGCGGCCCACTGCTCTCGTAGTCATTCCCGCCCTTCAGCTGATCCAAGTCATAGTTTAAGTCTCCCTCAAACTTGTGGATCTGTTCTCCAGATGGAGTGTGTGTATTGTGCATTGTATGAGACCGCAGGCTTCCTTGCTACTCCTGATCTGAATTTGTCAGTGTGGGGACACCACCTGTGCCTGCACCACTGTGCTTGACACAGTGTGTGCCACCAGTAAAAGTTAGGGTTTTATTCTTTAGGTGTGTAGCCATCGTCTGTGGCTCAAGTTTGACATACTTACCAAGCTAAAGTTATCTTAAAACAGTGTAATTTATTAACACTCCAAGGAAAGTGCGAGGTTTACACTGCATAGTACTGAACAGTTAGTGGACCGGTCACATGCTGTTGTGAATGGGGCCATTGTCCTGACCTCCCTGTACTCTAAGGTGCCAGGTGGACCAGAGGACATGCAGAGGCAGATTTCAGCTAGTGTTGTGGTGGTGTTTTCTGTTTTAATGAAGGCAGTCATCTTAAGGGGTAATTAGCTTGGACTTTGTGAGGCTAACTTCTCAGGCAATGGTGGAGTCATCTGACAGTGGAAGCCCAAGGAGAGATTACTGTGTCCTCTTCACCCCGTTGGCAGCACTGCTGTACCAGGTACCCTGGGCCCTCGGATTCACAGGTGCATCACGCCTACTCTCAGGTTTCCAGACCTTCCTTCCGCTTTGCGGGCTTTAGTCAGAGGTGCAGAGTAAGGCCAGACTCAGCCTGGTGTCCCCGGGGCTCCTGAGTCCACTTACCCTCCATGGCCCCATATCTGAACCTGCCCGCTCATTAGGGAGCCAGAGTCGGCAGAGGTGAAGGGTGTCAGCCTCATCTGCGCCCTGTGGCACGGCGCCTCGTGTACGCATCCTGTAGAATGTGCGTCCAGCCGACTGCCTTTCAGAGTTTCAGGTACAAAGGTCGGCAGTCTGGTTGTTGCAGAGCTGCACATGGCTGACCCCCACAGTAGTGCTGGAGCTCCAAAGGGACAGACACGCCGCCGAACCTCTCTGCCTGGATCTAGTGTGGATGCATCCAGGCTGCTGTGATCTGCGCACCTAGAAACCGCTTGCTCCGGCCAAGGCTATTCCGCTGGATTTGGAGCGGCCAGAGACCTTGACAGCATGTTCCTTGTGAATCTTACCACTCCGTGTGTGACTTAGGTGGTTCCTTGTCCATTTGTTTTCAGAAACAAATGGGAACAGCGGCAGCTAGCCCTTTCTGATGGTAACAAAGCTGCTTTGTCTAAAGGGAAAGTCCTCGTGGACATTTCCACCCAGAGCTCCATGAACCATACTGAGCCATGCTTATAAACCACTGGTCTGGTCCCAACACATAGTTTTATAATCGAATTAAGTGAATCCCAGAAAAGTAAAATGGCTGCATGATTAATCATCAGAGATCAAGATGGGCACCCAGGTGTTTTGATTCCTGGTGTAATTATTTCCTTACAATTCCAGGCTATATATGTCTTTCACCATATCCTATCTTTAGTGCTTTTTGAAATAGCCTTATTTACAATAAGCCAAATCTCAAAATTAAAAATACAGTTAGTATCTCTTATACATATGTGCAAAGATGACACTGTTAGTGTTTCCAGACCATGGCCAGGCAGGGACTTCCTTAGTGTACATATGTCTTAGTAATTACAGCATATTTCTGAAGCCAGACAGAACATCTGTTTGTTTTTAAAATTGTATTGTGAAGAGTGTTTGCTATAAGGACATTTATCACTTTTTTTTTAATGGAATTAAAACTTCCTATTTAGAGCAGGATGAAATTTCAAGGCTGAAAAAGTTCAATGCTAGACAAATTTTAAATTACAAAATTTGTTGAAATGAAAGCATCTTCTGACTTAAGAACAAAGTTTCCATCAGTCATTCTAATTTTCAGCCTTCCTAGAGATTCTGCTTCCAACAAGGCATGCCTGAGCACATAGTAGGGTCTCAGTATGCTCCTGGACCTGGTGTCTCTCAAGGCTGCTAGGGATGGTGGGCATTCCTGGGACTTGGGTGGCTCAGACACTCTTGAGACCTAGGAATCTGGGGGTGCTGGCGGGAAGAAGGGGCTTGGAACCCCAATGTGCTTCATCACATCTCCACCCTGTTGTACTGACTTCATTGTACCTACCTGTTGATTTGATCGTCTATTTAATAATCTCCTGCGTATTGTCCTTACCACACTGCGGGCTCCCAGGGAGCAGAGACCTTGTCTGATGTGATCATCCTTGTCTTTCCTTAGAACAACGTCTACAACACAGCCGACTAAAGTCAGAATGAAAAATGAATGCACGAATGGCTCAGTATCCGCCTGTGTTGTCCCAGGCTACTCTAATTCTGTGACTCACCTGATTCAGTTTGAGTCCCTCTGACACTAATTTTGTTTACTGCTTAAATTGCCTTAAACCATTTATGTCTATACATACATATTTGCACAGCAAGAAACACTGCACAGGGGTTCTTGTTAAATGCATGGATAACCGTATCTTCTTGTATTTACCTGTCTCTTACATTCAACTTGTCCAATTTGAATTAGTTAATGCTCCTATATTCCAAAACTAGTTATAAATCGCACCTTTTTGTTCCGTAAGATTCTGTTTCTGTTTTTAGCTACTTGGCTTAAGCCTTTGACTCATGATTCTAAAAGTCTTCTTCATCATGTTGTAATCTTAAAATCCTGGATATTAAGAGAAGGGGCTTAGTTAGAAAGAAGGACTTAGAAATAACATTAGCTTAAATGGGCAAATGAAACTTTCACATCCTGAAAGTTGCGCAGGAAATGGTCATCTTTGGTTGAATATGCTGGTTGCTCTCAATTTCATATGAAAAGTTGATAATAATAAATACACTTATGCATACCACATTTTCCCAGATGCTTTTCATTCTTGTTCTCTGGTTTTCATTCTTCCCTGTGAAGTGGGGCTGGAAGGTTCTGAGGATGGTGAGAAAACTGTTAAAAGATTAAATCAGTGAAGTTTGAAAAATTAGAGTTACCTACTCAAGGGTGCTAAGACTGGAACTTAAATTCCTAGTCTGGGGTGCTAAGACTGGAACTTAAATTCCTAGTCTGGTGTTTTTCAAGACACAAAACAGATAGTCAACAGTTTCTGTATGTGTCTTTTATGAATTATTTTAGAAACAGAGACAAACAATCATTGCACAATTAAAAATTGAATATGTGGTTTTGGTAGATCTGGTATATAGTAAATACTAATAGCTTTATGTTAAATTGAACTGAGTAAAGGGATACACTTGAGCAAATTAGGGCAAATAGTAGGTGCTAAAAATGACCAAGGAGCAAACATTTTAAAAAATTCATGCATTAGGTTTTATTTACAAGAGTGTAGTCAAGGGTAATTAAATTGTATTTTAAGCAAACTCCACTGCTTTCCATAAAATCTTTTGATCTTGTATAAACAATAATGAGGATGATTTTAATACACTGATACACTTTTTAAACCTACAGAAAAGTCAAAATAGTATGGAATTTACATGTACCCTTCTCCCAGCTTCCCCTGATGTTAATACCATGTAAATAACTATACTACAATTCTCAAAACCAAGAAATCAACATTACAATAGTGTTTTAATTTCATACGTGTAATTAATAGAAGGGACTAAAGCTAACCCAATAATTAAGTGTATTTGTACCAATAATTGTAGCATAGGGTCTTAAAGAAAATTAATAAATTATTATTTTAACTTTAAAATAATAAACAGAACACTCCTTCATAAATTCTACCTGCCTTTTCCCTGCTTTTCACTTCTTGGTCTTGAACCATAACGTACGTAATTTTTAAATGGACTTAGAGGGCTCCCAGATGATAGCAACACTCACCCGTCTATTGTAAAGGACATGATTATTTGTTCCAGATTCTCCCAATCTAGCTCAGCAGTGCATAACATTCTATTTCCATGAGAAAAAATTTGCAATGATGTGGCTTTTTTCTAGAGTATGAAACTGAAGATTTCACTGAAAGTGCTAGAAGACTAAACTGTCTACATATATTTTTGGTTGTTCATCTGTAGATTGGTGAATCAGGTAGACTAGCATAATGATAGTGAGTATAACACAACATGATGTCTCACTTATTGATGACAAATGCTACTACAAAAGTATATGAGTATAGTTTATAAATGACAAAGGAAAAAGTGAAGTTACTTGATATTCTGTGGTTTAAGAACGATACTTGAATATGATCTTATGCATGAAAATGCATAGGATGATATTTCTCTTGTTTTAATATAATTGTTTTCAAGATGAAGATGTTCCAGTGTTGAATCACCATCTTCTTCAGCATTGCAAATTTGTTCTGGAAGAATATTCCTATGGAAAAATAGATATGAAAGTCACAGATGGTCCAAGTAATATTCTGCCTTCATAATTTAAGAGTTAAGTTTTATATTTGTTTAAAAATTCTTTTGTTCTTAAATAAAATTGGATCCCAGGTCGGCCAAGTGGCACGTTGGTTAAGAGTTGGCTTGGGACACCAGCTCTGAGCAGCAGGGCCCCAGTTCGGATCTCACATGAGGGCCAGTGACGCTGCGCCCTCCACAGCTAAGATGGTGAACAACAGCTCGACCTGGAGCTGGGCTGCTGTGAGTCGCTGGCAATGGTGTAGGCTCCAGTGGGGCTGGCCGGCAGCTGGCGTGCGCCTTCGTGAGCTGCTGTGAGCCGCTGTGAGCGGCTGTCCAATGGCCAGAGAGCAACTGCCTCACCCGGGAACAGCGCAATGATAATACCAACTTAGGCCAGTGAAGCGATGTCCTCCACAACTAGACTGAAGAACAGAAAGGACAGCAACTTGTCTGTTCCCCTTCCCTGATTCCTCAACGCTGTTCCCCTCCCCAGTTCCCCAATAAAATCTTAAAAAAAAATAATAAAATAATAAAATTGGATCCCTTTTTTATATTATAGACCAGAAAAAGTTCCAAGTACATAAGAGATCTAAATGTGAAAAAATGAAGCCATAGAGGTATTAGAATAAAGAAAGTATGGTCACACCCTGGAAGCAGAGAAAAATTTTCCTATTTGTGACTCAAAAACTAGAAGCTTTAAAAGAAGAGATTAATAAATTGACCACAGGGTTTAAAAAATGTAAAGTTAAAAGACAAATGGCAAACTAGGAAAAAAAGTCTTTGCAACGTATATCACAGATAAAGGGCCAATGTATAAAGACCTCCTAAAAATATAAGAGCAAAAACAGAAGAGGAAAAAAAAAAGAACTGGGTAACCAGCTCTCAAAAAAAAAAACATTAAATGATGTGTAAACATGAAAAGATGCTCAATTTTATTCATGATAAGAGAAATGTGAATTGAAAGTATACTGGCATACCACTGTCACCAGATTTGCCACACAAAAAATGTCCAAAAGCTCACCAACATATTCTGACAATGAGGCTGTGGAGAACCAAACATCATTAAAAGAAATTCAAAACAATACAGCCCCATCGAAAGGAATTTTGCAGCACCTAGCAAAATTACATGTGCATTTTATCTTTTCACCCAGCAATCCCACTACTAGAAATCCATCCCAAAGTTAGACAGGAAAAATACAAAATGATTGAATGATTGAACAAAGTTATGCATTGTGGCTTTATTTGTACTGGGTTGTTGGAAAAATCATGACGTATTTTTTCTATATTTTTCATTGCAAACGTGTCATGACTTTTCTGACAACCCAATAGTAGTAAAAGAATGGAAACAATCAAATTTCTATCAATAAGGAACTGGTTGAATAAAACATGTGCAAAATGGAATACTATTCAGTTGTAAAAAGAAGTGAGGAAGTTCTCTCTATATATTGATATGGAGTAATATCTATGATGTATTGATAATTTTAAAAAGTAAAGAGTAGAATCATGTACTGTCTCTTTGAGAGGGAAAAGAAAAATCCTTCGGTGAAACAATTGTGGGAAAGGATGAGGAAATATGAATATATGTATGTATGTATGCTTATATTTGCAAGAAGAAATACTGGAAGGATAAACTAGAAATTAATTTAAAATTTTAGCCTATTGGGGAAGATGGAATACGGTGTAAGGGACAGGCATAGGAGAACGACTTCTCTTACTATAACTTGTTATACATTTTTTGACTTTGGAATTATATAGATGTTTAACCGTAAAAATAATATTAATCAAATAGAAAATACCAATTCCAAAAATAAACTAAAGACCTTTTCTGAATATGTATTAAGTTGTAGACATATTGTTGCAGAGAAAAACCACTGTATCTCAGCTATACATCCTTTGTTGAACATATTCTCAAGACACGTAGAGCTACCAAAAATATCATAAATTTTTAGTTAGTCGTAATAATGGTATTATTATTTTGAAATGAGTATTTATATAGTGTAAGATAGCAAATGTAAGTTAATATTGTTGGGGACCTAGATTTTCAGTGTAAGATAAACAAGTTTAAAACAAAAGGAATACTCTACAATGTTAAATTTGAATTGGGAATGTCCTTATGAAGCCATATTCTTTTTCTTCACAAAATGCATATTTCCTGGCAGTTCACTGAAAATCCTCAAAACAGTAATAACACATTTGAAAGGAACATGCCTGGTGCCCAGATTGGGGCCTCTGCGTACTGTTCCCCTGTGAAAGGCCTTGGGGCTCTTTGGAGGAAGGCTGGCGCAGGTATGCAGTAGGAAGTGTAAAAGCGAGCTTTCCGGGGCCGGCCAAGTGGCGCATTGGTAAAGAACTGGCTTGGGATGCCAGATGGCCCCAGTTCAGATCCCACATAAGAGGGCCAGTGACACTGCCCTCTACAGCTAAGATGCTGAACAACAGCTTGACCTGGAGCTGGGCTGCCGAGGGTCGCCAGCAACGGTGTAGGCTGCAGTCCCCTGCAGCAGTGGGCTGCCATAAGCTACCATGTGTAGCCAGCAGCCAGCAGCCGCCGTGAGCGGCTGTCCAGAGGCTGGCAACTGATCTGCCTCGTCCGGGAAGAGTGCAATGATGGTGCCAGCTTGGGCCAGTGAAGCAACATCCTCCACAACTAGACTGAAGAACAAAACAACAGCAACTTGTCTGTTCCCCTCCCCCAATTCCCCAATAAAATCTTTTAAAAAATTTAAAAAAGCAAGCTTTCCATGGTCAATGGCGGTCTGTCCAAGGACACAGGAGCCAGCTCGAAGGGCTTCCATTGGCCGAGGTAGGAGAGTTTCAGAGTGATAATTGCAACTGATCAAAACATTCTGACTGTGTAAAACCATAAGTTCATGTTGATCCTCCAGAGAGAGAGAAAGCCAAAATCAAAATAAAACAAAAACACTTAGCCATCAACTTATTTTTTTTCCTGAGATAGCCACTATTAACTTTTTAACATATATTTATAGTCTTTATTGTTCATATATAATGCATATGTATAATTTTTCCAGTTTTATAAAAATATAATTGACATATATTGCATTAGTTTAAGATGTACAACATAATGATTTGATGTACTCGTATGTATATACTGGGAAATGATTGCCACAATACGTTTATTTAACACCCATCACCTCATATAGCTACAAATTTATAACCAGTTTCTTACTCCTGCAGTTTAAAGGAAAGAACTGATCATTTATCCTACCTTTCAGAGTAACAAAGTGGCCCTAGTTGATAAGACAAAAATTCTTTACAGAGGAATTCCAGCTCACAAATATGGAAAGATTGACAAAAATAGAAATTCACAGTTTAGTTACCCCTACGGAAATAACAGATTCAAGCAACAATCATCTGTGAGTGAAACCATTGGTTCAGTGGTGGAGGAGAAAGGTTATACTGGAGATACCCCAACATGACCACCTAAATCCTTCCAGACGTGGGACAAACAAAAATATGCCTCCTGCTGCAATGTAATAGGAAGCATATAGCATGACCTATAAAGTATTTTAGCCAAAATATTTTGAAACCAAATCTTACAAAACGCCCCTCCCACCTCTTACCCAGGGCTTTCATAAACTCTTGACCCCTTCTCCATCTTGTTTGGGGGCGTTTAAATGTATTTGGGATTTCAGAGATAGGGAAAAGTGTAAGGTGTAATTCTCAGGGACCTGGCCAGAGAGCTCCGTGATCTGCCTCTTGGTGACGCACTAACAGAGTGTTCCAGATTCATTTTTGAGACATTCATGCTTTCTGGGCAGATAGAACACATACATGCAGGCAAGTGTGTCTCCAGAAGGGAGGGAAGCTGAATCTCAATACATTTATTTAGAACTTTGCCTTCAGAAGAATTTAGATAAAAGTAATTTTAATGTTATCATATACTTGTATTTCATGCTCTGCAGGGTAGAGTGTTTATAATTATGAGGAGGTGGTGGCAGCACTGTAATTGACTGCCTTGATGTCTCACTTTAACCTGTCTTTAAGGTTCTAAGTTTTATATACTCTATATTTTAAAAAATTTTTTACCATGGAAGCTTGCAGACATGTATAAAAGTAGAAAAAAAATATAATGAATTCTGATGTACCTATTATCATTTAGCTTCAATAATTACTAATATTTGGCAATCTCAGACATCATGTCATGGTGGTTTAATCATGTACCTTGTCAATCGCAACATTTAACTGGATACTTGAAAAAGCCAGAACTTACCGTATCTTGTTGTTGTTCAGCCTCAGAAAATGCAGTGCTTTCATTTCTTGTAGCCCAGGTGGTATAGATTTGAAGTCATTGTGGTCCAGAAACAGCTCTCGCAGAGAGTGGTAAGCCCCGTAGAAGGAGACTCGGTCCACGCTGTCATCAGAGAGTCTGTTAAATGACAGGTACAGGTACTCCAGGCCTGGCTCCATGTGGCCAAACACGTAGCCGGGGACGCGCTCAATCCTGTTCCCCAGGACCACGAGCCGCAGCAGCGACTTGGGGAGGTAGGAGGGGACCTGGTAGAGCTTATTGTAGGACAGGTCGATTGACTCTAGGTTTCTGCAAAAGGGAAGATAAACAGGGTGGCACATCAGGGCAGCAACGTGCACTCTGGGCTTTCACGAGGCCTCTCGGTACTGTCGGTGTCAGTAATGACCCCCAGGTGACCGTGGTTGGGTGGCAGCTTGGCTGCTGGGCGCGTGCTCTTACCTGGAACCACACAGCTACTCAGGCTCCATTAGAGAGGAGCACGAGTCCAGGGGTAATAGGGAGGCCCAGAGAGGCCCCCAAATACTTCTAAGGTCACACGTCAGTCAGAAATGAGATTCGGGAGCCCTGGCCAAACCACACTGCCTGTCCCTCAGCTCTCCTCTGGCTCCAGCAAGGAAGCGGCAGGGTTGTGGGCGCTTGTATCTTCAATTCCACATTTGGTCTGACCCGGCACCTGGGTCTGGTAGTGAGATAGGGATCTAATAGAAAAGGTTGTTCACTGGCCAGAGATACTGAAATGTGAGCTGCCTGGCTGGTTTCAGGAGTCATGCCTGCAACCTCTGCCCGCCGTAGACTACACCTGATGAAGACTGAACTACCTACCACTACCACATCCCACTGAACTCTCTGGCCATCAAGGCCCCTTTCATCTCTCTCCATCTTACTTCTGAAAGATACCTTTCCGGGTTGTGCTAGTCAGATCCCTCGTTCCCTCACCGCCTGCTGGGCCTGCTGGGCCTGCTGACAGGGCTCCCTGGATCCCCATGAAACTCATCCCCTGACTCCAGACAGCAAGGCCCCCACATTGGCCCCTTCACTAAGGACTGCAGCCTGAGACTGCTACTTCCTCCCAGGAAGACAGGCTCTGCTGTCTGCCTAGGCTACCAGGCCAAGCAGTCTCCAGTCTAGTTTGTAAGACGTGAGATAGAGAAATAGTTTAGGAATGAAGACAGTGTGTGTTGGGCAGTGAGGCCTGTGCTTGTGCCCAAGGGGGAGGCAGAGGACGCAGTCCGTCATCATTCTAGGCAGAGGATTATCTCACTTAACTTCACGCCCTCCCTAGGAGGCTAACAGAGCAAGCTGGAGTGCCACAGTGGTCACACCTCAGGCCGCAGCGCTCAGACGCAGCACTTCCTATAGGGTGGTATCCACATGGCAGTGACCACGGTCATCCTCGCACTTGTCCTATCATGAACGGTTTGACTCCACAGAAGTGGCTAAGTTTGGGGGAGGGGGAGGCTCACTAAGAAAGGATGCTGTCACCATGTTCACACCCTGTTTAATAATGACAAAATAAGAAATCATCCAAGAAAGTCAAATTGTAGCATATACTTACTCGTGATTTATCCAGGCTAAGGGAGCAATCCTATTTTCTTCAATGTTATTATAACATAGTACAATGACATTGATATTTCTGGTATGATTGAAACAAATTTCAGTTATTTCCTCAATTTGGTTATTTTCTAGGTATAATTCCTATAATTAAGAGAAAGGACTATTATTTTGATTAAAATATTCAATTTCACAGAAATTAAAGTGGTGTTATAGAATATACTCATTAGTACTATCTAAATAGTCTTTTACTGCTCTTCCAAGTGAGTTCATTTGTTAAGCTGTCAAATTTTCTAATTAGAAAAAAAATGTATCTGTCATGATTATGGAATTAAATTAATTTTATTTAATAATTTTAACCATAAAATGTTGCAAGCTAGAGCATTCCATAATAATTATATAAAGCTTCCTAATTTACAAAACTTATTCACATAAATTAACTTATTAGGGCTTCAAAACCCTAGACAATAGGTAGAAATTATAATCCCCACTTAGCAGTGGAGGGATGCAGGCCTAGAGAGATAAGCCATGCCCAGGGTTCCACAGCTGATGTGAGGAAAATGCACCATGGCCAGGCCCCACCAGGCCGTGCTGCCCATCATTTTTTTAGGCTCTCATTTTTTAGACTTGCTCATATTAAGTTAATAAAAAGTTAATTAAAAGCATTCATTTAACATCGGGTTGAAGTTTGCTAGAACTTGAAATAAGTTGTCAATAGTTAGCTGCCTTCAAGTTAAATTCAGTTGGCATTAGAGAGAGTTTTTCACTCAAGGATCTTGTTGGAATTCAGAAGTAAAATTGGTTGGTATGTGTTTTCAGTGTAACTTTCTATTGTAGTAATTTCCCCTCTTTGTCACTTAATTTTGGTATTTGTTAGAAATGGGGAAAAAGCCTTTTGCTTTTACCTTGTTATGTATTTAGGGGTAAACTAAATCGCTGGTTCCCATCTTGGTTGTATATTAGAATCACTTGTGAGCTTTTTATTTATTTTTATTTATTTATTTATTTATTTATTTATTTATTTATTTATTTATTTATTTATTTTTAGCTGAGTCATCCTGCCACCTGTGGGCAGCTTAGCAGCAGCTCAGCTCAGACCAGGAACCAAACCATTGACCCTGTTGACTTGTGAGCTTTTTAAAGAATAAATTCTAACCTAGATGTCCCCATTCAAAGCACACTCATCCATACGTTGAAACTGTGCAGCTCTGAAGCAGGGCCTTAGATAGATTCAGAGCACACTTGCCCTTGTGGACAGCACCTCCCAAGCCCTCTGGAAAGAGAAACCAGGGATGGGAGGGTCAGATGTGGAATAGAGACACGTTGCTCTTTGCATCATCAAGGTGTGTGTGTATGCCTACTGTGTGCATGCATTAGCTATTGAAAAATTTAATTTTTAAAAAAGTTATAAATTGCTGACTCCACCTTACAAAGAACCTGATTTAACATGTGTGAGGCACTTCGAGGAGTCTGTAGTTCTTTAGAATCCAAGTGATTGTGATGTAAAGCCAGGTATTGGAACTTTGGTCTTTACTCTTTCGATGAAATTCTATTATAAGTTATGTCTTCATCTGCAAATTGCAAGGGTAGTGGCTGTGGCAGTAGCATCAGATGGAGATCAGTGGCCCCCTCTGGATTTGCTGGATCCACAGCTGAGGGAAACTTCATCATTCCCTCTTGCTGGGTGAGGGAAACTTCGTCACTCACTCTTGCTGGGTGATGGTGTGTACTGAAAGGCAATTTCTATAACCTTTCAAGGTGTCATGTGAAACGGAGCTCAGAGGAGGTGGTCTGGATTTCAGCTGAGTCTGCCAGACTTCCATGTCCCTAATGCAGGAAGTTGGGGTGTGCACCCAACAGCAGAGGTCACCAGGAGTCCCCCATTAGTTGTGTCCCTTGCTGCAGCAAAGGAGACCATGCCTGGGTGTCAGGGGCGTCTCCATAGAGGGTGGAAACAGGACAGCACTTGGGCCCTTGGCAGGAGCTGGTGAGAACTGGTCAGTTGGCAGACAGCCTTCCCTGTAACCTGCGTCCATCTGTGAGGGGTCACCCAGAGTCCACGCGGGACTTTGGGTGGAGCAGACTGGGATGGACATCACAGAGTTCCTGTTTGGGACAGTTTAAACTGTCTTGCAAGTCAGAGTACTTTTTGCAAGTTGTAGTTTCTGTTTAAATTCTCAGTTCATCTTCCCCAGTCTTTCCCTAGGAGCTGTCAGCAGGACCATGTATTACTTTATCAAGGGTCTCCACTCATAATTATAAATTTGTATTACTTGAAGAGAAAACAGTGTTCAAATTATAATAAATTCTGTATGTAAGCATCAAAACTACTCAGTTTAATATGCACCACAATAATCTCTTAAAATATATTGTTTGTTTTGTAGCATACTATATTTAAAATATTAAACATTAGAAGAAATATATTGGTACCTCAATAGAAGCAGGAAGTCCCTGTGGTATAATTCTAAATTTATTTCTTCCCAGACGCAGGTACGATAGGCTCTTCAAAGGTTTAAAAGCTAAAGGATTAACATTTATTTCACTGAGATTATTTCCTTCCAGTTCTAAGGTGAACAATTGATTTAAGCCTATAAAAAAAATAAAATTACCAGGACATTAGGATAATTGGAAAACCATGCAATTTCTATAACCTTTCAAGGTGTCATGTGAAATGTTCAGTTTATTTGGAGGGCAAATGCAGCTTCTTTCTTTGCATCTCCCTATAGAGCCTTTTTCCAAGTACTTTGCACATCCCAAATGTTCAGATCAGCCAAGACTGAACCTTGAGTGCATGGTCCCACAGAGAGGCAGGCCTGCAGAGAAATCATTGTGTCGTCTGATGAAAGTCTGCACTCTAAGGAACTGGGGGTTGGGGGAAGGGAGAGTCTGGACGCCCCCAGAGGCAGCAATGGCCAAGCGGGGACTCGGAATGCAGCTGGGCAGGAAATAGCAGGCTGTGGAAGATCATCTGCAAAGACAGGCATGTATGAAATGGCAGCATAATCGGGGATGGACGAGGAGAGTTACAATGAGTGACTCCTTTTCTAGGACAAAGGAGGAGCTCTCTTTGCCTGGCAAAGCCTCTTCTCTGGACACAGAGGCTGTCATCACAGTGAATTCCCATCACAATTGTTCACTTCCTGGCAGAGAAGACAGCCAAATGAACGTTTTGAAAGGATAATGATAAAAAATTCTCCACCGTTCAGATTGAGCTACCAAGAAAAGTCTTTATACAAACAAGTTGGTTTTTTTCTAAGTCATTTTCACTGGCCTCAGGAGTGGTATGATCCAAATTAATTGGAAGCTGAGAGAAGAATGGACAGCTCTGCAGTGATGATTCCCAGAGGCCTCTGAGTCAGACATTCAGGGTGTAACTCTGGAGTTTGTTCAGTGGCCAAGATTTCCAGAATAGGGGATGTTTTCATATTCAACTCAAGTCAAGGGCATAGCCCTGAATGCTCTGTGCAGCTCATTTCCTCCTGTTAGGCCTGTCGGGAAAGCAGGCTGGAGTTCTCAGGAGTACAGGTCACAGACACCAGGAGACAACTGGTAGTGTAGCACTGGCAGATGGAGAAGCAGGTGGGCCCAGCTGTGCTCTTGGGGGTCAAGTGAAGGGCTGAGCGACAGGTGTTAGAGGCCAACCAGTAGACTATGATAAGCAATTATGTTTATGAGAATCCAACATATTTAGTACATAGTTGAGGTTTGGGAATGTAATAGAGGTTTTCCAGTGAAAAGCAGATAATAGAGGTAGAGACCACAGACGAGACAGAAATGTAACACACTATGCAAATTCAGGATGTCATACATTACTTTACAGTTATCCTCTGGTTTCTGTGTGCATTGTTTGTGTAGGAAGCATGCACGGTGTGTATGTGTGTTCCTATACGTAACAGGAAGCAGGGTGGAGTTAGAAAAGGTTAAAAGGTGCTTGTGTGTTAGACTTGGGGTCAAAAGAGCATTTGTTAGCAGAAAGCTGGTTAGGAGGCCTTCTCCTGTGGGGTGGGGAACATGACAGGCTATGAACGAGGCGAGACATGCCTGAGAGCATGATCTCATAGGTGTCCCAAGTGGATAGCCACACATGGTACATGTATGTAGCCTGAAAAGTCGTGAGTGAAGACCTGCTACAGGAGATAAAGGAAAGCAGCAGGCTACAGATGGCCAAGCCGGGGCTCCCACATGAAGGAGCAGCATCACAGCGCTGGTGGTGGCCTGTCCTCAGGCTCACCCTGCCCACTGCTGGTCTGCCTGACTGTCCACGGCTGCAGGACTGACAAGAGCTGAGGAGCCTGTGGCTGCGGCAGTCAGGAAACCCAGCACCTGAGGGGCTAGCACGGTAGCTGGGCTAAGATCTCAGCCCACAGTGAGTGGGGGCTTCATGGGCGAGGTGAAAGTGACGAGCCTTCTGGCCGCCTGCACAGGCTGAGGCCTCTGGGTACCAGGATGATGGTGCCCCGAGGGAAGCGCTCAAGAGGCCAGTTTTCCTTGGACCACAGTCACCCTGTGGAGACGGGACATTATGCACGAGGGAGAGGAGGTGCTGAGCACTTGCAGGATCATGTGAAGGCACCTCCTAACTGTAGCCGTAACATTTTAGAATGATACTTGATAACTGCTAGAAACGGGCTCTCACCGTCGTTCACATACAGCCCAATAGTATACTTCTAAACCAAGTGTTCCTTTGGGCTGTTTCAATTTCTAGCAATTAGAAATTGAATTTTCTAATGTCTTGTCCATATGACAAAGCCCATCCAAATTTGTGATTATTAACGTTTTTCTTCTGTACTATGAAATCCATCTGGAAACAGAGTATTCCCACAACTCAGGAATCCTCAGATTTGGCAATTCTCATTATTATTGTTTTTTTCCCCTTCACTAGAAGTGTTTTCTTCCTATGAAGTCTTTTGGGAGTGAAACAAAATAGTTGAATTACTTTATGCCTTTAAAGGCTTAGGTTATTAACATTAACAGAATAAATATATTTCAAATAAAATAAAGTGTCAAGCACTACACCTCAAGAGCTACACTGGACTTTTAGGAAGATAAAATGAAAAATTAGGCAGTCTTTGTCTTTTAAAAGCACATAATCTGTTCAAAGACATCAGCCAAAATTTATGAAAAGCTAAATATAATACTACCTCATTTATACAGAGTTCACAATATGACAACTTCAGTTATTCAGCTCAGTCAAGAAACAACCGTAAGCATCAGACCCAGGTGTATCAAGTGTATAGAATGTAGGCATCTTCGCTAAAACCCGTTCATAAGAAAGCAAGCTGTCACAGCAGCCATACACCAGGGCGCATCATCTGTCCTGCCCCGTGACATGAGTGTACAACCTCATTGACACCAAGTGGCAGAAGTGCCAAAGCAGCCCTCTTGGGTACAAGATCGCCAAAGCCGGGTGACCGCCATGGCATCCATGTACTCTGATTGTGGGATAGCCACAGTCCCACATACAGTGCCCACTTACTCAACTTGATAGATAATTCTCACATGCTAACATGTGACAAATTAAAATAGCAAAATGTGTGGAGGCAGTGGGAGTTGTGGCTGGGTTGTACTGAGTCCCTAAGAGTGATGAGGAAGGACCGGCCGAGTAGCTCAGTTGGTTAAGAGCTCGCTCAAGAGTGCGAGCTCTGAGCAACAGTGGTTCGATGCCCGGCCCGAGCTGAGCTGCCAGTGAGCTGCCAACATGTGGCAGGATGGCTCAGCTAAAAAAAAAGAGTGATGAAGGAGACCAAGCCCCCAAACCCGGGTTCCACTGTGTCACCACTAAATACCACCAGATCATCAGTGCAGACACAGCAGAACACAGGCGCTGTGTGTGTGTGTGTGTGTGTGTGTGTGGACACTTAGTGTGACCTCAGGGTACCAAGGGTTTGGAGTTCAGTTGTTTACTGTATTGAAAATGATGAGAAACTGAAATCACTGAGAATTTTATTTCTATTTAGACTGCTTTTTAAAGACAACGGACAGTTTAAAATGCTTTTTAAAAAGTTGACCAGTTGGGCCGGCCAAGTGGCACGATGATTAAGAACTGGCTTGGGACGCCAGAGGGCCCCGGTTCGGATCCCACATATGAGGGCTAGTGACACTGCCCTCTACAGCTAAGATGCTGAACAACAGCTCAACCAGGAGCTGGGCTGCCGTGAGTCGCTGGCGACGGCGTAGGCTGCAGCCCCTGTGGTAGTGGGTTGCCATGGGCTACCGTGTGTAGCCAGCAGCCAGTGTGAGCGGCCAGCAGCTGCAGTGAGCGGCCGTCCAGAAGCCAGCGACTGATCTGCCTCGCCCGGGAAGAGCACAATGATGGTGCCAACTTGGGCCAGTGAAGCAATGTCCTCCACAACTAGACTGAAGAACAAAAGGACAGCAACTTGTCTGTTCCCCTTCCCCCGATTCCCCAGCACTGTTCCCATCCCCCCAATTCCCCAATTTAAAAAAAAAATCTTAAAAAAAAATGTTTTATCAACTTATACAGTGAAGTGACCTAGAAAACCCCACTAACTACTCATTTGGAATACTGCAAATAAAATTCCCACATGACTCCAGGAGAGAGGTTATAAGGACACATATCATGAAAACAAATGCCAAATACCTGATAAGCTTTCTTCATCAATGGCCTGAAGGTTATTTTCATTGATTTTAAGTTCTTCTAATGTAGATGGTAGTTCTGAAGGAATCTCTACTAGATGGTTTCCGTCCATATTTAGGTGCATTAACTTCTTCAAAAGCTTAAAAAGCAAATCTCAGAATTACTTGTCACTCTGGTCACAGATATACAGTAACGCATCACACTTAGTGTTCAGTTCGTGGTAGCTACTGAAGCATGACAGCCCTGCACTTTAGTCATCTTTAGACAGGAATCCCCATATTCTCCCCTCCAGGTAGACGCTGACCATGTTAATTTATTCCCGGCATTCTCAGCAAACTGCATTTGATGATTTTGTACTCCACTCACCCATATTTATTTACCACCCATAACTGTGGTTTTAGGAAGCAAGAGAAAGCTCCTGTTGCCACTGGATTGTTCCTATTTTGCTCCATCTTAGGCTTTCACCCTCTCAGCAATAGTCACAAAGTTACTTAAATCATGCAGTAACCTGAATCTGTCATGGATGCTCAAATTAGGACACCAGTTTGAATCCTTTCAATGTATTTGTAAACCTCAGTTTTCTATCTTCATCAAATAGAAGCAGAATCAGAAACAGCACTAATTATAGTGGAAATTCTTTGTGCTACAAACATCACAAGCTGTTCCTGTAAGGTACCCAAACAGCCCCGACTGTCCGGGAAGGGTATCTCCTTTTGGCATGTTCACTGGGCAGACCAACCGACGATGCTGACGCCGATGTGGGGCGCCGCCGACGTGGGGCATGTTTTAGTGAAACCACATGAATGAGTTGGTTCAATGGTGCTCGTAGTCAAATTTCAGCAGTTTAGGAATGGGACAAAAAATCTCAAGAAAAGGTAATTTCCTACAGTGGCTTCCTTTTTGATCAAAATCAGCAATGTGCGAGACTCAGGTCTTGTATTGGAAGGATGGCTAGGCTGGCATGAAACAGGTGCTTTGGGTGTGTGACACAAACGTGGACACCAGGTGCCTGTGCCTCTCTCACTTGCTAGTCCAGAATCTGCACAAGAACCAGAAACTGAGCCTTAGGAAGCCAGTGTCTCGTCTAGAGAGTGGCCAGAAGAATGCCCAAGGGGGTAAAGTTTGACCTCATAGGATGTATGGGTTTTATTTGTGGTCTTAAAGCCTCCATATTTATGAGTATTTGTTTACATCCACAGAACTTGCATTTCTTTCTCCTGCTTTTGTTTCTCTGAAATTCCTTGATCCTCATTCCTCCTTTTTAGATAAACAGTTGGTCAGATCAGAGTCTTTCAGAAGTTTCTTCTGTGCTGTTTCCTGTCTTCTTTCTTCCTCTCATCTTCCTCCAACCTATCCCCATGCCAGTTTTCATCTGAGTCCATTTGTTTTTCTAGAAGCCCCTCTTGCTAAGTATTCTTCATCAGGTTTTTTTGCCCATGGCACAAGATAGGGAAGCTCTGACTTTCTGGCCTTAAAATGTTAATAGAATTTCCAGATAAAGCTATTCTGTCTTCCCAGAAATACCTCATGTCCTAAGAGACCATATTTCAACATGTTTTCAGCTACTTGGGAAAAAACGACTTTATAAATTCACAGTAATTTTTGTCATCGATGCTGTTGTTGGTACTCTAAGGATGAAGCATAGAAAAACCAGCCAGACACTTGTGAAACACCAGACTCTATTCAAGATAAAACTTGATATAGTTTAGGGACATCAGAGAGGAAACTTTCTTAGGAAAAAACTACCAGGTACAACATTTAACCTTTCCTCCCTTCCCTACTCCAGCCGCTGCCAGTACAAATCGTAGGAAAACCTTCTGAATGGACTGTTACTCACACATCAGAGCATGTATTTACCTTGAATGCTTTGAGACCTATGCCGGAAGAGGTGATATTATTCTTGCTCAGATCAAGCCTTTCCAAATTCGGCAATCCGTTAAATGCCTCATCCGGAATGGAGGTGATGGAATTGCCTAGGAAACACAGCAGTTGTGTTTTAGGCCTCTGTGCTTATACATACGTGTGCACATGTGTGCCTTTGTGCGCACACACATATATGTGCATGTGCACGTGCTTTATCTGGAGGACAGATAGAATATATATTATATAAACAAATGCACACTTAGAAAAATAACAAGACTGCAATTAGACTGTTTCACATAGTCAGAATTTTCCCTTGAAGGACTTGTCATGCAGTATAGTACTTCATGTTTTACATAAAGCTACTTAAAATGGCCAGAATAGGGTTTGCTAGACAGTTCTGTTACCAGTATACATTTTACAACAAAGATGTGTTTCTGGAAGGTTATATAGAAACTGATTTTCATAATTCTTAGTGTTTTCCCATTGACATTTCCTAGACCCTGGATCAGAAATATGATATAATTTTTAATCAAAATCTTGGGCATATCACGTGCCTTCTCTGAGCATCAGTTTCCTTCTCTAAATAAGTAGCTTGGGGAGATAACCTCTCAGATCGTCTCCAGATCTAATGTTTTGCTTTTATGACTTTATCTACAGAAGTCCCTACACACCTTAAATTTATGGGGTTTTGTTTTGACATTTAGTTGAGTACAGTAGACAATGATTTTAAACCCAGAAAATGAGCTTACCAGAAATAGCACTATAAGGACCACACGGTGACCTTGTAAAACCAAGGCAGTGTGACCGAGCACAGGCTATTCATCTTTCATAAGGCTTTAGACTTTCCCAGAGTGAGCACACTTGGCATGCAGTCCACGGGAGGAGGGGCATTGCTGGAGCAGGGGCCTCTAGGCCTACAAATCTCTTAGGAAGTCCTAGGAGCAGGGCATCAGGAAGGCCACAACACCGGTGCTGTCTTATAGCCATCAGGACCCGCCATCCTGAACAAAGGTGTTGGACTTTTTTTATTGAATGCTTATTTATAGGGTCATTTATTATTTTGATGGTAGTTTATGTTTGTGATTTCTCCCAAGACACATCTGAAACCCCATTCAGATTCTGTCAGCCCTGCATCTGCAGGGCCACTCCCGGCATGGGCCTTGTCACCCAGACGGATGCCCAGGCCCATCACCTTGCCCAGTCTCCGTGCCAACCAGCCTCACACACACACCTGGTCATGCTGTTGCATTCTCCATCAGGATGGCTAAAATGAGGGGAAAGCTGACAGGAACCCAACACTGCTGACAGGAATGTTGCAGCCACTTAAGGGAGTGCCTGGTAGTTTCTTAGGACGTTAAAATGCTTTTGCTGTGTCACTCAGCACTCCTACACCTGAGTATGTGCTCTAGAGAAAAGACAGCTTAGGGCCACACAAACAGTTGTACGTGGATGTTTACAGCACCGTACACATAATCGCCCCAAACTGGAAGTTACCCAGATGTGTTTCAGCTGATTCACCCAGTGAGACACTAGTCAGCAGCAGAGAGGGGGCGATGCTGTTGAGGTCAGCAGCCTACGGCTCCAGAAGCAGTGTGATTGATGAAGGAGGCCCACCTAAATTGGCTCCGGGCTGCGTGATCTGTCTCTGTGACACATGGGGAAAGGCAGAGCAGCAGAGGTTACATGAGTGGGAGCCACGGCCGGAAGGGAAGGACATGAGGGGGCACCGGGAGGTGATGGAAATGTGCAATATCTTATTGTAGCGGTGGTTACCTGGCTACGCATGTGTTAAAACTCAACAACATGCTAAAAATAGGTTTTACTCCATATAAATTATACCTCAGTAAGGCGAACTTTAAGACAAAATCCATTGGGAAATCATGATTTGATTTGGAGGAATTTGCTTTATACCTGACTATGTTATTCTATAGTAAACACCTATCTCCTCTGCAAAGTTTGTGTGTTTGAAGATTGTGAGATTAGTCTGTTTGGAGTCAATTTAGATTATGAAATTAAAACGTAACATTCATAGGGCAATGAGAGTTGTTTACTTTGAAAGCACAAAATCAAAGAGGCATCAGCGATTCTTACCAACGAGCTCCAGACTTGTTATGTGCGGTGCTGTCAGCGGTGGTATCTGCATGAGGTCAGCACTGATGCAGCTGATCGTCCTGTAGGACAGAGAGCACCCGCTTGGCACAGGTGGCACGCCTCTGGGAGGGTCAGGGGCTGGGAGTCTGGAAGGCATCCTGAACACATCTCCTCTGAGGACCTCTTCCTCGTACTCCTCATCCTTGTCCTCGTCCTCCCTTGTTGGGTGTCCATGTTGGTGGGCCTGTTGCCCCGCCTCTCGAGATCTCTGCACTGTCCCTTCTCTGCTCTGTCCCTCACTGGGAAATATCCTCCCATCTCCAGGTCCAGAGATTGTTCTCTTTTGCTCCCTATCTTCATTTTCTTTCATTTCTTCTTTCTCCTCAAATTGAAGTTCCTCTTTTCTCAGTGCTTGATCTGTTTCCACCTGAGGAGGTGACTGTTGCTTATGAAGTAAATTAGTAGGCTCTCTTTGTTCTGAAGAATCACCAGAAAATTCAGTTCTGTCATTTAATGCTGTACCACTGAATAGTGAATAGGAGGCTACTGACCACGCAGGAGTAGACAGCAAGGGCAAGTTTTAACATTAATAAAAGGAAGAATCATAGTGAAAATGAGGTTAGTAAGTAGTATTCCCTCCAAGTATTTGAGTGCAGTTTAAACATGAAATGCATCTTGAAATGTTTACATGAATACTTTTAATAGTAACTTTATTTCTACTTTGTACAATCTGTTATAGACAATTTTTTTTCCTGTGGCCTTACTATTTATTTTTACTAAAGTATCGTACTACTTGACCGAAGAGGGAATAATATTGCCACATGATTCAAAGTGCTCAGTTCTTGGGGTTATGGATAATACCAGAATTTGTCCACTATCAGACATTAAAAAGTGAAAAGTGAAACTTGCTTTTGGTAGTGAAATTGGCTTTTGTTTACAGATTCATTATTTTTGTCTGATTTTCTTTCAGCTCCATGCGTCTAAAAGCATCCTCTGATAGAAAATTCTCTTCTATTTTCCTTCCAGACTCTACTTAAATCATTTTTACTTCTTGAGACTTACAGAAGATGTCCTGGGCTTAAATAATGTTGTTTTAGCCTAGACATATCCATGAGAGTACTTTTTATTATTCCATGATGATGAGAGCAGACACATAAAAATAGAAAGTTCATCTACCTTTGTATTTAGCTGTTAATATCGTTAAAGAGGGGAAGACGTGACTAAGACCAGACTTCAGACTCACCCTCTGAATGAAGAGCTCTAACGGAGGAGTGAGCTCAGTGCATAGATTTTCATCCATCCAAAAATATATATTTACTTAAGCATCTCCATGCTTTTATTTTATACCTTATATAAATCACCCCAAAAAGAACTCAGAAAATATAATAATTTCAAAGAATTACTTGAGATTTCAATTCAGTCTATGTTATTTTTTCACATCTCTGGCAGAAAATACAAAAGGAGAATAGGAAAAAATTAGCAAAAGGAAACTAAAGCTATCATATTAAAACATTTAAAATCCTTCCTATAGACCCAAGTTTATTTTTCCAAAATAACCATAGCATTTCAAGGGTATTCCAAGTCCTTTGAAAAATGTTTGAGAATTTCTGAACCTTGCCTTTATAAACCTTGTGTTTCACCCCCAAGGAGTCAGTTTTGTTAAACACTTATTTTCTAACATTTTTAAAAGTCAATTCCGTAGTAAAATAATTGGTAGTAGCCACCAAAATACAATTCTTAAATACTTGGAAGTTCTTCCTGGCAGGAAACTACCTGTGATCACCTCGTGAGTGAACATAGTCTACCTTGATCGTAGACAAGAGAAAATATCCCGCTCCCTTCCCATCAAATTATTTAACATGTATTTGTTTATTTCATAAGGCTTTGGCCAGGCTTTTTTGGGGCAGACCTGGGCCTCCCTCCTGGGGATTCTCTACTCCATGAGGTATGAGCCTCATAGGATGAGGGGACAGTTAGCAGCCAACAACACCAGTAGCGTGATGTTCCTGCGCACAGCATTGCCACAAGAGGAAGTCACTGCTCCACATAAACTGAAGAGTTGGACTTTCTTCTCTCTGGACGCAAACCGCTTCTTCCTTTGTTCACCATGAGTTCTCCATCTTCATTTGGGATAAGAGTTGTACCCACACTGAGTTGCACTAAGTAAAATAATGCATATAAGGAACTAAGCAGAGCTCTTCCCATATACTAAGAACTCAGGGACTGTTGACTGTGTTAATTCTGTCATGACCTTTGTAAAGCTGAGGGTCAAATGTGGAATGTGAGCTGGTCCGAGTTTCCTCATTCTGATACAGCTAGAGCTAAAGTCAAGATCTTTTCTGTCCACTACCATACGCGTTCCCAAGTAATTTCTATGTTTATCAAAATTGTGCCAATATTTTAAATACTCTGAAGAGTAGTTTATCATAATTTAAAAGTCAGGGTAAGTGACAAAATAAAAACAAGTGGAAATTAAGGATTAAATTGCATGTGATATTTTGTTTTAGTTAAATATTTATACCGGTATCAGAGCAGACTGGGCAGCATTCTCCTTCAGGTATAACTGTTTGAGGGCACGTCTGAGGGTGGCACAAGGTTTCATCACAAAGCACTTTTCCATTCGAGCAGAGGCAGGTAGTACAGGGCTCAGGAGACCATACAGCTTTGTTGTACATGGTCAGCCCATTCACCAAACAGTGTCCTTTCTTTCCTAGGAGAGAACATAACACATTTAAATTCCTGTGTGGTTACCAGCATTTGTGAATGGAAGTGAGCACTCTATGAAGTCAGACTGATAGAACTACACAAGCATAGCATTCTATGTGCATTCATGCTTAGGGTAAGGCTATAGATGTAACCCTCTGAAATGTTTTCACGTGCTCTACTCTCAGCCTCTTTCAGGCTCTGAGGGTGATCCTCCTCATGGTAACTGGCCTCTGATTGTGCTTCCATCTTGTATATGACAGGATGACTAAGTTGTAAATGAGTAGATATGTGGATAAGTATGTCAGCCAAGCAGGCCATGAGACAGCTGATATGAATATCAGACTGTTTTCCTTCTGACCCCGGCATCATTCCTAATAACTCTCCATCTGATGAGCCATTGTCCCCAAATTCCACCCCCAAATGAGCTCTCACATTTGTCTCCTCCTTTCTCTCACCACTGTCTGTCCAATTCAGGCCCTACCCATCTCTCATTTGGATACTTGCAGCAGACTAATCCCACTCACCCAATTCTTCCCCTGGAAAAACAGATAACATATATGCATGTTTTCCTGATCGTAAAAGTACTATACTCTATCAAAATTCCGACAGCTTTTTTTGCAGAAATGGAAAAGTTGGTCCTTAGATTCATACAGAATTACAGAAGACCTCAAACAGCAAAAAAATCTTGGGGAAAAAAAAAAGAGCTAAATTGGAGAGCTCACACTTCCAGATTTCAGAACTAACTACAAAGCTGCAAACAATCAGCTGATGGCAGTGAGGTACTAGCAGAATGATAAACATGTAGACCAATGGAATATTGAGAGTCTGGAACTAAACCCATACATCTATGGCTAAATGATTTTTTATAAGAGTGCCAAGAGTATTCAATAGGGAAAAAAAATAGTCTCTTTAACAAATGGTGCTGGGACAACTGGATCTCAACATGCAAAAGAATGAAATTGTCTCCTATCTCACACCAAATATAAAAATTAACTCAAAATAAATAAAAAACCTAAATATAGAGCTAAAACTATAATACAGAAGAAAACAGGTGTAAATCTCTGTGACCTTGGATATTTAGATATGACTCCAAAGCACGAACAACAAAAAATAAATTGGACTTTATCAAAATTAAAAATTTCATGCATCAAAGAACATTGTCAAGAAAGTGAAAGGAGAGTGTATGCATGGGGAAAAAATATTTGCAAATCATGTCTAATAAGGGCCTAATATCCACAATATACGTAAAGAACTCTTATAACAACAGAAAGACAACCCAACTTAAAAATGGGCAAAGGACTTGAATAGACATTTCTCCAAAGAAGATATAGAATGGACAACAAGCACATGAAAAGATGTTTAACATCATTAGTCATTAGGGAAATACAAATTAGACCACAATGAGATAACCACTTCACATCCACAAGAATGGCTATATTTTAAAAAAATGGAAAATAACAAATGTTGGCAAGGATGCAGAGAAGTTGGAATCTTTGAACATTACTGGTGGATATATAAAATGATGTCACCTTTGTGGAAAACATTTGGTGGTTTCTCAATAAGTTAAACACAGAAGTACCATATGGTCCAGCTTCTAGGTACCCATGTCCCACTTCTAGGTATATACCCAAGAAAATTGAAAACAAAAGTTCAGATATAAACTTGTTCACAAATGTTTGTAGCTGAGCTGTTTTCAGTAGCCTAAAGGTAGAAGCAACCCAAATATCCATCAGCAGGTGAATGGATAAACTATATGTGGTCTGTCTATATAATGGAATGTTACTCAGCCATCCAAAGGAATGAAGTAGTGACATATGCTGCAATGTGGGTAACCCTTGAAATCATTATGCTGAGTGAAAGAAGCCACGTACCAAAGGCTGCATATTATATGACTCCTTTCATATCACATATCCAGGATAGGCAAGTTTTAGAGACAGAAAGACTAGTCAGGGGCTGGGATTAGGGGAAAACGGGGAGTGACTGCTTAATATGTATGGAGTTTCCTTTTGGGGTGAAGAAAGTGTTCAGAAACTATAGTGGTGATGGTTGCACGACATTGTCAGTGTACTAAATACCACTGAATTGTATACTTTAAAATGTTAAAATGCTAAGTTTTATGTTTTGTATATTTTATCAAAATTTTAAAAAGTACTATGAGACCATTGGAAAACATTTTAGGACAATTGACAAATGTTTAGTATCCATCTTCTGTGATCATATGATTTGTTAGCAGTTGTGGGTACACTATTATTATCATGGGTACACTATTATTATCATGGGTACACTATTATTATCATATCGTTTTAGTAGATTTCCCTGCCTTTTTACTCTTCTCCCAGTCATGCTGTAAATGTAACCTAAATTGTATATTTTCGTGGTAATTCTATGTTATTTCTGTTAATTTCATGGAAATGACATCATTTAGAAGCATTTGGTTTTCTTGACACAATATATGAAATGAAGTATTGGCCACAGGATATTATGTGGTAATATTTTCTTTTGTCTTCAGAAAGTTTTATGTAATGGTAACATGTATAATGTAATTTTTTTCTTCAAAACCTGCAAAAATGTGGACCATTTAAATACTAGTGTTTAAAAGTGCCTAGTTGAAATCTGGCAGATTTCCAATTTTTTCAACCCTTAAAAATTCAGTAGTTTGGGGCCGGCTGAGTGGTGCGTTGGTGAAAAGTTGGCTTGGGATGCCAGCTCTGAGCAGCAGGGTCCCAGTTCGGATCCCACATGGGCCAGTGACGCTGTACCCTCTACAGCTAAGATGGTGAACAACAGCTCGACCTGGAGCTGGGCTGCCATGAGTTGCCGGTGACAGCGTAGGCTGCAGAGGGGCTGGCCAGCAGCTGGCATGCACTTCGTGAGCTGCCGTGAGCCACCATGAGCGGCCGTCCAATGGCTGGTGAGTGACTGCCTCACTCGGAAAGAGTGCAGTGGTATTACCAACATGGACAAGTGAAGCGACATCCTCCACAACTTGACTGAAGAACAGAAAGGGCAGCAACTTGTCTGTTCCCCTTCCCTGATTCCCCAACGTTGTTCCCCTCCTGCAATTCCCAAAAAAAATCTTTAAAAAAAATTCAGTAGTTTAGTTTATATAACATAAAATCAGCTTAACTCCATTTTTTTGTTGAAAAATTTTGATTGAAAATATTTAATAGCTGTGTGTTCATAGAATCTTCTGAATGATTTCTTTCTATATCCTAGGTGATATATCATTATAAGTGAAAAAGCAGTTGACAAATTTATGGTATATTATCTATATTATGATTATAACTGTTTAAAATACATGGCATAGTAAACAGACTAGAAATAAACAAAATAGTAACTGGTTTTATAAGTATAGAAGGATAACTTTTGTTTTCAAATTTTATAAATACATTCTATAAATGATTTTTAAAATTAGTTTAAAATTTATCTTCATAGATTTAAACCAAAAGATGATATATGTTGATTTTTTTTTAAATTATCTTCATGGAAGTTCCTTCTGTCTCCCTCCCTCTAGTAGTCTTTTCTTACCTGGTAGAACATTATACCTTGATTCTACTCCAAGAAACTTTAAAAAGGATTCAAACTTCTCCATGCCATAATCCAGGTTAACCATGGGAAGCGTTGCTGTTGGTGTCACCATCATTGTTTGCTGAATCCCAAGCTGTTGTCTGCTGGGTCTGTGGTTAGGCAAAGAACTTTTCTTCAGTCTTCTGTAATGCATCTTCCTTTTTTGCTTCCTAGGAGTTCCTTTATTTTGTCCAAAGTCAGTATAAAAAACAATAAGTAGAAAAAAACAAAACAAACCTGCAAACTTCATGCTTGTTTTTTCACTATCCAGTTCCTAGAATGAGAGTGAAACAGAATTTCAGAGTCAGTAGTGACTAATTTTTACCTCTGAAAACTGGCTTATAATTACCTGTATTTCTCAGCTGCAAGTCTTTGGGAAATAACACACAATATATGGGTTCTATGCTATAGTACTACTGCCAAATCAGCATGTAGAAATTTTCTGTCAGAATCAGAGAACTTCTAATATCGTTATCTCTACGCCAGGCATGAGCAGACTTTTTCTGTAATGGACCAGATAGTAAATATTTTACGCTTTACAGGCCTTATGTTTCCTGTCATAACTAGCCCACTTGGCCCTTGCAGCACAAAAGCAGATAATATGGACAAAGATAGGTAGAGCTGTTTGCCAGTAGAACTATGTACACAAACAGGCAGTGGGCCAGCATTGGTGCCTGGGCCAGCATTTGCCAACCCCTCTCTAGCCTCAGAGGTCACTCAGGGGATTCTCTCCACCTGTCTGCTAAGTCTTCTTGTGACTGACATCATCCATGACCCATTTTCCCAGATCTTCTATTTTCTTTTATTCTCTAGCTTTATAATTTTCTTTTGTGGGAGGGGACCTGATTGCACCACATAAAAATAGCAGTAAACTAGCATCTGTTGTAAAGAGGTGAGAGAGACAGAGTAGCTCTTAGCTGCTCTTGAGAGCAGCACAGGGCTCTGTGTGGTGAGCTGAGAAGCGTGTGTGCGCCGTGAATACTTCAGTACTCTCGGTAAGGAAGACTAAGTGTGGTAGTAGCATTGTGGTCTAATGGCATGGGCCAGGTAGCATGGACAGGTAAAGAGAAGCCCTCCCCCAGGTGTCCGCAAGGGCTGGTGAAGGTTCAGCAGGCATGCGCTCTGGCTGCACCTAGTCCTGCAGAGAAGGTTTGCACAGTGTCATTGTCCCTCTGAGCATAGGGCCAGTGTCCCCACTCTTGCCCCTCCCTAGCGGCTCTTCCTGCAGGTTCCCTCACTGTCAGTACTCGCTGAGATGGAGTGCCATCTCTACCCAGCCAGGGACTGTGGAAGAGAGCCTGAAAAGCCAGAGACCCCAAGGATCCAGCATCACCAGTGAAGTGCAGCTTTGCTCGGTGATGGCATTGATCCCACAGGCCTGCCCTGATCACCTCTGTCAACGAGAACAAAACTCATATTTCAGAAAATACCACTCTGGCTGGTGATGGGCAGGAATGGTAAAGGTTCAAGGTGATGTTCCATACAGAGACGAAAACTCCAACTGCAAAGGAGGCACTTGGAAGGCCCAAAGGGCCAACAGTGGCCACAGGCTGTCAACCAGCAGTTTTGTGGGGGGCCTTAGGAAATAGCCAAGAGACCCTCAAAGCATTTGAGTCAGCTTTTCTGTATGAAATAAAGTGATCTGTTGACATCTAGGGTTACTATCTTACAGATCTGCTTCAAAACCTGTGGGTAAGCTGTAGGCACCCCCAAGGGCACCTGAGTGGAGGCTGTGTCCTAGGAGTGCGGCAGGCCTTCCACAGCTCACTACCTGCCACCCAGATGTGTAGGAGATGGGCGATCAGTGTCAGGTTCCACCAAATATTGTGATTTCTCAGTAAGGAACCTGCCGAGACTAGCAAACACAGGGTTGCCACCCTGGTTCCTTTGCCTAGGTACAAATGTCACTCCCTGACCTGTTTTTGACATTCCACCATAAGGTTCATCACCTAGAGGCCAAGAATATGAGCACTCATTTGTAGAAGATCTGCATCCCTGCATTGTCAACATTCTTGCCAGTGGACAGATAGTAACCAAGTAGCGACTCCTGGAGAAGCTGCAAGTTAATTCATGGTCACTTCTTAGAGAACCCATCAGCCATTATACCAATTTTGTGACAAAACTTATCAAATCCAACTTCTGCTTCCAGCCAAGATGGAAGAACAGACCAAATATACGTTCCCACCTAAAACAACTTAAAATTCTGATAAAATTAATTAAGCACATTTTCAAACATTAGACACAGAACAGCACAGACAGAGACCCCTGAGAGAGGTGGCAAATCCCAAGGTGAGGGAATTCTCTCCCAGGCTGCAGCCCAGAGAGGGGACCCAAGTGGAGCCCCACAGTCTCCCTCAGCTAAAAAGACAGACCTGGGGGTCTGGGGATACCAGAGAGGCAAGAGTTTACAGGGCAGAGTACAAAGAGGTGAGAGCTACCAAGAGAAAGCCTTCCAAAGACCTAAAATCTTCACCTAAGCACTGAGGAGCACATTTGTACCTGTAAAGTACTCGACACTGGAGAAACAACTCCTGTAAAAGAAAAATCCCTTGGGCTCAAAACAGGCTGGGCAGAGTTTGTGTGCCCACCAGAGTGGAAAACGTGTACTTCACAGAGCATCAGGACAGCCGGCACAGCAAGAGAATCAGTTCACCCTAGACTAACAGCTGCCCTGGTCCCATTTAACAACTGATCCACAAGCCTTCCTGAAAGGGTCAAACTAGGTACAATAACTTAACCATGTCCCAGATCACCTAACAGTGCTCAAGACACCAGCAGAAATTTACCAGGCACACAAAGAAGCAGGAAGAGTTGACCCATAATGATGAGAAAAATCAATCTATTGAAACCAATCCCAAAATGGTACAGCTGACATAACTATTAAGTAAGTCATTAAAAGTTATTATAACTTTTGTCCAGATATTCAAGAAGGTAGAGGATATTTAAATGAGATCCAAATCAAACATTTAAAGATGAAAACTACAGTGTGAGAGATAAAAACTATACTACAAGGGATGAATAGCACATAGATATTACAGAAGAAATTAGTGAACTTGAAAACATAGTCGAGATATTATACAAAATGCAACAACACACATACACACAAAAGACTAATGAGAAACGAGAACAGAGCATCACTGAGCTATGGGATAACTACAGGCAGATCAATTTATGTCCAATTCCAGTCCCCAAAGGACTAGGGAGTCACAAAAATATTAAGAAATAAAAACCGATCATTTTCCAAGTTTGATGAAAATGATAAAACCACATATCCAAGCCTATTGAACCCCAAACATAAGAAATATGAAGAAAATATTTATCATATTCAAATTGCCTTAAAACCAATGATAAGGAGAAAATGTTAAAAGCAACCAAAAAAAAAAAAGACACAAAGTTATTAATAAAGGCAGACTTCTCTTCAGAAACAGTACAAGCCAGAAGACAGGAGAGCAACGCCTTTAAGGTACTCAAAGACTGTCTAATACACTCAACTGTTTAACAATTACATTAATACAATAATACTCTATTTGGGTGTTTATCACACAAGTAGAAGTAAAATGTATGGGAACAGAAGCAAAGTGGAGGAAGTAGGCAATGTAAAGGTACTGTTGTAAGTTTCTTATACTATCAGCAAAGTGGAATACGTAATATCACTTGAAGGGAAACTGTAGTAAGTTAAAGGTGCATATTATGAACCCTAAGGTAACCACGAAACAAACAGAGTTACAGCTAATATGCCAATAAAGGAGATAAAGTGGAATGATAAAAAATAATCCAAAACATGTCAATTATATTAAATGTAAATTGATTAAATGCCACAATTAAAAGACAGACTGTCAGATTGAATTTTTAAAAGCAGAACCCAACTTGATGCTGCGTACAAGAAACTTATGCTAAATATAGATACAAATGGGTTAAAATTAAAAGGATGGAAAATATATACTATGTAAAATATATACTTATCAAAAGATAAGTAGAACTCTGGGATGTAAAATACAGCATAGGGAATATAGTCAGGGGGGTACCAGACTTATCGGGATGATCACTTTGTAAGTTATATACGCATGAATGTCTAATCACTATGTTATACATCTGAAACTAATGCAATATTGTATGTCAAATGAATTGAAAAATAAACTAAGTGGAATGGCTATAATAATATAAGATGAAGTAGATAAGATGAAGAATACTATCAAAAATAAAAAGAGCCATTGCATAATGATAAAGGATTTTTTTTCATGAAGATATAACAATCCTAAACTTTATATACTGAACAATACAACTTCAAAATACATAAAGAAAAAAACTGATAGAACTGCAAGAAGAAATAGACAAATCCATAGTTATCATCCAGAATTTCTACTTTCCTGTCTCAAATATTGATTTTAAAATAGTATATTGCAAGTTAAAACAACAAGATAGCACTGTACAGCTATTAGAATGGCCAAAATAAAAAACACTGATAACACCAAATGGGGATAATGATGTGAAGCAACAGGAACTCTCATTCATTGCTGGTGGGGACGCAAAATGGGGCAGCCATTTTGGAAGACAGTTTGGCAGTTTTTTAGAAAACTAAACATATTCTTAATATATGACCCAGCAATCATGCTCCTTGGTATTTACCCAAATGGGTTGAAAACTTAGATCCACACAAAAACCTACACATGCATGTTTACAGCAGCTGTATTCACAATTGCCAAAACTTGGAAGCAACTAAGATGCCTTTCATTAGGTGATGGATAAACTGCAGTCCATCCAGACAATGGAATATTATTCAGTGCTAAAAAGAAACGAGCTGTCAATCCATGCAAAGATGTGGAAGAACCTTAAATGCATACTACTAAGTGAAGCCAATCTGAAAATGCTAATGCTGTATGATTGCAACTATATGGCATTCTGGAAAAGGCAGTAAAAAAAATCAGTGGTTGCCAGGGGTTTCATGGGTGAGGGATGAATAGATGGAACACAGAAGATTTTTAGGGCAGCGAAAATATTCTATATTACTGTTCATGGTGTATACATGTCATTATACATTTATCCAAACCTATACAATGTACAACACCAAATGTGAATTGTGAATTCTTGACTTGGTTATAATGATGTCTCAGTGTTGGTTCATCGATTTTAACTTGCTGTAAACCTAAATCTGATAATTGGCATGTATAAAAAAATGCATTGCTAAACCTCATGCTTAATTGTTAAAAACAATGTTTTCCCCTTAAGATCAGGAACAATGAAAGGGGGTCTGGCCTCACCACTTCTAGTCAACATTTTACTGAATGTTGTAGCCAGTATAGTAAGGTATGACCAAGAAGTAAAATGCATCCAGATTGGAAAGGAAGAAGAAAAACTGACTTTATTCACAAATGTCATGATCATCTATGTAGGAAATCCTATGGTACAAAAAAAGTTCCTACAACTAATAAGAGCTTGATGAAGTTTCAGGATTCAAGATCAAGATCGGGGATATAAAAATCAAGATTATTTCTATATACTAACAACAATCAGGAAGTGAAGTTAAAAATGAAGCTATTTATAATAACATAAAAATGTGACATCCTAAAGGATAGTTCTGACCAAAAGATGTACAAGATTACTGCCCTGGAAACTATAAAGCATTGCTGAAATAAATGGACGAACACCTACATAAATGAAGATATATACTGTGTATATGGATCAGATCACTTAGTTTTAAATTCTCAATTCTCCCTTAAATTAATCGATAGATTTGATCACAAAGCCAATCAAAATTCTAGCAGGCTTTTAAAAACATTGACATGGTGGTTCCAAAACTTATATGGAAATGCAAAGAACCTAGAACAGCCAAAGCAACTTTGTAAAAAAAGGACAAATTTGGATAGCTAACACTACCTGATTTCAATACTTATTAAAAGCTAGAAAAATAAAGCTAGTGTGATATTCGTGTTAAGCAGACAAGTAAATCAACAGAATAGAGAGTATAGAAATAGACCAAACATACACAGTCAATTGGATTTTGACAGAGGCACCAAGAGTTTTAATGGAGAAAGGGTGATCTTTTCAACACAAGGTACTGTTGGGTTGTCGGAAAAGTCATGACGTATTTTTTCTGTTTTTCGTTGCAAAAATGCATCATGGCTTTTCCAACAACCCAATAGAATAATTGCATAGTCACATACAAAATAAAAATACAGTATAAAAAGTCACCTTAGATAATGTAAGAGGAAAAAGTATTCGTACAAGTAAACATAGGAAAAACTTTTGATGACCTTGGGTTTAGCAAAGATTTCTTAAATACAGTAATGAAAGCATGGAATATTTTAAAAAATAAATTGGACTTCATCAAAATTGAAATCTGTTTCTTTTCAAAAGACACTGTTAAGAACATGAAAAGGGATGCCACATAATGGGAAAATTATTTGCAAAATGTACAACAAAGAACTTCTATGAAGAATAAAGATGTTTTGGGCTGGCCGAGTGGCACGTTGGTTAAGAGCTGGGTTGGGACGCCAGCTCTGAGCAGCAGGGCCCCGGTTTGGATCCCACATGAGGGTCAGTCTCACTGCCCTCTATAGCTAAGATGGTGAAGAACAGCTGGACCTGGAGCTGGGCTGCCATGAGTCGCTGGCGATGGAGTAGGCTGCAGTCCCTGCTGCAGTGGGCTGCCATAAGCTACCGTGTGTGACTGGCAGCCAGCATGAGCGGCCGGCAGCCAGCGTGAGCTGCCAAGAGCCGCCGTGAGTGGCTGTCCAGAGACTGGCGACTGATCTGCCTCAGCCGAGAAGAGCACAATGATCACAATACTAACATGGGCCAATGAAGCAACAACGTCCTCCACAACTAGACTGAGGAACAAAAGGACAGCAACTTGTCTGTTCCCCTTCAGATTCACCACTCTGTTCTCCTCCCCCAATTCCCCAATAAAATCTTTAAAAAAGAAAAGAATGAAGATGTCTTAGGGGCCAGCCGAGTGGCTCAGTTGGTTAAGAGCTCGCTCAAGAGTTTGAGCTCTGAGCAACTAGTGGTTTGATTCCCAGCCCAAGCTGAGCTGCCGCTGAGCTGCCAACGCGTAGCAGGATGGCTCAGCCAAAAAATAAAAATAAAAAATAAAGATGTTTTAACTCAATTATAAAAAGAAAAACCACCCAATTTTCTTTTTAATTGCACTTCATTTTAGTGCACCAAACAGATAGGTTTTAAAAATTAGAGGCAAGACCCTCTACCAGCTGAAAGATTACAACTTGCTTTTTTGCCATATTTGCTTCATTGCAGTGGTCTGGAACCAAACCTGCAATATCTCTCAGGGACTGAAGACCTTCAAAGCTCCTGCAAGAGCTTTCCCTTGTACCATCTGTTATGGCTGGAAACTACTCCTTTTAAAAGGTTCCTTGACAAATCCTACAGAGGGTTTTGTTTTCACCTTGGCTTTTGTATCAAAATGGTAATGAGCATTCAGAATGGTCACATACTGTGGAGAACCAATACATATGTCCTAGTATGTCCAATTTTGGGTGCTGAGAACTTTATAAAACCACCCAATTTTTAATACAGCCCAAAGCTTTGAACACACTTCATCAAAGATGATCACAAATGGCAAATAAGCCCATGACAGGATGCTCAAAATCATGAGTCATTACAGAAATGGAAATCAAAACCTCAATGAGATACCACTGCACACCTATTGGAATGGCTAAAATTAAAAAGGCAGACCATAGCAAGTGTTGTCAAGGATGTGGAGTAACTAGAATTCTCACACAAGGCCCGTGGTGATGTAAAACAACGTAGACATTTTTGGAAAACAGTTTGGCAGTTTCTTCAAAAGTTAAATGTGCACCTACCACTTACCCAGCCATTTCCCTCCTAGACATTTACCCAAGAGAAAAAAGCGTGTCCACATGAAGACTTGTGTATAAATGTTCATAGAAGCTTTCTTCATACTAGACAAAAAGTAAAAGCCATTCAAATGTCCATCAGTATGTTAGTAGGTAAACAAACTATAATCTGTACTATAACTAAATGGGGTTAGTTATAAATGAATCATTTCCAAATGGTAACCCAAGCTATTCTACTAATTCCAAGACATTCTTTTCCTTTGATCTGTGTCCGAGTCTCATACATGAGCTTATGTTTTCAGAACTGCATATTCCTCAATTTATGATCCTCCTTTCAGTTTGTATTTCTGTTGTGCTCAAGTGATGCTGTTGTTTCGTAGCAATCTCCATCATTTATCATGGTGCTTCATTGCACAGAGCTCAGATTTGGAATAAGTCTTTGAAGTCATGTACTTTTCCAGTAGTGGGAAATTCTTTATCTTCCATGTTCAGACAACTTTGTCCAAAAGGTCTTCTTTAGGTTGAGCTATAATTTGTTGTCCACATGATAGCCCATAAGAGATTTAAAGATAAAAGCCATGTTCTCACAGTTTCTCTCTCCTAAGGTCATCATCTTTTTTTCTCAGTCCTTTTTAGGATGTGTTTAAATTTATACAAATAGTATATTTTTTAAAAACTCAAAATGATACATCATATGTGTATAAGGCATAAAATATAAGTTGCCTTAACCATAATTCAAAGCTTAGTACAAGGTAGGCACACTTTTTCTTCTAGGTCAAGAGAGTCAGTGTTTTTGGCTTTGCGGACCAACAGTCTCTGTTGAAACCACTCAACAATAACTTTGCTATTATTGTAGCCCCAAAGTAGCCACAGAAGATAAGTTAATGGACAGGCATGGCAGTGTTCTGATGGCACTTGGGCTGTAGTTTCCCAAACCCTATTTTAGTGTACCTTTCATAACCCCTTCTAAACACATATGAATATACATATTTAAACACAAATGGAATGGTTTGATATATATTATGCTGCAATTTTCTTTTTACTTAGTAAAAAAATTGTGGACATATATGTCAATGTATGTAAACTCAGCAGGCCTGTACACTATTTTCATTTCACAAGTTATTTAACAAACAGTTTGATGGTGGATATTTAATTTTTCCCAGTGTTTTGCTATTGTAAACATTTGTACATATATCTTCTGGAAGTATTTTTGTGTTTTAGTTTTAATTTACAAATAATGTAATAATAGAGTCTTCATTGTTTTTTAACTGTATTATCCCTTGGGTTTATTTTTGGATGTAGTTTAATATTTATAGGTCACTTTGGTCATGTTTACTAACATTTTGAGGCTATGTTAAAGGTGTATACAAATTTAGGATTGTTATAGCTTTCTGGGGCTATTGTTAAGTACTTTCTGTATCTCTAGTACTGCTTTTTGTCATAAGATCCACTTTGTCTAATAATGTTGTTGTCTTCTTTGGTTAATGTCTGCTTAGTATAGTTTTTGCATCATTTTATTTTCAACTTTAACTTCCCCCAATTGAGATTTAGGATTACCTAAACATTTATCCTGTTTGTTTCTCTTTATTCCTCCTTGTATCTCCAGTCTTCTATTGGGATTATTTTATTTCTGTAATTCCTTTAGTGCTGGACTATTGATCACCAATTCTTTTTTCGTTTATCTGAAAATGCTTATATTTTATGTTTATTCTGAAAGGAGGATGTATTCCCTAGACATGGAATTCTAGGTTGACAAGTGTTTTTGTTCAGCACTTTGAAGATTCATTGCAGTGTATTCTTGTTTCCATAATTTCTACTATTAAGTATTCATCTGTCAATCTAATTATTGCTCCTTTAAAAGTAACTTTTTTTTCTGGCTGCTTTTAAGATGTTCTCTTTGGCTTTGGTTTTCAGCTGTTTTACCTTGTTGTACTTATGATTTTCTTGTTTTTATCCTGTTCAGATTCATAGTACTTTTTGAATCTAAAGCCTGATATTTATCAGATTTGGAAACTTCCAAGCCCATATCCCTTCAAATAATACTTTCTTGTTTCTCTCTGCTCTCTCTATTTTAGAACTACAATTACATCAGGATAGCCTTATTATGTCCTGTTTTGTTGTTAAAAGTTTTGTTTTTCAATTACAGTTGACACTCTGTATTAGTTTCAGGTGTACAACATAGCGGTTAGACATTTATATAACATACAAACTGATTGTCCTGATAAGTCTAGTACCTACCTGACACCATACATAATTATTACAATATTATTGATTATATTTCCTATGCTGTACTTTACATCCCTGTGACTGTTCTGTAGGTGCCAATTTGTACTTAATCCCTTCACCTTTTAACCCAGTCCCCCAACCCTCCTCCCATCTGGAAATCATCAGTTTGTTCTCTGTATCTATGAGTTTGTTTCTGTTTTGTTTGCTGGTTTCTTATTATGTCTTTTATGTCTCTTTCCCTCTCTTGTATTTTTCATCCTTCTGTCACTCTGTGATTCATCCTGGTTATTCTTTTAATCTGTCTTCCAGTTCATTAACTATTTCTTTAACTGTGATTTATCTGCTACTAAATCTACTCATTGACTTCCTTATTTCTTTTGTGGGGTTTTTTTCTTAAGCTTTTTAAATTTTCAGTGGATTCTTACTGTTTCTGATGCTACTGAAATTTTCATTCTATTCTTTTACTTTTTGAACATATTCAGCACAGTTTTTTAAAAACCTGTGTTTGGAGACTCCATTTTCTGGACCCTCTGTATGTCTCTTTCCATAGTCTGTATTTCTTTTGGGTTTTAGTCATGTTGTTCTGTTTCTTCTTATGCCTCATGGCTTTTGATATAGTGCCAGACATTGTATATGAAAAATTATAATACTTTGAAGCCTTAGGATAATGTATCATTTATCCCAAAAGGATTATATGCTTTGGGCATGAGGCTAAGGGCACTACCAATCATAGATTGAGTGATTTGAAGCTGAGCTTCACTATATCCAATTAATAATTGCACTTTTTGCCCCAAACCAAAGCCTGGTGATTTCACCAACATGACTTTTCCCTGTCACCCCTGCTGCTTGCTTGGCCCTTTGATATTTGTTTCTCTCTTTTCTCATGAAGGTGTTTTAAAGCTGCACTAAGCTTCTGAGCTACCTCTGCTGGATCCACAGATGCCTCCAAAAGGAAAGCTGATCCACACTTCTTTGGGTTTCAGTCCTGCCCCATGTACTGGCCCTGTTGTTTTCCTATCTTGTCTAATTATTCTCAGCAGGTTGATTGGTCTGAATTGCCCAGCCTGCCATTATTAGAAGCAAAAGTTACCTTGGATTAGTTTCATTTTATTTCCTGCTGAAGTACATCCTCTTTTCTGAAGAGAATGTTGAGAGTTGTAAAAATCTTGAATTCTTATGTGTCAGGAAATATAATTCTGTTTAATTGGAAATTGAATTATTTAAATTTTTTTCATACTTTACAGATATTATTCCACGAGTTTCTTATATCTAGTGTTACTGGTGAGAAGTTTAACTTGAGCCTGATTTGCATCTCTTCCTAAGAAATCTTATTTTCCCTCTTCCTATAGAAGTTGTTGTTTTTTTCATATTTTCAACTCATTTTTAATATTCAGAAGTTTTACCATAATGTATATGGTTGTATGGTTTGTTTGTTTGTTTTTAATTATCCTTCTTGGCACCTTTTAATCTAATGACTCTTTTTTTCCCCACACAAGCTCTCTTTTACTCAGTTATCTCCCATACTAAGGCTGTGCTTTCCCTCTTTAAATTCATTCCTATCTTCTCCCTCACGGTTTCTGTCTCACCAGGATTTCCCCTTTTATTTCCTAATGCAGCTATACATTCATGTGTGTATTTGTTTGTAACATATCTTGTGTTATTTCTAGAGATCCTGGTGAGAGAACAGGGTGTGATACCTTCTCATTTTGATCTCCTGGATCTTAATGGTTCATTTTATAACTTCTTCCACTAGCATCATCCTTCTCTAGTGAGGTTACCCTTGGGTTATATTCTAACTTGCCACCACTTTACCTTAGCTCAAGAAATTGCAGCCTCAAAGATATCTTTATGTCAGCTAACCTCAGCATGCAAACTTTGTTCAGTATATATGTACATTAATTACTACAGTCATTTCAAAACCCTTGCTATAGGTCATTGAAATGAACCTATATTAGAACAACTTTTTGTAATCTACTTTTATAAAAACATGCAAAATGCAAGGAAGGAGCAAACCCCTTAGCTGATTGGCAGCTAAAATTGTAAAAGTCAATTCAGAGAGCAAGTTAATGTTGGAAAACAAGTGGCAATAGCAGCAGTGGAAAGCAGTATGAAAAGCCGGGCTGTGAGATAGGCTGGAAGTAGAATTTGCTACTGGGGGCAGGAAAGTGGATTCTGGAAGAGAGCGTAAATGCTGCGCTCTGCATGAACATATATATATATATATATATATATATATATATATATATATGGAATTGTTCTTGCCTTGGCAGTCATGTTTAGGCTCTCCGTCCTATGCTGGGTAAGAGTTATGAAGAGCTGGGCCCTGGACTTGAAGGCTCTGGAGATAACTCCCATGGGAGTCTCAGGTTTCCTGTTGTCCCTGGGCCTCCTCTGAGCACCCACTCACCAGGGTGTCTGAGCTCACCTCCCTCCCCGTTTCTTACCCTGGAAACCCACTCCTCAGTCTTTCTCTTTGTGTCCCCCAAATTGGCTTACTTTTACTTATCCAGAAATCTAAATAGATACGTTCAGAAATATATTTGCAGAGCTCTCTTAATTTTAACAAAATCAGAATCTAAATAGTCTCATTGAAATGTTTAAATAATTGTTATGAAATGGCCTTTCAATGCTAATTTTATAATTGATACCTACGCCTTTGTTTTTTTCAGTGATTTATAGAATTCTCATTGCATTTACTATTTAATAAGCAATTTTACAATTGATTGAATATGTTTCTAGAGGTAAAATTTTATGGCACTCTAATCACAGTAACTATTATTTTGACCAATAAATTCTTCCTTCTAGCACTTACTGTGTTTATACCAACATTAAATAACCTCTGTAAACTTTGGTTAACTTACTGTTTTTCTCCATTTAAAGTTTTTCATCAGCTGTCTTAAGTAAGCTTTTAAAACATTAAATTTAGAATTTTAAACTTCTACACAAAAGCCGTGAGATGTCTGTGATCCCTTTTAACTTCACTCAACAGGCTTCAAATGAAAACAGCTTTAATTAATCCTGTATGTTCTTTTAGGACTTAAAAATAGAGAAAGAATAAATTTTCGAACCCACTTATACTTCTGTTGAGCACGTAATTATATTTAAACATATAAAAATATATTTAATCCTAATTCTATAAAGTTTGAAATACTTGGGAAGTATTTATCCTGAGAAAAACAAGTAAACAGAATAATGTACATTTTAAACTTTAAAAATCTATTAGTAAGAGCTAATTTCCTCAAGTGTTAAACATATTTACAACATAACACACCCAAATATTAAAACCATTCCACATGCTGTAGTAGAAACTTAAAAGTTAAAAGCTTTTTTACCTGGAAAGCTAAACTAAGTAGGCTTTGCTTGGTGTCATTTAAGTCTCCAGCTGAAAATGAAACAAAAATCAGAGCTTTCTTTAAAACAAAGGACAGAAGGGAATGTTGTGAAAAATGTTAACTGACTTCTTAGTAGTAACTGCCTCCCTTGGGGATAAATGCCTTTCTGTTCTTTGTGCAGAAAATCAGCCAAGGGAGTAACCAGGAAAAATGGTTACCAAGGGAAATATTTTTTCTAAATCACAGGAAAAGTGGAAAGCAGCAGCAGGGGGAAAACATTAGTCTGCAGGCTGAGAAGGCGGAGTTGGAAGCACAAAAATGGAGCTTAAGAAATCTGGTTTTCATAGAAGACTTGCATCAAAAATTCCTAACGTTTATACTAGCCTACATGATGCCACTTGAGTTTTATCAGACTACAGAGATGCAATTGTTGCTGATTTAGAGGAACTGCATTCCTGGGATGCCTTTAGTTGGGGTAATGTTCTATCATCATCTGCCTGTCTGCCCACCCCAATCTCACATGCAGTATTGTTAAAAAAAACCAATAACATGTTGATGTTATTGAAATTATGTAACTTCCAACCTTGAAGCAATAACAAGAAAATGTGCTAGGGAGCTGTAAGTCTTCTGATTATGGATACTCTGTTAAATTGGTTATGTACTTTCGCCTCAGTTTCTTCAGCTGCAAGTGAGCAGGTCAGAGATAGGTCAGGTTCCAGGCCCACCCCGCTGCTTACAGGTGACCTTGGGTGAATTACTATTGTTTCTGACTAAAGTTTATTCTCTTATACAGCAAAGATGATAGTACCTACCTTTCAATATTTTGTGTAAATAAAATGAATAACGTATGAGTACATAAAGTGCCTGTCATAGATTAGGTAATGACATAATATCTATTTTTTAAATTCTTGTTTATTCTATGTTTGGGGTCCAAATTATTTGACAGAGAGGAGCATTTAAACAGTCAGAAAAAAAGGGGTAACATGAAGTAGCAGCAGAGAGGAGCAGGAGTAGGTAGTTACCACACCAAGACTGACAACATTGCACAGAACCAGACTGTATAGTTTCTGAGGTCCCTGCTCTAAAATTTTGTGGTGTAGTGCACTGTTACATGAGTCCTTTTGCACAAACTATTTTAACCACAGTAGTGCATGGAAAATGCTGGTATTAGAGTTCTCTTCCCCTTTATTATTATAGCTATAACTATGTCCTGAAACATGGCTCTGAACAGCCGCTCTGCAGGGTTTAGTGCTGGCCACCCAACAGGATGTGAGCAGGTCCCTCAGCTCCCGGGCCATAAGGGCAACTAATGCAGGTAACAACCCCAGAACGTGTGTCTGAGTCCCTTTGCAGCATCTTCACCTCTCTGGTATAGAGCACCAATGAGATAGTTTTTCTTTTAAGCGTGCAGTTGCTTTCCATGTGAAAACTTTGTAGATAACACCCAGGTAAAGCTAAATTTTGGAAATTTTAAGTTGGGCCGCTCTCAGAAATGGGAGTCCTACTTTGCCTCAGGCCTATTCTGTATCCCTGCCCTACTCAATCACCTTTTCAGCTAATTCACGCTGAAGCGTGACAGTTGCTTCATTTGCTTTTTTTTTTTTTTAAGATTTTATTGGGTAATCGGGGAAGGGGAACAGACAAGTTGCTGTCCTTTTGTTCTTCTGTCTAGTTGTGGAGGACGCCGCTTCACTGGCCCATGTTGGTATTGTGATCATTGCACTCTTCCTGGCTGAGGCAATCAGTCGCTGACCATTGGACGGCCACTCACGCTGGCTGCCAGCTGCTCATGCTGGCTGCCGGCCACTTACGGCAGCTTATGGCAGCCCCCTGCAGCAGGGGCTGCAGCCTACGCCGTCGCCGACAACTCACGGCAGCCCAGCTCCAGGTCAAGCTGTTGTTCACCATCTTAGCTGTAGAGGGCACAGCGTCACTGGTCCATGTGGGAAACGAACCGGTGGCGCTGCTGCTCAGAGCTCACGCTCCCAAGCCAACTCTTAACCAACAAGCCACTCGGCCGGCCCACTTCATTTGCTTTTACTGAATTTGCCCTCTCAAAGGAATATTAACATTTAAGTGGAGCACTGATGTATGAACATGTTGTGATATATTTAACCATTCCCTTACTGGCGGACATTTGGGTTTCCCCTTTTTGAGTTTTGGTGCATGTTCCTAGGTTGCTTTCAAAATGATTTTAGTAATGTATACTCCCACCAGAAATTTATAAAATGCCCATTTCCCTGCCACTTTATTTTTTAAATTATTTTTGTATTTTTCAATAGGTAATACATGTAAGTGGCATAAATTTTTTGAGTACACATCTAAAATTTTCAGTTTTCTATATCCAATATTGACAAAGTGGGTGATTCTTCCCATCAAAGACAACTAAAAAAGCTGGGTCGTTATGAAAACATCTTAAAATCATCAGTGAGATCTCATTGGGCCTAGATCTGAGAGGGCCTATGAGCAGCTTTTTGCCTTGGGGGTGTTTGCCAGAAACATTAAAGACAAAAATAACAGTGGAAACAACTGTATACCAGAGGTGGTCAACAATGCTAAACATTGTTTAAAAAAAATAAAAACTAATAAAATCAGTAGCCAGACTGATACAGGGGAAAAAAAAAAGGAGAAAGCACAGGTTATCAGTATGAGGACTAGAAAAATTGCTCACTACAGATTCTGAAAACATTTAAAAGAAAATAAAAGGATATTATGAACAGCTTTATGCCAGAAAATTTAGATGATATAGACAATTTCTACGGAAAAAAGAAACACAATAAAACTGTCAGAAGAAGAAATAAAAAATCTGAATTATCTATAACTATTCAATTGAATTCATAATTTCAAACCTTCTCACAAAGAATACCACAAGCCTATATTATTTATTAACAAATCAAGACTTGTGAAGGCCAGTATAACCATACTACAACCTGTCAAAGACATTACAAGAAAGGAAAATTTTAGCTCAGTCTCACTAATGAACACAGAGTCAAGAGAAACTAAAATATTAGTAAACCGAACACCCTTATATAAATAGGGTAATGCATCATGACTACATTGGGTTTATTTAAGAAATACCTGGTTGATGTAAGGATAAAATGCAAACATTTTATGATTATCTTAACGTTTAAAGACAAAAGAGGGGAATAAAGGAAGAAAGGCAGGCAGCCTTTTAGCATTCTAGAAATAGAAAGGAACTCCTTAGTCTGACTGAGTATCTACAGAAAACAACATTTGTCCACTCCTAGCTATATACCCAAGAGAAGTTGCAACATATATCCACATGAAAACTTGTACACAAATTTTTGAATTATACTGCACTGTCGGTAACAGCCAAAATGTGGAAACAGCCCAAATGTCCATCAGCTGATGAACAGATAAATAAAATGTGGAATATTATTTGGCAATAAAAAGGAATAAAGCGTTGACACATGCCACAACATGGATGAACCTCAAAAACATGCTCATTGCAAGAAGCCAGGCACAAGAAGCCACATAGTGTATGATTCCATTTGTATGAAATGTTCAGAACAGGCAAATCCGCAGAAGCAGCAAGTAGATGAGTGGTTGCCGAGGTGAGGAGGGTGGGAGTTGGAGCAGGATGGGGAGTTACTGCTAGTGGGTAATGGGTTTCTTTATGGAATGATCAAATGTTCCCAAAATGGGTGATGGTGATGGCTCCCACCTGTGAATTTACTAAAAACCACTGAATTGTGTACTTTAAAGGAGTGAACTTTATGGTATGTAAATTATATCTCAGTAAAGCTATTATTTAAAAAAAAATACTCAATGGTGAAATATAGAAAAATTTTCCTCTCTGGGAATGAGACAAGCAGGCCCACTGTAGCTCTTCGCCAGTACAGTAAAGCAAAAAAAAAAAAAAAAGTATAAGAAGAAAATTTGGGGGCAGGCCAAGTGGCTCAGTTGGTTAAGAGCTCGCTCAAGAGTACGAGCTCTGAGCAACAGCGGTTCGAGTCCTGGCCTGAGCTGAGCTGCCGACAGGTGGCAGAATGGCTCAACTAAAAAAAAAAAATTTAAAGTCTTCTTAGTCTCAGGTGATATGGAAAATCTGAAATAACTTTCAGATAAGTTATTAAAATCATCTAAAGAATTTCCACAACATAAAAAAATCAATTGTGTCTTTCTGCAGTTAGTGAATGAAATCAAGGAAAGGATGTATTTTAAATATCAAGTATATTAAAAAATATATCAAGTACATTGGAATAATCTAATCAAAGATGAGCCAGGTAACTTCAGAGAAAATGTTGAGAGAAATTAAATGAGAAAATATGGGGGAAAGGAGGTACCACCCTCAGGGAATGGAACACTCAGGATTGCAAAAATACCATTTCTAGTTAAACTGATCTGACCTGAGTGATGCATTTTCCATCAAAACCCTAACAGTTTACCTTGCTGGGTGTTGGGTTTTTGTTTTTGTTTTGGGGGGTGGGGCGGGTATGGCACTTGACAAATTCTAAATATATATGGAAATACAAAGGCCAAAGAGTAGTTAAGCCATTCTTGAAGAAGAACAAGGCTAAAGGATATTCTATCTTAAATATCAACTCTCATTATAAGAAACAACAGTAATTAAGACAGTGTAGTAATGATGTAAGGATGAACAGTGAACTAGTAGAACAGAAAGCAGCCCAAAGGACTCATTCACATTTAGCTACTTGGTTTATGAGAGAAGTGGCCCTGCCAGGTAGGGGACACCTTACCTCACCCAGAATTGTTTAGATGGACTGAGGGATGAAGACAGAAGAATCTGCAGATGTGGAAAGAGGCCTGTACTTGTTTTGTTATGCTCCCGAGACTAGAGCCAGCATCATTGGGCAGAGGATACAGACAGGCTGATTGGGGCTTAGTTTAAAACAAACAGCTCATCACCAGAACTGCCCTGCTCAGCTGCCTAATGAGGTCTGAGTTGGCACGACCGGGAGGATTCTGGTCAGACCAGATGACATTGTTCTGGGAATGCCACAGAAGGCATTGCTGAAGGCCCTGAACTCCACAGTACCATTTTAGCAATAAGGTTGCACGGTTCTTTGAACCGGCCTCCTTAAGATGGCGTTGTCAGGCCAGAGACCTTGGAGGCCCATCCTTCTCAGGGATTTCCCTCAGTCCCTGAGCTGATTTTGATCAGGGGCCAGGTTTAGTAAAATGGTCCACATGGAATGTCAACAGTGGATTGTAGTTCAGGTTCTCTAGCCCACTGCCCTCCCCTGACATCCTACGTCTGGAACAGGCCCTGAGTCTCCATGCTGAACATGTCAGATGGAGAACACATCAGTGGTTCCTCTGCATTACATCTGGGTATAGAGACAAATGCCAGTGAGCAGATGGTACAACTTGAGGAGGTCTAGGTGCTGAGGTCTTGATAAGAGGAGCTAATCGAAACAGTTCCTTGTTTTTGAGAGTGAAGCGTAAGAGATGACATTCGATATAGCAGATGTCCCTGGGCCTGTCATGTCTTCATCTAGCATCGTTTGATTTCCTGTCCTGCTGCAGGAATATTCCATCTGGAGGCTGGAAAAGGAGAAGGGATTAAGGCAGGAGTACAAATGAGGGTTCTCATACGAAGTTCCAGGGTGCACAAGTTACAATCAAGAGAGCAAGACATTAAATAAATTGCCATGGGGCTCCATTCTCTCACCTTGACAAGTATCCTTTACAATGACTTGGAGATCTGGGATCACACTTCGAACCCTGAATTCTTGAGAATTCACCCCCAGCAAAGTATGGCAGCTTGGGAAGGAACAGCCAACCCCTCCCATTCCACGCCAGGTGCTGTCCAGGCTGGGAGCTGCTTGTGTGGACGCCTAACTGTACTCCCATGCTCCTCAGTACCACACAAGCAGAAGCTCTGGGCCAGGGTTTGCTCACCTAGTAGAGTGGTGTGTCCGCAGGGTGACAGAGCCAGGGAGTGGGCCTGCATGGGCCCTAGAAACAAAGCTATGTGGGCAGGGGCCCTGGGGTGTCAGGTGCCCAGAGCATGATCTTTAGGGGAGGTGCTTGCTGGGAGAGAGCTCGTGGGCACTTTGCTTAGTGGGGAATGGTATGGCCAGAGGGGAGCCAGCATGGAGCCCACTGAGTGCTCCCCAGAGACCCCCCTCACCCAGGTCTAAGTGTGAGACTAGATTAGAAGCCAAGAAGTGTCATGAGCGGTGGTAACCACAGTTTCCAAGGAGAGTGTTCTGGGGTGGAGCAAGCTATAGGGGTGTGTGAGAACTTGGGTGTGGGGGTCTCCGCGTGATGCAACACACTTCCCAAACGATGCCATATGTGATGACATATGTTTCTAAATGTACTTAGCTCGGGATAAGGGAAGTGCTATCCTAAGTGACACAAATCAGAGTAACTGTTCCGAAATAATTTGGTTTGGGGGGTATAAAAAGTACAGCAGATACACATGTGAGAAGCAAGCAGATCCTCATACAAGCCTGAAGAGAGCGTCTCCATGAACTTGTCCATGAGTCAGGAGCAGACCTTTACGTTTGCCAGGCCAATCTTGGGCATGGATTCATACCTCCATCTTTTTGGATCATGACCTGAACCTGAAGACTTGACTATGTCAAGAGAGTGATATTCAAACCCAGGTGTTAAATGATGGCAGTGACTGCGTCTTGGAGGGATCACAGTGGAGCCCGTCCACAGCATCCTTGGATCCAGAGTGTGGCAGTTTTGCATAATTTTTTTAAAGATTTTATTGGGGAATTGAGGAAGGGAACAGTGTTGGGGAATTGGGGAAGGGAACATTGTGTTTTTCCAGGACCCATCAGTTCCAAGTCAAGTTGTTGCCCTTCAGTCTTAGTTGTGGAGGGCGCAGCTCAGCTCCAAGTCCTGTTGCCATTTTCAACCTAGTTGGGGGGGGGCGTGCAGCCCACCATCCCATGCGGGAGTTGAACCAGCAACCTTGTTGTTAGGAGCATGCACTCTCACCAGCTGAGCCATCCGGCCACCCATTGGCAGCTCAGCGGCAGCTCAGCTTGGGTGCAGCTCACTGGCCCCTGTGGGAATCGAACTGATGACCCTGTTGCTCAGAGCTCACGCTCTAACCAACTGCGCCACCCAGCCAGCCCTAGTTTTGCATAATCTTTTTTGTTCCTCCTCACCTACTAATATACTCACACTTCTGTCAGCCAGGAAGACTCTTCCTATATTCTGCCTGGCTGTCCTCAAACTGCCATCTATTACTTCTTTTCATTCTCTACTCGATTTCTTGAAAAAGTAATCTAGGAAATGCCTCCACATATTCACCTCCCATTTGTTCTGCATTCTATTGCAATTCTGCTGCAGCATTTTTGGCTGTCATAAGAGTGCCCTCTCAAACGTTCCAGTGGCCCCTGAAGCCATCTAGTCAACTTTCTATCTTGTCGTTTTCTTTTTGATTGTCATATTCTTGGAAGTCGATCTGCTCTTCTTTCTTTCTCATCATTTACTGCCCCTCCCCCATTCACATTGTAAATGTTGGTGCTCCCATCCTTTTTCTCCTGCATGATTTGTTCATTCATTGAGCACTGATCACATTGCTTTAACAGACGCCAGTGAGCTAGAGATCAAAGTCCTAAACTGTTTCCTGAGCTTTCTACTCAGATCGCCAACTCCCATCGGTCAATGTGGTTTGGGTCTCTCCCCAGCATTGCCTCAGCACACAGAGAACAAGATGTACTGTCTGCCCCCAAACTTGTTATTCCTCCTGTATCCCTAATGCAGACACTTCATGGAAATGCAAGATTTCCCTAGCCACTGGTTTTACTGACTAGAGGGGTTTTATATTTTAGTTTCATCTCTGCTTTTTATAGCTGATTATCTAAGTTTAGGCTTGGCTGGAGATATACATTTCTGTCATGTCCCTGCAGCCAGGATTCTGTTTTTGCCTATCCAAACCAACCTGTTTTAACACTTGTAATATTCCAGCAAGAGTTCAAGAGAGTTTACATTACAGAAGAAATGTTGTACAAAGAAAACTGTTACATTTGGTATTGATATTTTAGTTTCCATTCTTAAAAATGACAGTAAGTCATTATTTTGCCATAAGAGTGCATTCAAATTTAAAAATGTAACGTATGCTAGTGAGCACCTAGTTCTGTAGAGATTAAGATAACCTAGGAATAGACCTTTTCAGCATGTTGATAAGCAGAATTAGGTCCTCACCTTTCCTCCACACTCTGTACATGAAGGCTGTGATAGAGAAACAAGCGGCCAGCATTACTGAGCTTCACTGTGTGCCAGATGCCTGGTTCTCTGTACACCAAGCACAGTGCTCGCGTATCTCACTTCCTTAACCTCATGATATGCATTGTTACCCTCCTGATACCGTGCTAAGGTCCTGCTGCCTGCCACTTGAAAAAGTTAAAAATCAAGAGACATGGTTGGTGAAAAGAAAAGCAGGTTTATTCAGAATGCCAGCATTCTGGGAGGATGGCGGACTCCTGTCCAGAGGCCATCTCCCTATTTCTAGAATGGGCAGGCAGTTTTATAGATACATAAGAAGAAGAACAAAGGAAAGGGGGAGTCAGTCAGGCAGATCTGAGGGCTGACGTCCTTCCTGGGGTCTGGTCTGTTTGAAGACAATATTATCTCCGGACTCAGGACTTGTATTTCACCACCATGGCCTGAGAATTTATGCATCATCAGTAAAAACTGCAAGGGAATTGCAAATTGGATTTCTGTGTCCAGATGCCTGAGGATTAAGAAGTTGCCCTTTCCAGGTTAGGATTCTGTTAATTAAATGGATTAATGAGGTATGGGTAGCTTTGAGAAGTGGAACAATACAGAGTTCTTAAGTCAGTCAGCAAGGGGAGAAACAAAGAGAAAACAGCTGAATATCAGGGTGGATCTAGCTTACAAGTGGCTAGATAGCAAGCTATGGGGTGAGTAAAACTGCAAACGACCTAAGTCTAATTATATTATTGATTTACCAAATTTCACCCTTACACCCCGATTTACAGAGGACGGAAGCTGAAGCATTACAGAGGCTACTACATGAGGAAACTAAAGCTTCACAGAGTTAAGTCATTTGCCCAGCTTGCTGAGAAATGGGAGAACCAAGAGGGATTCCAAGTTGGTCCGATTTCTTTTTCCATAACAGTCAGGCTGGAGTCTCTGGTCAGCTCTCTGCAGCATTCCTTCCCCAGCAGATGCCTCAGAACTGCAGAAGTATATTCCGCAGCCCTCAGCAGCATATGGCCCCCCACACCCATAAAGCCATAGTGTCAGATGCCTTCGAAATGAGAACCAGATTGCTCGGGTACGTGGAGGGCAGATGCAGGGAGTCATTGTAAAGCTGTCCAGGCTGGAAGTCCTCTCTGCCACCTGCCTCCCAGTGAGAACTGGGTGAGTCACACCCTCCTCTGGGATTAGGTTCTTAGTCTGTAAAGGAGGACCACTAGGGACTCCTGAGGTGTTTTTTCTCTGGCATTCTGGATGCGGTGTTCCCGTGGCGGGGGGGGGGAGCCATCCCAGCCACAGCCGCCAGAACTGGTCTTTTCCTGTAATTTTCCTTCTGCAGACCCTGAAACCCATATGATTAGCATGAGGTTTGTGCAAAGATTACACATATGGTAGTTTTAACATTTGCTGCGAATGGGGATTCTTTTTCACTGATACACTGTCTGAAGGAGATGGCTGTAAACCAGAGTAACCACAATATTTACAAAGGTATTTAGTGAAAAAGACAGCTTTGGCAACCAGTGTAACCCATCACTCTTGGGGGATGAAGCTCGCTTGAGGTTTAATAAATCAAAACATAGTGTATTTGTCCACGGCTTCATTTTTTTCCTCGTAACTGGTGGTTGATATCATCTTTTTCATTTCCATTATAATCTTTTAGCATCCAGGAGTAGGAAAAAATTAATGTTAGCTTCATTTGTTATGCTGTATTTCCATTTTTGAAGAGAAATTTCATTTTAATTCTGCTAGATACGTGAATAAAGTTTTCAAACTGTTCTCAGGGATTTACGGAATTTTTATAAGAATAGTATTTTGTAAATTACTGACTTTTTTGTATATGTGCAAGGACATTGTTTTGGAATTATGTTCTTTCCTCATTTTGCCCAGATGAGATTAATATTAAAAAAGAACATAATTAAAACTACACCCCCACCAAATATACAGCAGAAAAGAACATTTAGAAATTTCTAGAAAATGTAAAGATGAACATCATCCATAATCATACCACTTTGAGATTAATCATGCATAAATAATAGGATTTCAAACACAGTACTTTGCCCTGAGTTGTTCTGCCAGAGTGCCGAGTTTGAGTGTTGCTGCTCACCGGCACAAGTGTGCGTAATCGTTGGCTTGCCACGATGGGGTAAATTAACATTAAAAGCAAACGTACTTTTAAAAAAACTAAGTCCCCATGTTCTGATAGCCTGCTCTTTTCCTCAGGCCCTAACTGAAGTATTTTCTTTTCCACCATTTCCCTGTAGCACTCTGGCTCTGCTGCTTGGCCAGCATTGAGGTTGCCCTGCTTTGTATTATGAATAGTAGTTTCCATCTGTTTTTTCCCAACAGGATGTAAATACTGTGAGGACTTATACATCTATATACTGGTGATTAAGTCATGCAACAAGTTTTTATTGAGTGAGCCTTGAGCTCATTATTGAAATCTGTAACAGTAAAGAAGGTTGACATACTTCTTACAGTCAGAATCAGTTCTGACCAGTAGCTGCCTTGGCATTAAACAGTGTGATTATTTCTGCGCTGGGGAGTGAAGTGTTATGGAAATATGTAGGAGATACCTGTCTGGAGTTGTTAGAGCAGGCATTAGAACATTCTACCCAGATGATCCTCCCCTCTTTCCAACATTCAGTTCTCTTGGCTTTCATGGCCCCACTCTTGTGTCTCTCTTATTAATCTCCTTTGCTGGCTCCTCTTCCTACTCGTCCTGATCTTAGGCCTGGAACCTCTTCTCTATCTATAATTTTTCTCAAGGTGAGTTTGGTCATCTATATACTATCTGTATGCTGGTAATTTAGCTGCTTTCTTGACAAGTTTACTTGAATGTCTAGGAATCCTCCCAAACCTAACATCCAAGTATTTATTAAATATGATTGCAGTCATATTTAAACTGAACCTTGAAGGTTAAATAAGAGTTTGGTCGCTGAGGGATAAGATAAGGGATAATGTTCTAGGCCGAGAGGAGAGTGGGAAAAGGCCTGCGACATGATGACACAGGCACCTTGTGGGAAGTGAAAGTGACCCTGAGGTCTGGAGGGTGTGAGAGAAGTGTCTTTGGAAATGGTGTTGAAGGTTTGGGGCTTTCCCCAAAAGCTGCAGGGGAGGAGCATAACCAATTCTGCATTTCACAGGATAACTCTGTGGTGTGGCTTAGGAAGCAAATTGAAAAATAAAGTCTAAAGGCGGGACCATTTAAGATACCACTGCAGTGATTCAAGAGAAGGAGATTGCGAGGGTGAACTCAAGAGATACTTCGGTAATTAGGTAAAATCAGCAAGATTTAAGATGTAAGGGGAAGGGAGAGAAGAGGAACCACATATATGAAGCCCAGGTTTCTGGCATGAGCCAGCTGCCTAATGGGAGAGACATTTCCTGACATGAGCACAGGCGGAGGGAGAAAGATCACATAATCAGTTCTGCAGATCCTAGAACCCTGGGCCAGGTACTGCCAGTCCCACGGCATGTGGGTTCATGGTGCTCAAAACTGAGTGATATTATAGACCAGGATATATACTCAGGCCTTTGGACAAGTTTTACAAGAATTACAAGAACTTAAAAGAAGAGACTTTTAAAACTCTCAAAATAAGCACTTTCACATATAGTTGATAGAAATGTAAATTGATAGATTCTTTATATAGGTCATTTCAGCAGCCTTTACTAAATGTTAAGCAGGTCTAAGATTCTATCTAACAAACATTTCTGCATGAATGTACAAAAATATCTTACAAGGCTATTCATTGTAGTGTATAAAATAGTGAAAATTACTGTGCAGTGTCTTAGCTTATTGCCTTAAATATAACAAAGTAGATTTGTATTTATTGACATGGGATATATCTTAGATCGATAAATGGCAAAAGCAATCATAAGTCACATGTATGGTAAGTGTGTTTTGTTGAGCATTTTGTGTATCCCGGCAATGTATGTAAAGAACTCCAAAAGGCAGTAAGGAAAAGACACACCCAGTAGAAAAATGGACAAGCAATTTGAATAGACTATTCACAAAAATCAAAATTCAAATGGCCAATAAATGCATGTGTTGACTCCACCAGTAAAATAAGGGAAAAACTATCTGAAGTCACCATAAGATAATATTGCACACACACCAGAATGATTAATAGTAGAAAGACTGACAGTACCAATTGACAGAATATGAAATAGTGGTATTCTCATGTTCTGCTTCTTAAGTTGGTACAAACACTGATATTTATGTGTAAAAGCTGAAGGTGCACATACCCCTTTGTATATATCCAAAAGAAATGTGTGCACATGTGTATCAAGAAATATGCACACAAATGTCACAGCAGCATTATATGTCATAGCCCCAAACTTGAAATAACCTAGATGTTGTTTAACAGGAGAATGGAAAAGTATAAATTGTGATATTTTCATGTCATGAAATATTATTTATGATTAAAAAGAACAAATGACATATTCGTAGAGCTGCTCACAACATTGTGGATGAATCTCGCAAAATCCTGGGCAATAGAAACCAGACAAAAAACAATATACAGTAATACCTTGGTTTGCAAGAATAATTCGTTCTGGAAACAAACTACTCATATTGCAAGACATCTCTCATTTACCATATTAAAATGTATTAGAAATGTTTGCTCGTCTTGCAGAACACTCGCAAACCAAGTTACTCGCAATCCAAGGTTTTACTGTATACTTTCGAGGTCTAAAAATTGGTGGAATTAAGCTATAGTGTTTAGGTTTGCACACTTAAGTAGAAAACTAAGTTATTTGCATAAAAATCAAGGTAGTCTCACCTTTAGAGAAAAGTGAGGGGCACGTGATTGGGAAGAGGACTGCCAGCGGGCTCCTGGGGGGCTGGCCGATTCTGTTAGGATGTACGTTACATTTTATGCATTCTTTTTTTAAAAATTAGTTTCAGGTGTACAAAGCAACGTAATAGTTAGACATTTACGCCCCTCACAAAATGATAACCCCCTCCCCTAAGCTACTACCCCTGACATCTTATATAACTGTTACAATGCCATTCACTATCTTCCTTATGTTATACTCCACCTCCCATGACTATATATATATATATATATATATATATATATATATATATAAATTTAATTATAGTTGACATACAATATTATTCTACTTCAGCTTCAGGTGCACAGCTCATTGGTCATGCATCTACATAGTCTATGAAGTGATCCCCCTGATAAGTCTAGTGCCCAGCTGGCACCTTACATGATCTTTATAACATTGTTGATTATATACCCTATACTGTCTTTCATATCCCCATGACTATATTGTGTCTACTAATTTGCACTTTCTAATCCCTTCACCTTCTCCCCTATCACCAACCCCCTCCCATCTACAACAGCAGCCAACTTTTTTTTTTTTCTGTATCTCTAAGACTATTTGTGGTGTTTTTTTGCTCGTTTATTCTGTTCTTTAGATTCCACATATAAGTGAGATCATATGGTATTTGTCTTTCTCAGTCTGGCATATTTCACTTAGTATAATATTCTCAAGGTCCATCCATGTTGTTGCAAATGCTAAGATTTCATTCTTTTTTATGGCTGAGATCTTATTCATTCTTTTTTTTTTAAGTTTTTTTTTTTTTAAGATTTTTATTGGGGAATTGGGGGAGGGGAACAGACAAGTTGCTGTTGTTTTGTTCTTTAGTCTAGTTGTGGAGGATGTTGCTTCACTGGTCCAAGCTGGCACCATCATTGCGCTCTTCCCGGACGAGGCAGATCACTCGCCGGCCTCTGGATGGCCGCTCACAGCGGCTGCTGGTCACTCACGCTAGCTGCCGGCTACTCATGCTGGCTGCCGGCTACACATGGTAACTTATGGCAGCCCATTGCAGCAGGGGACTGCAGTCTACGCTGTCGCTGGCAACTCATAGCAGCCCAGCTCCAGGTTGAGCTGTTGTTCAGCATCTTAGCTGTAGAGGGCAGTGTCACTGGCCCTCATATGTGGGATCCGAACTGGGGTGTCTGGCATCCCAAGCCAGTTCTTAACCAATGCGCCACTCGGCTGGCCCCTAAGTTGTTGTTTTTTTAACTTTATTGGGGAACAATGTGTTTTTCCCAGGAACCATCAGCTCCAAGTCAAGTTGTTGTCCTCAATTTTAGTTGTGGAGGGTGCAGCTCAGCTCCAAGTCCCGTCACTATTTTCAGTCTAGTTGCTGGGGGTGCAGCCCACCATCCCATGTGGGAGTTGAACCGGCAACCTTCTTGTTAAGAGCACGCGTTCTAACCAACTGACCCACCCGGCTGCCCCAGAGATCTTATGCATTCTTAAGACACATTACGTTCTGTGCTTTTCCTAAAATCCGGTATCAAAAAAACAAATCCAAGCAGGAAAAAAAAAAGGAACTTCAGGGCCGGCCGAGTGGCGCGATGGTTAAGAACTGGCTTGGGATCCCAGCCAGAGAGCCCCGGTTCGGATCCCACATATGAGGGCCAGTGACACTGCCCTCCACAGCTAAGATGCTGAACAGCAGCTCAACCTGGAACTGGGCTGCTGTGAGTCGCCTGCGACAGCATAGGCTGCAGCCCCTGTGGCAGTGGGTTGCCATGGGCTACCGTGTGTAGCCAGCAGCCAGTGTGAGCGGCCAGCAGCCGCCTTGAGCGGCCGTCCAGAAGCTGGCGACTGATCTGCCTCGCCTGGGAAGAGCGCAATGATGGTGCCAACTTGGGCTAGTGAAGCAACGTCCTCCACAACTAGACTGAAGAACAAAACGACAGCAACTTGTCTGTTCCCATCCCCCCAGTTACCCAATAAAAATCTTTAAAAAAAAAAAAAAGGGAACTTCACACCTGAATACATTATAATGAAACTGCAGATACCAATTTAAAGCAGCCAGAGGGAAAATGGATTGGAACACCTTCAAAGTAGCAAACTGACTTTTCAACAACAGCAGTGGAAAATAGAAATCAGATTGATAGCTTCAATATGCAGAGAGAAAATATTATTTGAGAGGAAACCTATACCCAGCACACAAAAAAAATATCTTTCAAAATTCAAAGTGAAGTAATATCTGCTTCCCCATGTTGATTGCAGCATTATTTACAGTAGCTAAGGCATGGAAACAACCAAAGTGTTCAGTAATAGATGAATGGGTAAAGAAGATATGGTACACACACGCACACACAGGAATACTATTCAGCCCTAAAAATAGAATGAAATCCTGACACTTCTGACAACATGGGTGGACCCTGTGTTATAAATCAGACAGAGAAAGATAAATCCTGTGTGACCTATCTCACTTATATGTAGAATCTAAAAACAAAAAAATAAAATCATTGAACTCATAAATACAGAGAACAGATTGGTAGTTGCCAGAGACGATGGGGTGGAGGATGAGTGAAATGAATCAAAAGGTATAGACTTGCAGTTATAATATAAAGTAATGGACAGCATGGTGACTACAGTTTATAATACCGTGTTGAATATTTGAAAGTTGCTAAGAGAGTCGATCTTAAAAGTTCTGATCACAAGAAAAAAAATTGTAACAAGTTCTCATCACAAGAAAAAAAATTGTAACTGTGAGGTGATGGATGTTAAACTAGACTTATTGTGGTGATCATTTCACAATATATACAAATATAGAATTACATTGTACACCTTAAACTAATACAATGTTATATGTCAATTATATCTCTATAAAACTGGAAAAAATTACAACAAAATAGAGACAATATATGTAAGTAGATACTGAGAGAATTTACCTCTAATAGAATTCATTGTAGAATGAAAGGATACCCTTCAGGCAGAGGGCACATGAACCTAAAAGGAAGGTTTGAGATGCACGAGGCGATAAAGAGCAAAGAATGTGGTAAATACTCCGACAGTGACTGTGTAATGAAATCATAATAATGTCAGTGAGATCTTTACTTGTAAAGCTAGAATTTAAAAATACACAGTGATACAAGGGTGACTGAAATTTAAATTTTTAAAGTCTTTTCTTTCTTCATGAGGAGGATTGAGACGTAGATCAATTTAGACTTTGATGAGTATGCATGATAAAATACATTAACCATTTGACAAACAGAAATAGAGCATATAACTTCCCAATTGATATAGCGGGGAAAAGGAAACGTGTAAAAAGCTAATCAAAAAGAAGGCAAAGGGGAAAAATATTGAAAAGAAAGTGGTAAAAGTCAGCTGTGGTGGGACTTCCAGCATTCCAATAGCAGAATGAAGAAGTCAGTGAATCTTCTCCACAGGAAATAAGTGTAAAGGTGGAACAATTTTTTAAAACAAAACAGCTGTTTCAGTGTTCTGGGGATTGACTGAAGACAGAGAACAAATAATTTGGAGCTTGATTCTGCCCTCTCTTTTAATATTGATGCTCACTCATGATGTTCTAGATAGTCTTTCTGAAAAATGTATCTCACGTATCTATCCCATACTCCTCATTGTCACTAATGGATTTGAAGACCACTGTGTGTGTTAAGACATTTTGGTTGCAAGTAATAGAAACCCATTTCAAATAAGCCCAGGTACGAAGAGGATGCATTGGAAGGACATTGAGAATACCGTTGTCTGGGAGGGCAGTAAGTCCAAAGGGCCTGGGACCAGGAATGGGATCACCTTCATGGTCCAGGTGGGCCTTGGGGACTCTTGCTTTATTATTCTGAGCTGCCTCATCCATAACACTTTCTGTAAATTTAGTTTATTCCCTTCTGGGTAGATCTCACCTTCTGCAGAACAGCTCCCATTGTGCTGACAGACATCTCCAAGAACCCAAGCCTGCTTACCCTCAGTGGAGCATCTTCCCAGATTGGTAGTCTGGCCCTCAATTTCAGATTTCTCCAAAGAAACTGATTGGGCCAGCGTGGGTCATACGTCCACCCCTGGTCCTATCAACTATGATCTCTAGAGTCAGGGTGAAGTGCTGGTCAAATGAATGTGGCTGGGTGGTGGTGATACAGGGTAGCATAGAGTTAAATACATTCAACAGAAGAACTTTCACAGAGTATCCTATGTAAAGCTTTTGTAACAAAGAATAAGTTATTACTGTTTAATGTGACTGCCTTCAGTCAGCATGTGTTTGTCTTTACTTCTCGAAGGAAAAACTTTTTGTTGGAATACTCTTTGTATAGCCTCGTACAAGCTGTACCTTGTACAAGCATTTATCAATTATTTCCATTTAGTTTGATTCATTTACAAGATGTGATTATAGAAAGCTTATATAATTTTTATCCCTATCTCATAACTGTCCTTTAATTATATACAAGGTTCAAAGAGTATGGTTGCTTTATTTTATTCTTGGCCTTTTCTCTGAATATGTGCTTAATTTTTTGTTTGTTTTGGAGGGAGGTTAAAAACCATTAGTTATACAAAGAACAAAGTCCTTGCTGGTTAAGGGTGGTTTTGCTTTTCAGCTGGCTAATTTCAAGCAGTCTTCAGTGAAACAAACAATATTTTCCATCTGAAGTCACCACCAGCCCGGTAGCAGAGGGAGCCATACCATCATCTGTTTATGACAGGGTGCTATTTAGTGGCTGTACTTCAGAACAGCAAGACTAAATGTTAAGTGATTTCATGCTAAAAATGGCTTACTTACGTCTTTGGGTGGGGGGAGGATTAGCAGTGGTCGGGCACTTAGCTTTGTGTCTACACTTCAGTGACAGGCCCGGTGCCAACATGACACTCTGTGCAGATAGGAATGAAACCATGGCGACTGGTCCCGCTCCTCACGCTTTCTCAGGGCCCGTCCTCACCACTCCACTGCCCCTCAAGCCCAGCGGGCCCTTTTCATGATGCCATCCACAGCTGGGCACAATTTCCTTCCAGACAAGCCCCTTTGCTTCTCAAAATCAGGTGAGGGTCTTGCCTAGTATGTGTTTCACATTCTTTGTGTACAGAATAGGTACCCAGCAATGTATTTCTTTGTTTCTATGTTTGTTTTAACCAACTAGTCACATTGTTTATTCAGCAGGCACTTATGTGCAGGAATAGCACTAATTGCTTCTGTCTTGGGCCACGCATCTTTCCTAAAGTTCTAGAGACATTTTTTATCTAAAAACTCCCCTATTTTTACTTTCTCATTTAAAATGATGTTTCTCAATCATTCTTCCATACATTCCAGTTGCACTAACTCCCTTTTAGTTTCTTTAGCTTTTTCATTTGTAGGTTGCGTACATTCATGGATTCACCACGTTTGTCAAGCACCTACCGTGTGCCAGCCGTTCACAGCGAACAAACCACTGTTATCACATTGCTTGTTACCGAGTTGCTTCAGCACTTCATTATTTAGCTGGAGGAACAAATACGTGTGCCTGTCTGTGAGGCACAGGTGACATGAGATGTGCAGGAGCTTCCTGGAGACATGGCATTTGAGTAGTGACAAGAAATCTTACAAGTGCTGGAAGGCCACTGTTCACTGGGAGACGGGGGTGAAGTATGAGAAGCAAAAGCCATGGGCAAGCTTGGGGACAGTCCACAGGGGGCCTTGAGCACCACAGTTTAGAAATTTAGCCTTTATTCTAGGCTCTACAAAATCGCTTTAAGTTTTTGAGAAGAATAGTGACATGAAAACATTCATGTTTTAGGAGGATGATTTTGGAAATGTGTGAATGATATCTAGAGAATCAAGAAATTAGGGATGATATCTAATAAAGAGTTTGACCCCATTTTTGATACTTGACTCCTGACATCTCTTAAACTTCTTCTTCCCCTCTGTCCACATCTGGGCAAGCTGATAAGAAAGCCTGCATACTCGCTACATGGCACCAGCAGGACCAAAGCACACAAGCTCTAGCCCAAGCCCATCCACAGTAAAAGCCAGAGCCAGTCGCCAAACCTGCTCTCAAGCAGCTTGAGAGCTGCCCTTCCCTCCCAAGCGCCTCATCACAGGAGTAGTAAATGTCTTCACAGCCTCTTGTACTGTGTGGCTCCATCAGTCTCAGCATTCGAACCCAAATCTGTCTGGGGGTGTTCATCGTGCTCTATAGAGCAGCCGTAGCACCACACATGGTGGAGAGAGTGTGAACATCTGTCGTTCGGTGCCCCACACCTTGCCCACCTTACAGCACCCCATTTTCTGAGGCCGACACATCCTGACTAATACACACAGTGTCAGACTGCACAGCCATTCAGAAGAACCAGCAGCTCTGCGCCTTCACAGGATAAGCTCTTCAATATACATTGTTGTGTGGAGAAAAGCAAGAGAAAACAATAGGAGCACAGTGTGATTTGATTCACTGATATTTTAATATTGAAGTGCAAGATCTGACAATCTCGTGAACTTGTTGCAATGATGTGGTAACCTTTTTTGATATCAGAGGGCTTATTCATTATGAATTTGTATCAACTGGACAAACAGTTAACCAAGTTGACTATTTGAAAGTGCTGAAAAGGCTGCATGAAAAGGTAGACGGCCTGAACTTTTTGCCAACAATTCATGGCTCTTGCATCATGGCAATGCACCAGCTCACATGGCACTGTCTGTGAGGGAGTTTTTAGCCAATAAACAAATAACTGTATTGGAACACCCTCCCTACTCACCTGAGCTGGCTCCCAATGACTTCTTTCTGTCTTTCTTTTCTTTTCTTTTCTTTCTTTCTTTCTTTCTTTCTTTCTTTCTTTCTTTCTTTCTTTCTTTCTTTCTTTCTTTCTTTCGTTCTTGTCTTTCTTTTCTTTCTTTCTTTTTCTTTTTATTGTTAGTTTCAGGTGTACAGAACAATGCAATAGTTATCCTTTTCACCCTTCGCACAGAAACAACTCCCCTCCCCCATCTACTGCCCTCCCACCCCCGATATCATGCTTATCTATTACAATTCCATTGACTCCATTCCTACACTCTACTCCACGTCCGTGACTATATG
>NW_017732269.1:356133-358028 GCF_001890085.2 Hipposideros armiger
TTAGCATAAGGGTCTCTAGTTCCATCCATATTGTTGCAAATGGTACTATTTCCTTCTTCTTTATAGCTGAGTAATACTCCATTGTATAAATGTACCATAGTTTCTTAATCCAGTCAACTACCTATGGGCATTTCTGTTGTTTCCAAGTCTTAGCTATTGTGAATAGCGCCGCAGTGAACACAGGGGTGCATATATTTTTTCGGATTAATGTCTTGGGTTTTTTTGGATAAATACCTAAGAGTGGAATTGCTGGGTCATACGGTAGTTCCATTTCCAGTTTTTTGAGATACCGCCATACTGATTTCCATAGTGGCTGCACCAGTCTGCAGTCCCACGAGCAGTGCACCAGGATTCCCTTTTCCCCACAACCTTGCCAGCATTTGTTGTTTGTTGATTTATTGATGATAGCCATTCTGACAGAAGTGAGGTGGTATTTAATTGTGGGTTTTATTTGCATTTCTCTAATGATTAGTGAGATTGAACATTTTTTCATATGCCTGTTGGCCATCTGTATGTCCTCTTTAGAGAAATGTCTCTTCATATGCCCTGCCCATTTTTTAATTGGGTTGTTTGTTTTTTTGGTGTTGAGTTGCATGAGCATTTTATATATTTTGGATATTAACCCCTTGTCAGATATCTCATTGACAAATATCTTCTCCCATTCAGTAGGCTTCCATTTTGTTTTATTGATGGTTTCTTTTGTTGTGAAAAAACTTTTAAGTGTGATGTAGTCCCATATGTTCATTTTTTCTTTTACTTTCCTAGCCCACGGGGATGTATCAGTAAAAATAGTGCTCAGGGTAATGTCTGCAAATTTAGACCCTATATTTTCTTCTAGGAGTTTTATGGTCTCAGGTCTTATATTTAAGTCTTCAATCCATTTTGAATTTGTTCTTGTATATGGCATAAGGACGTGGTCCAGTTTCATTTTTTTGCATGTGTCAGTCCAATTTTCCCAGCACCATTTCTTAAATAGACTATCTTTACCCCAATGTAAATTCTTGCTTCCCTTGTCATAGACTAACTGCCCATATATGCCTTGATTTAATTCTGGGCTCTCTATTCAGTTCCATTGATCTATGTGCCTGTTTTTATGCCAGTACCATACTGTTTTGATTACTGTAGCCTTGTAGTACGTTCTAATGTCTGGAAGCGTGATCCCCCGATTTTGTTCTTATTTCTCAGGATTGCCATGGCTATTCAGGGTCTTTTTTGGTTCCATATAAATTTTAGGATTATATTTTCTATTTCTGTGAAAAATGCCCTAGGTAGTTTGATAGGAATTGCGTTGAATCTATATATTGCTTTAGGCAATATGGACATTTTTTTTTTCTTCAAAGATTTTTACTGGGGAATTGGGGGACGGGAACAGCGCTGGGGAATCGGGGGATGGGGAACAGACAAGTTGCTGTCCTTTTTTTCCTCAGTCTAGCTGTGGAGGACGTTGCTTTACTGGCTCAAGTTGGCACCATCATTGCGCTCTTCCCAGGCGAGGCAGATCAGTCGCCGGCTTCTGGACGGCCGCTCACGGCGGCGCTGGCCGCTCACACTGGCTGCTGGCTACACACAGTAGCCCATGGCAACCCACTGCAGCTGTCGCTGGTGACTCACGGCAGCCCAGCTCCAGGTTGAGCTGTTATTCAGCATCTTAGCTGTAGAGGACAGTGTCACTGGCCCTCATATGTGGGATCCGAACTGGGGCCCTCTGGCGTCCCAAGCAAGCTCTTAACCAACACGCCACTCGGCCGGCCCATGGACATTTTAACTATATGAATTCTTCCTATCCATGAGCATGGAAGGTTTTTCCATTTGTTTGTGTCTTCTTTTATGTATTTCTTCAGTGTCTTATAGTTTTCAGAGTACAGGTCTTTTACTTCTTTGGTTAAATTTATTCC
>NW_017732269.1:359926-360778 GCF_001890085.2 Hipposideros armiger
GCAAGGGTCTTGCTTTCTTTTCCACTCAGCCACCCTATGTCTGTTGATTGGAGCCTTCAGTCCATTTACATTTAATGTGATTATTGATAGTGAGTAGTTATTGCCATTTTGTTATTTGTGTTCCTGGTCTTCGTTAGTTAGGTTGTTCTTCTCTTTCCTTTGCTTAAAGCAGCCCTTTTAACATTTCCTGCAGTGCTGGCTTGGTGGTAATGAATTCCTTAAGCTTATTTTTTTCTGGGAAGCTCTTTATTTCTCCTTCAATTTTAAATGATAACCTTGCTGGATAAAGCAATCTAGGTTGTAGGCCTCTGTGTTTCACCACTTTGAAGACCTCCTGCCACTCCCTTCTGGCCTGCAGAGTTTCTGTAGAAAAGTTGGCTGATAATCTTATGGGGGTGCCCTTGTATGTAACTTGCTGTCTGTCCCTTGCTGCTTTTAGGATTCTTTGTCTTTAAATTAACCCTTGCCATTTTCACTATAATGTATCTTGGTGTGGGCCTGTTTGGGATCATCTTGGTTGGAATTCTCTGCACTTCCTGGGGCTTGTATGTCAATTTCCTTCGCCAGTTTAGGGAATTTTTCAGACATTATTACTTCAAATATGTTCTCGATCCCTTGCTCCCTCTCTTCTCTTTCTGGTATTCCTATGATGCGCATGTTGTTGCGTTTGATGTTGTTGCCTTGGTCTCTTAAACTATTTTCAGTGTTTTTTATTGTTTTTTCTTTTTGTTGTTCCACTTGGATGATCTCTGCTATCTTGTCTTCTAAGTCACTGATTCGATCCTCTGCTTCATCCATTCTACTAGTAATTCCATTGAGTTTGTTATTTAATTCAGTAATTGAATCCTTTAT
>NW_017732269.1:361343-395933 GCF_001890085.2 Hipposideros armiger
ACACAAGGAGAAAACAAACCAACAGAAACAAAACAACAACAACGAGAAAAACAAAGAAACAAAAACAAAAAAAAAAACAAGGAACAAATAGCAGAACAAAATAAAATAAACTAAAAAATAGAATGAACGCGAGAAACAAAATAGCAACACCCTTAAAACAACAACAGTAACAGAAAAAAAAACTTGCAGAAAAAATGGAAAGGAGGAGGCAAATCAAGCTGTGACAAGGAAGCAGGGAAGAAGGGAGAGAGAGAGAGGTTAGAAGGAAAGAAAGCAAAAAGAAGAGAAAAAAAATATATGTGTGTATGTGTATATATATATATATATATATATATATATATATATATATATATATATATATCTACACCCTGATATATATGGACATACATATCCACATATATGTATCTTTATATATGCCTATATAAAAAACTAAAAATACTAATGAAATTGAATCCAAAAACAACCAACACAGGCAATCAATGAAAAAAACAAAACCCCAAAACTTCCAAGAGAACCTAATTAACAATAACAATATAATACACCAAAAGAGAAACCAAAACCAAAAACAAACAATCAAAAAAAAGAAAAGAGAGAACAAACAAGAAATAACCGGTGCCAATCTTGGCTGAAGTCTACCAAGCTCTCCCCAGGTTTTCCTCTGCTATACACACACTCCTCTGCATCTTGTGGGGGCAGAGCCAGCTGCCTGGCACCTAGTGAGAGCCTGGTAATGCAGGTCTATTTTAGATGAGTGGAGTTATGAGGTGTGATTGGTAGTTTTTTTACAAAGTCAGTGTTGTTTCTGCTCCTGCCTGTCCAGAGGCACTCTGATTTCTGCGCAGCCAGAGGACTGGATGTGCGTCTTTGGGTGCTCTTTCCACTGGGGACTGTTGGGGGTGGGGGGTGGGGATTTCAGAGCTGCTGGTAGACCTTCCTGTGTCTCAGCAGCCAAAGTTGTTCTGCTTCCGAAGCTGCCCAGGAGAGATGGGGGCGGGAACCGCTAGCCCACTCCTGCAGCCTCTTCTCATGCAAATTTCTCAACCCTAGGGAGTCAAGCACCTTTGTTCTAACTTACTCCTCTCTTCAGGGGTCAGCCTCAGGCTCTGGCAGGGAGAGGGCCAAGGTTTCTGAGGAAGGGTGGGGGTGTGCACTTATCTATGCAGTTTATTTTTCTTGTATGAGAGAAAAGGGGAAAAAAGAAAGAGGGGAAAGCAAACAAAAAAAAAGGAAAAAGAAAAAAGCCCCCTCCAACGCTCCCGCAGAGCCCCTGCTGCTCTCCAGGAGCCCCCCACACACACACACGCAAGGCAGCTCCTGTCTCCACAGCTGTGGGGTGCGGGCTGCGTCTCCACGCTTCTTGCTTCCCTCTTCTTCTGTTCGCCGGTTTGAGATTTCTGCCTCAGAAATTGCGCACCCTGGGGCTCCTGTCGGACTCCCGGCTGGATGGTTGGCCCAGAGGCTGAGCTTGCCCTGGTGCTGTAAAACACTCTGCCTTGTCCTGGATTCCCACAGCTTCGCAGCCAGGGGCGCGGACGGACTGTGCCTCCACTGGAGCACTCCTCTCTCCGTTCTGCCTGGCGCCCGGCCTGAGGACTCTGCCTTAGCGGGGCTGGAGGTGCAGGGGGCAAGCCGTGGGAACTCTCCGATCCGCTCTCTAAGACCCCGAGTCTCAGCAGCCGCGGGTGCGGGCTGTGCCTCCATGCGTTTCGCCTCGCTCTTCCCCCACTCGCCCAGTCTGCCCACCTTTAAGTACTCGGCGTGGGAGTCCCTTCGCTGCTCAGCATGCTCGGTAGAGGTTTGTTTGCTGCACTGCAGCTGCTCAAATTGCTGTGCTTTCCAGGGGAGAACTCAGGGAGCCCTCCTCACCACCGCCATTTTTTTTTCTCCCAATGACTTCTTTACCTGAAGATAAAGAAAATATTGAAAGGAAGACATTTGGATGACATTCAGGACATCAAGGGTAATACGAAGACAGCTCTGATGATCACTCCAGAAAAAAAGTTCCAAAGTTGTTTTGAAGGGTGGACTAGGCACTGGTGTCAGTGCATAGCTTTCCAAGGGGAGTACTTCAAAGGTGACCGTAGTGATATTCAGCAATGAGGTATGTAGCACCTTTTCTAGGATGAGTTCGCGAATGTACGTAATTGTCTGACCTCGTATTTTAATTAAGGTGTAACTTTTATACAGTAATTTTGACAAATGTATAGTCATGTGACCCCCACCATAATCAAGATTCAAAACTCCCACCATCCCAACAGATTCCCTCATGCCCCTTTGTAGTCAGCCCTTCTCCCCACCTTCAGCCCCTGACATCTACTTGTCTCTTTTTTGTCCCTATAATTTTGCCATTTCCAGACTCTCATACAGTATGTAGTATTTTCAGTGCAGCATCTTTCACTCAGCAGAATTTGAGTTACCCGTGGTGTGTGTGAATCTGTAGTGGGGTCCATAGTATGGATGGACCTCACCAGTTGAAGAACATTTGAGTTGTTTCCAGATTTGGGTGATTAATAAGAAAGCTGCTATAGACTATTTAGTACTTTTGTCTGAACGTAAGTTTTCATTTTACTTGGGTGAACACTTAGGAGTGGGACTCCCAGCTCACATTGTGAGTGCATGTTTAATGTTAAGAAACAGCTTCTTCAAAGCAACTGCATCATATGCATTCCCACCAGCAGCATATGACCTCCACAATTCCACCATTTTCTGTGGTTCCAGAGTGGTCTGTAATGTGAGAAGAGATCTAGCTGTAAGACATTCACCGGGGGGGTAGAGGGATGGAGCTAGAATTTGGGTTATGTCAAAGGGGAGTTTAGCTTTAACCATTTAATTTTAATAGTGAGAATGTATTTGTTAATTACTTGTGTAATTAAAGAGAAATGAAAATGTGATACTTCTTATCAAAAAGAAGGAAGGGAGATTTAGGGAAAATGGCAGGCTGAGATGACCATGTCCACCCTTCCCCACCATTTTAAACACACAGAAGTTCTGGATTAAGTATAACATGTTCTAAGTACATAGTTAAGCTTAAGAGAAAGAGGTAGAAATGTCCTGAGAGCCATAAAAAAGTGAAATCAGTGCCAGAACCAGAACAGGAGCTGTGCTGGGCAGTCTTCAGGGTCTCAGAGCGGATCTGGGCCCTGGGCTGCGGCTGGAGTGCTCCCACGCACTGAGATGAGAGGATGGCCTGACTGCATCAGATGGGCTATGGGGGAATTCTCTTCCCAGAGCTTGGAGCCTCAGAGTCTTCTCCTGTTGGTTGAAAGGGGAGGAGAATAACTGCCAACCAACCCCAGGACGCTGCAGGGAGCTTGGAGCGTGGAGAACCCCACCTCTCCAGATCCCTGGCACAGACACAAGGTCTCAGTTTACCCTGCCTACTGTGTCTAGGTAGGAGCCCAGGTCCAGGAGGGAATGTAAATTGTAGCCACAGGGCCTCCCACAGGACCTCTAGGAGAAGCCACTGTGCAGCTGCCCTGGAACATCCTTCTCACACCCATACTCACAGAGCAGTCACAGAACAAAATGACCCCAGCTGAAGCAAGTGCACATTAAAAAATTATACATTCATTGAAAAACAAAACAAAAAACACACAAAAAAACCCTCTGTTAAGAGACAGTTATGAAAAATCTGGACAAAAACTACAAAGTAAAAGGCTAGAAGTTCTCAAAATGATAACTGAATAAATAGAAACCTAATTAAAAATATAGGACAATTTTTTTTTACAAAAGCCTATTTGAAAAAGAAACAAATTCACATCTAACAAATCTTTTAAAATGTCATTAGAATTTTAAAAATTTCAAAACCAGTGGATAAGTCAAATAATAGGTTAGATATCACTAAAGAAAAAATTAGATTTACTTGAAGAAGTCACCCCAAAGAACAGTAGAAAGATAATTAGATGGAAAATATATGTGTTCAGTTGAAAAGTATGGAATGAGGTGGTTCCACGTAATCTAAGTGAGAGTTCCAGAAATACAGAATGAAAGACATGCTACATTTAAAGAGAAGACTGTTACCTTGTCAGGTGCCCTCCGTTGTTCGTCCCTCCAGCCATGCCTCCAGGAAGAAGTGTGGATATCCTGACCCAGGGTTCTGGTTACAGGAAGAGAGACCCGGAAAGTCAGTCTCCATTCTGAGCCCCATGAGGACAGGATGTGTGTGAGGTTAGGAAGACATGTAACACCTGTGTTACTAAGAAATTTGAAGGGACAGTTATAACTCTTCTTCATATGTAAGTGTATCATTTCAGAATTTATAAAGGACATTTTCAAAGAGAAGAACAAAAGGAACTGCCAAATTTTTACAAAGTGCCTGTACCATTTTACATTCTTACTGACAGTGTATGAGAGTTCCCCTTTTCCACATTCACATCAATACTTGTTCTTGTCTGTCGTTTTTGCTGTAGCTGCTCTTGTGGATGTGAAGTGATTTTGAACTAAACATCCTGCAAATCTGGTTTTTACATCGAACTATTTTATTTTAAACTGTTTATTATAGTCCAAAATTGTTGCTAAATACCTTTCTAAATACCTTATCATACAAAGTCTAGTTGTAATTAAATTGAGAATAACCGTATGTTCCACATATCCTGACATTCTCAGTTTTTATTCAGTCTTCAATTATGATGATTTTAATGTGTTCAAAATAGTGTAGCTGTCTGATAAAACAAACTGCACAGGATCACCATCACCCCCCCCCCCCCCCCCCCCCAAAAAGGTTGACTATATTTTTGCCTCAAGAACTTGAAGGTTCAAGAGAAGCATGTTTGAGGCAATCCCCGTCCTCTTGTCATTAGGTAAATGATTTCACATGTCCCTAAGCCTGCTGCATAAGTCGGTGCTTTGGGCCAACCATTGGGGAGCACTCACCTACAAGGTCACGATCATGTCCACATACAATGGTGTACTCAGAAAAGGCCCAGGTACTAGCAAGTGCCCATGGAAGCTGTGGGCAGGCCCTTTTTGAGCAAGTTCACTAGTGGTGTGTCAGTTAGCAGGGCTTTCAGTTACTATAATGAGTTGTTAACTGCTTGTTGTATGATTGTTTCAAACTCTAGTTTCTTCTCTGCATTTTCTTGCTTTAAAAGAGGCAGTAAAAGACATCTGGTTAGTATTTAGTGCCTATGGTACTTTTAAATAAAGAACCCTCTTTCTGTTACAAATGTGTAAATGCTGTATATCAGCTATTTGATTTTAAAAACAGCGTGCAATTTGTATTTGTCCAAGGCTGAAATTTGACTTTTAGGAAGTTGGAATTTGTCCTTTGGCTGTGTTGTGTTTTTTTTAAACAGCAGACAGCTTGACTTTGTTGGCACACACCCTCTGTTTCCATTTCCTCTCATTGCCGAGCTGCATAATGCAGGCTGGACAGCTGTTGTGCAAGCCTCTGGGGTCCTGGGGCCGCGTTCCCCTCCAGCACGTAGCTCTGTCTCTCTGTCCCCAAATAAAGCTAAGAACTGTGCAGGCCTTTTCCGTCTCTGTGGTCAGCCTCGGCCTCTGGGAAATAGTATGTTTCTTCAAATATTATTTAAACTTGCAGGTTAGCTGAGTCCTATTAGAAGGAGATTATAAAAGATAAGTAGAAAACTCACATTCAAACAAATATCTTTACAACTAAAATTTTCATGTAACAAGGATTGACGAGCTGCAGCTTTGTCCCATTTATTTCGAATGTGATGCAACTAATTCTTGTACACAATCACATTTTCAGGATAGAGAAATGTTAAGCAATTGAACTTCGTGTAAATCAGCCAAGAGGGAGTCGGACAGTAAAATCTCCATATTTTCGGACAACTTGAATCCTTTCCATACATTGAAATACCAGAAGGTTGGGACTGCACTGAAAACATTATTCAGAGCACGCAGAAAAGTAATCAAAAACCATCATGCATCAGATAAGGCCTTCAGGGGAAAAAGGTCCACAAACTACCTATTGACAAATGAGCCAAGAAAAGGCACAGTGTCTGCTCCCCAAATAGGACCACAGATACCTCCACGTTAGGAAAGGCTTGCAGATTGCTGGTCTCAATCCAGGAAGGTCAGGGAAAACAAAATAGATTTTGTGTTCTTTGTACCAAATCCTAGAGCATCTGTACACAATATTTCATACATTATGGTCACTGCTCTGCAGGACAGAAATGACAACTGGAAGAGACCCAAAGAGAGACAGCGAAGTCATCGAGATGGTCCCGGGGCTTCCAGGTGGAAAAGAACAAGCCTTCACCCTGGATGGCAGTGGCAGAGAGGAGATGTTCATGGGTTTACTTACTTATTGTCTGTCTTTTCCTCTAGATTGTATGCTTTAGGGGCTCAGTCATGCTGTCTTTTGTGTTTTTAATTTTTTGTTGAAATACATACATACAGAAAAGGGCACACATAAATATACAGTTGGATAATTTTTCACAAAATGAATTTGTAGAACCACCAGCCAGACAAGGAAGCAGAACTTGAGTGGTCCCCAAGAGCCCCTGTGCCCTCTTCAGTCATTTCCCCACAGGGCCAGAGCCGCCCGCCTGCCCTAGAACTTCACGGGACAGTATGGGGTCGGCACCTTTGGCTCCACACTGGGCCCGTGAGTTCCATCTCCATGAACTGTTGCTGGTGATCACTCAGCTTCCGTCGTGTGGATGGGCCACAACCATTTACCTGGCACTCTGTTCCTGGGCCTCCTGGGTTCTGGCGACTGGAAATTGCGCTGGGGGTACTTGTCTTGCGGTGACACATGTACATATTTATGTTGGGTGGAATTGCTGATTCTCAGGGTAAACGTATATTCAGCTTCAGGAGGTGTTGCCAAACAGTTTTGCAGAGTAGCTGTACCCATTTACACTCTCTCTTAGCAGTGTGTGAGGGTCCCATTGCTCACACTGGCTGTGTTGTTGTATTCCATTATGGCTTTTATTTGCATTTCCCTGATGATGGGTGTTACTTTGTTCATAAAGCTGTACCGAGCATTTAACAAACTGCCTGGAGTTTTCATTAGAGTTCTTTCAACACAAGTGACAGAGAATGGGACAGAAACCCAGCTCACGGTGGCTCAGAAAAGAAGGAACATGACAAAATGGCCAGTGGCTGTCTGGAATATTACTTCCCTTATCTGCTTGTGTTTTATTATTTTGCATGCATAATTACATATTAATAACTGTATGAAGAGAAAGTTGTGAATTCACCTCTAAAGAGTTTCTAGCACTGATTGTTTTGTTTATATCTGTGTGTGTATTCAGCTTAATTATAATTTCTGATTATTTTAAAAGAAACCAGCTTGGTCACCTTTGTTATTATGTCTAGAAGGGAACAGAGCTACTTTTCAAAGCATATAATTGCCACCCGAATAGCTTCGAACAACACTCTTTAAAACAAACCCACTGCTAGGACTTTTGTTCCCACCTGAAGTCGTGGTTATTGTCTAGTCACCCAAATGGGGTTGATTTTTAAGGGTGCATTTGCCTTCAGATTGATGACAGGGCGTGTGTTTCTTAGGAGTTCATGTGACTGAATTTGCTTGCCTAATTGTCCCCTTTTCATTCTCACATGGGAAGGTATAGAAGACTTGTATTTGTAAGCTTTATTCCTTTCTTGGATTCCTCTCTTCCTTCTCTCAGCTCTGTTTTTTAGACAAGGTGTTTACGGCCATGTTTCATGCTGTGATCTCTCCCATCAGCAACGCCATGATTTCCTAAAAGTGCTGCTTGCTGTGGAGAGTGTTTTTCCAAACTAGCTAGCAGGAGCTCTGAGTGTGTGTGGGTTTGGGGAGCCACAGGGGTTTCTGCCTGTCTGGTCTGGGCTGTCACTCTCCCTGTGGAGTGGGTGAAGGCAAAAGGCTTGTCCCCTCACCCCAGTGCTGTCATCCCTGCTCCTCAGAGCTGTTTTCAGTAATTGCTCCAGCAAAGGTAGAGGGACAAGCGTGAGAAAACCATCGTGGACAGTCTGGGAGTGGAGTAGGGAGAAGAGGAATTGTGCCAGGATGGAGGAATTAGATGGGGAGAATGATAATATTGAGTCCCGATTTTCTGTGGGAGAGTGGTGTGCTATTCAACATCGAAAAAGGCAGTCTTGGTCTCACTGTTGAACAAATTCATTTGGAATGAAGTCAAAAGACAGCATCCTGTGCAACAGGCCAACTAGGGACACCCTGTGTCTCCTGGGACAGAAATCACTATTACCAAAGATTACAGACAAACGACAAATAAAATTTAAACATGAAATTTTAAAATAAGTAACTGAGGCAGAAGGACTTTTTCTAGCTTAATACAATTAAAATGAAATATGAAAAAAAATGTAGCAAAAAATAAGGAAGTAGAAATAAATACGGCTATGGCAATGAAGACTTTCTCCTTAGAGGCCTGAGAACCACTGGGTAACCAATACAGAAGCACAGAAATGATGCTTGAACTGGGCCCTGAAGGGAGTCCTGGGAACAGGGAGGCATTTAAAGAGTGGAAAATAGAGGACCAACAAAGAAAAGCAAGTACATTTCAGTCTTGGGGCTAAGGTGGACGCTGTCCGGGCAAAGAGGAAAATGAGAGCGGGTGAGAGGCTTATTGAGCAGAAAAATTCCACCATGTGTTCTGGTTTATTCCAAGGGCCACACAGGACAGATGTGCCCCTGGCTGCATCTGCCCCCTCTCCACAGGCTCCCAGGTCATACGGTCACTAGGCCATCCAGGTGTGACTTGGGTGGTGGTTTGTTTTTTATATACATAATCTGCTATATTCTTGCTTCCCAGCGCCACTCACCCAAAAGAAACACCATTAAAAACGTGGTGTGGTGTCCCCAGACCTCTCGGGCCCTGTTCCCTTCATTCCTCGGGTTCTCTCAGGACAGTCCAGGCCGCCTCAGGCTCCTCGAGTCCCCTGGGCAACCTAGTCTCCAGATTTCTCCTGCAGCATGGCCAGACAGTCACATTGGGCTTTGCCCACGATCTCCCCACCTTGCAGCAAAGCAGCAGTCACAGGTTGTGCCCAAGGAGTGACCAGGTCTGCTTTCCAGCCGGACTTCATTATGGACACTGAAGTTTGAATTTCGTATCATTTCACAGGGCACAACTGTTCTTTTGTGTTTTTTTGTTTTTGTTTTTGTATTTGACCATGCACAAATGTAAAACCATTTTAGCTGGCCGGCCGTGCACACACGGGACTGCAGAATCTGTGGTAGGCTCGCTCCAGCGCATCTCCCCCTGGTGCACAGCGACCATGCACGTGGAACTTTCTGTTAGTCAGGCTGCCAAGCCTGTGCTTTAAAAATGCTATTGGAATATACAAGGTCGGACAATTAAGTGCACAAACTCATCCTAGAAAAAGTACTGCATACCTCATTGCTGAATATCACCATGGTCACCTTCGAAGTTCTCCCCTTGGGAAACTATGCACCGATGCCAGTACCTAGTCCGCCCTTCAAAGCAATTTTGGAACTTTTTCTGGAATGGCCATCAGAGCTGTCATCATAGTACCCTTGATGTCCTGAATATCATCCAAATGTCTTCCTTTCAATATTTCCTTTATCTTCAGGTAAAGAAAGAAGTCATCGGGGCCAGATTAGTAGAGTAGGGAGGGTGTTCCAATACAGTTATTTGTTTACTGGCTAAAAATTCCCTCACAGACAGTGCCATGTGAGCTGGTGCATTGCCGTGATGCAAGAGTCATGAATTGTTGGCAAAAAGTTCAGGTCGTCTAACTTTTTCATGCAGCCTTTTCAGCACTTCCAAATAGTCAACTTGGTTAACTGTTTGTCCAGTTGCTACAAATTCATAATGTATAATCCCTCTGATATCAAAAAAAGGTTAGCAGCATCACTGCAACAAGTTCATGAACTTGTCAGACCTCATATTTCCAATAAAATGGGTTCCCTGAGATACTTGGGTTCTTTCCAAGCCTCACAAAACAAACCAAAAAAAAGGATAAAAGAGGGCTGGGGCAAGGTAGCTGGTCTGTTCTGGAGCCATCTGGGGATGTGGACGGTACCATGGGTAGGTCGCACACTGGGCTGGACAGGCCCCGGGGGTGGGGGAGGGGGGGTCCTGGGATGCTGGTACCAGAAAACGCCCACGAGTCAGGTCCAGAGGTGTGTGTGACCCGCGGCCAGTATTGCAGTGACATTCTGGCTTTCTCAGGCTTATGAACCACGTAGGCTTGGAATAGAGGTGTTCTGGTTGTTTTATCAGCAACATTTAGGACACATTTTTATCTCTATCTGGACAGTAATACCCTAGCAAAGCTGCAGAGCATTTCCCAGTTATTTCCTGGGCAGTTCCGATGGTGCAGGACCCCCAGGGGCCTGTATCTGACGGAAGTTGGGGACACTGCGTTAGACTCACCCATGGGTCTGGTGTCTGCCTCCCACCCTGGCAAGCTGCTGTGCCCCTTATTTTTACCAACTAGAGCCTCTCGTGTGCAGACACGTGTGGAGCTGGGTCTGTGTCTCATCCCCAGGACCACGTCCAGGAAAGTTGGGGCAGTGTGGTTTACAAGAGGCAATTCGGCAACATAGCACTTCATCTTACCTCATGGGATGTTTACTTTAACCACATAAATAGTCTAGAAAAACTGGACCATTAAACTTGGACATGCAGTCTTTCCATCCTCTATGTCATCAAAATATTTAAAAGTGGGGCTCCTTTTATCCAGCCTTGTAGCTTGGGGGGCTTTGTTAAAATGTCACTTGGATGGCGTGCCCTGAGTGTACTTTGTTAAAATGAGAAGCTTCCATTTTTCTGGTTGTTGCGCTAATCAGGAAATGTCCCTAAATGCTGTAGCCTGCCGGCTGTTAGTCCAGACAGTTGTGATGCAAAGGATTTGCCTTCCAGAATTGCCCTCGAGTTGTCATCGCTTCCCTGTGAGAGCTTGTCACAGTCTGAGACCCCTTCTCACAGCTCCAGCAGCTTCCTCTGACTAAGGGGACAGAGCCCCTGGCTGGCATTTGCTGGAAAACTCTCAGTAAGTGCCAAGTGGGTGTCTGTGGTGTTATTCATGGTTGCACACATAGGGAGACTGTTAACAGGTCATGTGCTTTCCTGCCTCCTTCTCTTCCCTCTCTGAGGTGCCAGTGTGCCCAGGGTGGGGGGCTTCTGGGAGATCATAGATTGGCTGACCCAGTACATGCACTGAGGATGGGGGGGTGGGGGGCAAGAGGAAGGCTGGAGGACCCTGTGGGGTGACTGAGGTGTCGGTGTGATCTCGCACTGATTTTCCTAATGCACTGGAGGATGTGGAGGGGGCTGTGGTGTGTGTGCTGGTGTGTGTCACATCACCTGTCGTCTGAGCACTCCCCCCTGGGGGGGCCTGAAGCACTACAGCCCCGGAAGCCATGAGCCCAGATCTTGGTTTCTAAATGCCCTCAGACCCTTGGAGAAACACTGATTCCCACTGAGGAAATTAGTGATCTGTGAGTCAGCGCTGACCTAAAATCAACAGGGGAGAAGGAGGACTCATTCTTCAGGTGGAAAGTCACCAATGGATGTGGAAGGAGTGAGGGAGACAGTCATTCTTTGGCAGCCCTCATGTGGTGACTGGATGTGCAACGAGGAGACAGACAGTGGTCTGGTCTCAGGCTGTGCCCCGAAAACACCAGTTACAGAGGGAAAAGGGTGACTTTGGGCACCGGCACAGCAGCACTTCCATGACACTCCCGACATGGCATTGTGAGGAGATGTCAGAAGCTTACAGGCCCATCCACAGCCTGAGAGTCCTGTACTCTGCAACCTGCCGAGACCTGGGGCAGGCCAGATAAGGGTATGGGGCTGTGGTGGACAGGAGGCGCTGGGGACCCTGGAGGGGCGTTTTCTGCTTAGGATAGTTTTGGGTAAGGCATGAGGGTGGCCCCATTTGAAGAAACACCCAGTGAGTGAGTATCATGGTTGTGGGTGAGCCTGCAGGGAAGTGACAGAAAGTCCCACGCAGGCAGAGTGGCCACAGGCCCAGAGCCCCGGCACCATACATAAGAGCGTGATTATCATGGCATCTGTGATCGTACAGACATAAAATGGTGGAAAGAAACTGCACCCACGTCTGGAACAGAGGAGCCACTTAACGTGTCAGTTTCTTTTTCAAAATGAGAGCAGATTGCTGTTCTTCGTAGTGTGAATGTCGTAGGCGTTTGTAGGCCTGACGCTGGGAAGGATTGGAATATTTGTCGCAGAATTTGGGGTGCAGATGCCCAGTGTGGCTCTGGCCGACAGCCTGCCCTCCGAGCTGCACATGGCCCCTTCCCAGAACCCAGGAAATCATTAGCCTGTGTCGCCCTCACCTGGGCCGCTGCCTCGAGCTGCTGTGGGCACTTTTCCCCCTCTTCCTGAACTCACTCCTTGGAGGCCAGGTGCTGAGTCAATGACAGTATGATTTAGTCCTGAGTTTGATGTCCTCTATTCAAAGGAGACAGTCCGTGGATTGTGGGAGTCCAGTGCCTCGCAAGCAAGGGGCATTCTTCCTGATGGGGAGTGTTCTAGAATAGGGGTTGGCAAACTTTTGAAATGGAAGAGCTGAACCGCCAGGGGTCAGCAAACTGCAGCTTGCAAGCCTCTGAAGTGAAATTGAAAATGAAAATAAAATTATCATAGTTTCACTTAAAAAAAATTTTTTAAGACTTTTATTGGGGAATTGGGGGGATGGGAACAGTGCTGGGGAATTGGGGGAAGGGGAACAGACAAGTTGCTGTCGTTTTGTTCTTCAGTCTAGTTGTGGGGGACGTTGCTTCACTGGCCCAAGTTGGCACCATCATTGCGCTCTTCCCTGGCGAGGCAGATCAGTCGCCGGCTTCTGGACGGCCGCTCACTGTGGCTACTGGCCGCTCATGCTGGCTGCTGGCTACACACGGTAGCCCATGGCAACCCACTGCCACAGGGACTGTAGCCCACGCCGTCGCCGGCGACTCATGGCAGCCCAGCTCCAGGTCAAGCTGTTGTTCAGCATCTTAGCTGTAGAGGGCAGTGTCACTGGCCCTCATATGTGGGATCCAAACCGGGGCCCTCTGGCATCCCAAGCGAGTTCTTAACCATCGTGCCACTCGGCCAGCCCCACTTAAAAAATTTTTAAAGGATATTATTCACATAACGGTGATTATGTAAAAATATATTTATGGCTCTCAAATAATTTTTAAATTGTTGTGAGGGACAGGATTGGCTCTTCCAGGGGTCGGCAAATTTTTGAGACGGAATGTACCAAAGAGCTGCATGTAGCTCATGAGCTGCAGTTGCCAACCCCTGTTCTAGAACATTAAGGAGGCCACGCAGACTCAGGGCAGGGCTGGCCAGCAGGTCCTGTTTTCTCGAGGGGCTTGGAGGACTGTGATTGGCATCAGCTGTTGCCCGTCATTGAATGCAGGCTGACTTAGTACATTTAAATGGACCTTGGGGGCGGCCTCCCTTTCATGGGTCTCAATCTACAACTGAATGTCTCTCAGCTGCCCCTGCTGCTGCCTACCCAGCCTGTCCCTGTGATAATCTGAGGGTGGCTTCCTCCTCCCTCCTCTCCTTCTCATTCCAGTCGGCACACACACAGTGCCAACACCTCCCACCCCTAGCTGCCAGCTCCTGGTTCCCTGTTTCTCATAGCAACAGGGCCTCCTGAGGAACTGCCTGTATCTGCGTCCCACTCCTCACCTTGGGTTCTTTTTACCCACCAGAAGCCGCACAAGGCCCTGTACCTCACTAACACCCTTGTCCCAGCATCCCTGACGGAGCCACAAAGCCATCACACTCCTTCCTCCCTGGGCCTTCGTGGCTCCCGCTCCACACTGGATACTTCCTCCACAGCACGAGCAGCCATCTGCGGATTGCTTTGTGTCTCCTACCAGGTGGCCCAGGGCAGGGCACAGGCTGCTGTTGAACTTGGCCTGCAGTGGGTCCCTTCCCAGGAGGCCTCAGGGCTAGCATGCCTGGTGGCCAGCTTCGGACCAAGCCGGAACATCACCTTGCCGCCTAAAAGGACGATAAACCCAAAGGGGCAGACTTGGTAGACACCAGAGTCCTGCTAAAGCGAATCCTACTATGTAGGGCCAACCCCTGCACCACAGCTCCTCCACTGTAGTCAAGGCCAGTCCTCACAACCCATCAGCCTGAGGGTCAGTTCCTTCCATTGACATGCAAACAGCAACCAAGGCTCAACTACAACAGGAAGGAACACACAACCCACACAAGGGACACACCTGGAGCACCTGGCTCTGGTGACTATGGAGATTGCACCACTGGGCTCCATAGGACACCTACTACATTAGGTCACTCTACTAAGACCAGGAGACATAGCACCCCTACCAAATACATAGAAAACACAGGGAGGCAGCCAAAATGGGGAGACAAAGAAACATGTCCCAAATAACAAAGTTCCAGAAAAAGAACTAAACAAACTGGAGAAAAGCAATCTACTAAACACAGAGTTCAAATACTGGATATAAGGATGCTCAGTGACCTTAGGAAGAACTTCAATACAGAGATAAGAAACATAAAAATGGAGATGGAAAAAACATAAACAAGAACCAGTCAGAAACATAGACTACAATAACAGAAATGAAGAATACACTAGAAGGAATCACCAGACCAGATGAAGCAGAGGATCGAATCAGCGATTTAGAAGGTAAAGTAGCAGAAAACACCCAATGAGAATAGCAAAGAGGAAAAAAAGCCACAAAATTGAGGAGAGTTTAAGTGGCCTCTGGGACAACCAACATCAAGCATAACAACATTCACATCATAGGGGTAGCAGAAGGAGAAGAGAGAAAGCAAGGAATTGAAAACCTGTTTGAAGAAATAATGACTAAAAACTTCCCAAATCTGGTGAAGGAAATAGATACAGAAGCCCAGGAAGTGCACAGTCCCAAACAAGATGAACCCAAAGAGTCCCACACCAAGACACATCATAATTAAAATGCCAAAGGTTAAAGACAAGAATCTTAAAAGCAGCAAAAGAAAGGCATTTCATTACCTACAAGGGAGCCCCCATAAGACTGGCAGCTGATACCTCAACATACACAGTTATGTATGGTCAGAAGGGATTGGCACAAAATATTCCAAGTGAAAAGCAGAAAAGCAAGGACCTAGAACAACCAGGATTACTTTACCCAGCAAAGCTATCATTTACAATCAAAAGAAAGATAAAGAGCTTCCCAGACAAGAAAAAAGCTAAAGGAATTCATCACCGCCAAACTAGTATTACAAAGAATCTTAGAGGGACTTCTTTAAGACAAAACAAAACAAAACAAAAAACCCTCAAAGATATGAATAATAAAATGACAGTAACAATTACTTTAAATGTAAATGGATTAAATGCTCCACTCGAAAGATGGGGGGTGGGGGTGGGGAAGCTGAATGGTAAGAAAATAAAATCCTTACATACGAGTATGCTGCCTACAAGAGACTCACTTCAGATCAAAAGGCATGCAGACTGAAAGGGATAGAAAAAGAAATTTCATGAAAATGTAAACAAACTAAAGAGCTGGGGTACCAATACTTAAGACAAAATAGACTTTAAAACAAAGACTATAACGAGACAAAAAAGGATCCAGTAATCCCACTTCTGGGTATTCATCTGAAGAAACCCAAAATGTTCCTTCAAGGGGACTTGTGCATCCATATGTTCATTGTAGCATTGTTTACAATAGCCAAGAGGCAGCCTGGGTGTCTGTAGATGGAAGAATGGATAAAGAAGAGGTGGTACATATATAGAGTGGAATATTGCTCGGCCATGGAAGGGAATGGGTTCTTGCCATCTGTAGCAGCATGGATGGACCTGGAAGGTATTGTGCTGAGTGGAGGATGTCAGACAGAGAAAGACAGATGCAATGAGATTTCGCTTATATGTGGAATCTAAAGAACAAAATAAACAAACAAAACAATCCCACAGATACAGAGAACATTTTGACGGTTGCCAGATGGGAGAGGGGTGGGAATGGGTGAAAAGAGGAAGGGATTAAGAAGTACATATTGGTTGTTACACAGTAGTCATGGGGATGTAGGTTATAGCATAAGGAATATAGTCAATAATATGGTAATAACTGTGTATGGTGTTACATGGGTACTAAATTTATCTGGGTGATAGATGGGAGGCGGTTTGGTGGAAGGGCGATAAAGGTGAGGGGATTAAGAAGTACAAATTGGTAGTTCCAAAACAATCATGGGGATGTAACATAAAACATAAGGAATATAGTCAATGATATGGTAATAACTACATATAGTGCCAGATGGGTACTAGTCAGGGGGATCACTGCTTAAATTATATAAAGGTCTAACCATGCTGTACACCTGAAATTAATATAATATTGAAGGTCAACTGTAATTGAAAATTTTTAAAAGGGGGGTGGCTAGTGAAGGGGAATAAGAGGTCCAGATTTCCAGGTATAAAACAAGTAAGTCACGGGGATGTAGTATACAGCATGGGGAATATAATCAATAATATTGTGATAGTGTGTTACGGTGTCAGATGGTTTTGGGACTTATCATGGTGATCACTTCTTTAGGTATATAAATGTTGAATAACTTGTGTATACCTGAAACTAGTATAATATTGTATGTTAGCTATATTTTATTTTTTTAGCTATATTTTAATAAAAATCTTAGAAAAACTATTATGATAGAAATATAACTTTAGCTTTACAGTACTACTCTTGTATAAATATTGAAAAAAACCCACACACAAGATAACTTGAAATTTCTACAGCATCAAAGTATTTAAATATGTATGTAAAATACTGCTGACCCTCTGCCGCTTGTTTTGCTGAGGGCTCAAAAAGCTTTGTATTAAACTTTCCTTGTTCAAAAAAAGAAAAGCAGTAGTTATGAGAAAATGAATTTTTCAATTACCCATTTTATTTTTCATTTTTGGATCCTGCTGTTTGTTTTGTATCTGAAAAATCTTTGGCTAACCCAGGATTACAAAGATTTTTCTCCTATGTTTTCTTTCAGAACTTTTATAATTTTAGCTCTTACATTTATATTTATGATCCATCTTAAGTACATTTTTGGTTATGGTATGAGGTAAGCATTGGGGTTCGTTTTTCTACATATAAATATCCAATTGTCCCCAGCACCATTTGTTGAGAAGACTGGGATGAGTTTTGTCCCACAGTGTGACTTTACTGATCTCACATATCTCTTGACCAGGCTGTCTTCAAGATGCAAAGTGTTATTACAATGTGACTGGAGCCATGACAAATGGGGAAGGAACAGTCTTTTCAACAGCTGGTGCTTGAACAACTTTTTTTTTTTTTTACAGGCATAAGAATGAAGCTGGACCTCTACCTCATACCATATACAAAAATTAACTCAAAATGGATCAAAGACCCAATTTTAAAAGCTAAAAATACAAAACTCTTAGAAGAAAATAGGAGTAAATCTCTGTGACTTTGGATTGTATTTTTTAAGCTATGATTCCAAAAGTACACGTGAAAAAAGAACAAAAATAGATAAATTGGTCTTCATCAAAATTTAAAACTTTATACAAGTTACACCATTAAGGAAGTAAAAAGACAGTCCACAGAATGGAAGAACATTTTAGAAAACCCTATATCTGATGAGTGATTTGTATCTAGAATATATAAAGAACTATTACAACTCAGTAATAAACAGGAAAATAATCCAGGTAAAAAGTAGGCAAAGAATCCGAACAGACATTTCTCCAAAGGTGTACAAATAGACAACAAGTATCTTTACATAAAGGTGCCCAACATCGCTGGCCATCAGGAAAATGCAAATCAAAACCACAATGAGATACTGCCTCATACCCACTAGGATGGCTAGAATTTTTAAAAAGGGAAAATAACAGGTGTTGGCCAGGTTGTGAAGAAATTGGAACCCTTGACCACTGCGGATGGAATTGTGAAATGGTACAGCCTCTGGGGAGGGCAGTCTGGCGGCTCCTCAAGTGGTTACATAGAGTTGTATGACCAGCAGTTCCACTCCCAGGTATATAACCAGAGAAATGGAAACATGTCCATGCGAAAACCCGTACACAAATGTTCATCACAATGTTATTCTTGACAGCCACAAAGCAGAGACCAACTGACGAACACATCGGCATGCCCACACAGTGGGATGAGTAGTCTTCAGCAGGGGCATGAAGTGCTGGCATGCCGGTGAGCCCTGAAAACATGCTGGGGAGAGGCCAGTCACCAAGGCCACACTGTATGACTGATTCCATTTGTATGAAATGCCTAGAACAGGGAGGTCTGTAGAGACACAAGTAGATTACTGGTTGCTTATGGCTGGGTGGGGGTGAGGGTGTGCTGAGGGAGTTGAGGGGTGGTAGCTGAAGGGTACAGAGTTTCATTACAGGGTGATGAAAATGCCTGGATTTAGAAAGGGGTGATGATTATATAACCTTGTGAATATACTGAAACCCACTGAATTATACACTTTAAAGGAGTAAATTTTGTTATGTGAATAATATGCCAATTAAAGAAAAATTACTGAATCTTTGGGAAAATATTAAAGTCAAGTAGAATTAACATATCTGTGGACACTCCAGGGTACATTTATACTCAGGATTCAAGGTTTCCCATTTGTTTAAGAGGGTGATAGGTTGGGGGTGACCTGGTCATTCCTCTTCGGGCTGGTATGCTTGATAATGTACACAAGGCTGGTTTGCTCTAAAGCTCTGTTTAAAAATGTATTCCTTTGGGACCAGCATCCAGCAGCCATTCCAACAGCACAGTGAGTCTCAGGCATACAACTGGGGCTGGATATTGAATTGCCAGCATTCTCCTGCCACCACCTTCCTGTCATAAACACCAGGGAGCTCTGCATGCAAGCCCCAGCCATATGGCAAGCAGCTGAATAAACAGCCGTGGAGTCGCTGCTCACGACAAGCTGCCTGGGGAAGCCGGGCTGTGGGTGCAGAGCCCGTATCAGAGCTGCGCCCTGGCCTCCCAGACATGGCGAACGCACAGGTCTCCCTCCCGTTGACTTCCTTTAGGCCCCAGACCTGGGCCTTGGTGTACTGGTGGCAGAATGTGAAATATCAGAGGTGCTTTCCAGATCAAGCTGATAATGTTTCAGCTAACCATTTTGTGTGTAGCTTTTTTGCAGGAAGTATTCTACACCATATTGGCTAGCTCTCCTTCTTAGCAGTGACATCCATCTTAACCCTTTCTTGGCGATTCTGTTGTCAAATACAGTAACATGTAAAACTTTCAGTGGCTGTTGAAATGTGCTAATTTTATGCTCAGTGACCACAAGCCCATTTTGTGTTTAGAGTTGTTTTCACAGCTCTCTAGCTTCTCTCTGCACACCACCTGTTCCACCCTTCCGTTGATGAGACCCACTCCGTATTTCTAAGCAGTGGCCGTGGCTAGGCTCTGTTGTCTCCCTAGGGTGTTCGTCAGCTTTCTTCCTGTCTGCGGTTGTGCTCTGAACATATGTGAGGTCACCAGGGAAGTGAACAAAGCTGGACAAATGGGGCAATACTGTTAATTTGTATACAAGGAAACTCCACACATCCCCCCAAAGCTCTCTAGAAACACCGAATGCCTGACCTCTTCCTAATGTCAGCATTTCTACTTGTGGAGTTGTTTTGTTGGTTTTTTTTTTTAAAGAAAGAAAAACTGAAGGGAGTACAATTTACATTTTAATGAAAGCTTCTAATCTATAAGTCCTCCTCTTGCTCATGAGGCCTGGAGAAGCTGTGAGGGAGCTTGGAGGCTGAGCCTGTGGCTTTTGTGCCGCCCTTGGGCCCCACACTGGAGCCAGCCCAGGCCACATTCCCGAGTGTTCTCTACATTCCTTACACAGTTGTTACTAATTTAGAAGAGCTTGAGGTTTAAAAATCAGCCAGCACTTTCCATTTAAAACCCTAAGGTATACATTTTCAAATAAAAACTGTTGCAGCGAAATGAGACGTCTGTATGCTTAAGCCAGGCCACCCCAGCATTTGGACAGAACAGCTTGGGGTTTGGATACGTTCTTGCTCCGTTGGCATCTTTCACACACGGGTCTGGGAGCACTGGACTCGCATGCTTGGAACAAGCTTACTGAAATGTGGGCTAACCCTTTGAAAACTGTGACCCCTTTTGTCCCCATGAGTCCTCATTTGATGGAGCTAGTTCAGTCCACTGAATGAAGACCTGTGGCCTCAGGGAGGCCCATCCTCTGAAGCCCACAGGCTCTGCCCTGGGCCCCGTCTTGGGAGGTTCTCTGACTGGCTTCTAGAGGGGGCCTCATGTCCTTCTATGGGGCCTGGAGTGGCCAGTGGCTGGGTTTGGGTTTGCCACACACGGGCCTGCATCTGAGTTCAGCATCAGCCCAGGTGCTATTTCTGCATCAGGGCTGTGACAACAAGGAAAGCAATGTGTCTCAAAAACTGATCCTAGGAACTTGAAATCTAACTGTGGAGCTTAGTTTAATGGTGTCTCTCCTATCACCCAGCCCTGAGATCTGGGCTCACAAGGACAGACATTTTTCCAAGAACCGAGAAGATGGGGCCACTCACTCCTCTACCTACTGTGAACGTTCTGTTCAGATTCCCACAAGGCTTTGCTGTTGTTCTAATGACCTGAAGTCCAAGTCTAAACTCAGGTGTTGGTTCTGACATCCTAAAGACTCCCTAGGCCTGCTGTGAATGGTAGCCAGCAGCAGACAGTTCCAGAATGATTATCCTGCATGGCGAAAGCCAGCCCTGCCTAGAGATTTGTGAAATTCCACTGCATTTCCCTCTTTCGGACAGAATGCATTTGACTCAAAAATGGTGCAGCTCATCATGAAGCTGCCTTTTTGCAGAACATGCTCCCCAATCTCGTTACCCAGAACAGCCTGGCACCACGCTGGGGGACACGGACAGTTCGACGGGAGAGTGCACGCCGTTACTGGCGTGCAGGCCAGTGACATTCGGTGGTGAGAGTGAGGATGGACAGGCTGGGGGCGTCCGCTGTGGGGGGACAGCCCACAGGACTCAGTCTGAAAGACTTGAAGCTCAATGCCAATGCTCTAGAGAAAAGCAGCTACTTTACAGTGAGAAACCCGCAGACAGTAGCTCACCTCAGTCATCAGGGCCAGTCTCACCTTTGTGAGTCAGCTGGACTCTGGTCACAGGGACACTCCACAGAACAACGGGCCTTGAGGACAGACCAGGGGCGGCCTCAGGTTGGAGGGGACTGGGGAGGCAGGATGGCCATAGGCTGTAGGACTTGGGTGGATAAGCTGGTGAGATCAGAAGGAAGTTGTTCTGTAACATGTCAACACTGGGGAGTTAGTGCAGTGGCTTGGAGGCCATGTGGCGATGGAAAGCTCTAGAACAGCAGCACCAGTGAGCATATGAGGCCAGGGCGCCACAATGCCATGTGCTGGACAAGTGACTGGCACGTCGAAACTGAGACTTCAGAGAATGTGAGAGACACCTCAGGAAGGTTCCTTGCTTCTTCTCAGTCACTTCCTCTGTAACCATTTTTTCTCCCTGCAGGAGAAGTACCCAGAGGCTGTGCACCTCTCGGAGGGGGCCTCTGCCAGCTCCATGCAGATCCAGAGCACCAGCCAGCCCAGGTGAGTGCAGGTGCCCTGGGGGACCTGGGGCTGTCCCTGCCAGCCAAGTCTCTCCCCAGCAATCAGACAGTTGTTTCCTGATTATGAATAGAGGACGAAAGTAAATTACCTAAGTGACATCTTGAGAAATGTCTGTGATGTCATAACAGATATGCAGCCAATGGCAGGAAAGCAGGAGGGGGGCCTCGCTGAGGGAGGGAGCAGGGGAACATGGGGACAGTAACTGTCTGCACAGCCAGTGCTGGTCTCACTGTAGGCATCCTAAAGGGACCTGGGAGGGAGTCCAGGAAGAGGGAGCGATTTGATCAACTTATTTCAGAGAAGCTCGGAGGCAGTGAGCACAAGCACTCGTCTGGGTCTTTCGGCTGCCTGCGCATGGAGAGAGTACCTCGTGTGGTGGGCGTGGTGACGGCACACGAGTGCCTGAAAATGGTGCCGTGGCTTAGTAGGCTTCTGGGGCTTGGCTTGTCATAATAAATCAGTTTGCACACGTCCCCTCTGGTACATAGAGCTGTAGCTCATTCATTTTCAGTGCTTAGACTCCACTGGGTGAATGTGTGTATTTCTGCGTTCTTCAGGGCATGAGCACTTGGACTACTTGTCCTGTGCCACTGTTTCGACCCTTCCTGTTCATGTCCCCAGCACACAAGGGCACAGCTTCTCTTGGGGCACATACCTAGAAACGCAGTCCATGAGTCACAGGGTATATTCAGCTGTCACTGCCGAGTTGTTTTCGAAGTAGTTTATCAATTAGTATCATTTTAAGTTCCTGTTGCTCTACGACCGTACTTCACATGTGCAGTCACACTGACACTGGTGGGTACAAGAGAGTATCTCCTGTTGCTTCGTTTGTTTTCCTCTTTGCGATGTCTAATGTACCATTTGTCCTCTCATCCGTGGGTGACGTCCTCCTCCTTCCGCAGTGTCTAAGGCACTTAGTCATGGATCGTAACTCTTTCAGGTTTGAAATAGTGATCATTTGGAGGATACAGACAGATGAAGAAGGGAAGGTTCTGCCGAAGCTGGATCTTCTCACCAAAGTGCCACATCAAGGTAAGCCCCCCCCCCGCCCCGCCCCGTAGGTGTTCCAGTGACATGTGCCCGACAGACAGACACACCTACTTATGTCATCTGGTCTTACAGGGCAATAATCAGAAGTTGAAATCTCATTATTGTACATTTTATATTAGTTTTTAAAGTATTTTTATCACTGATCGCTCAAAGAGCACATGTGGGGGCATTACGGCCCCAAGGCCCTCCTAGGCGGGATGCACGGGGGTGGCCTGTCTGCCTCTGGCCCACAGGTGAGTGCTGCCCTTCCGGTCCCCACACAGTCCCCTCGGGGCAGCCAGTCGGGGAGGGCAGAGGAAACCCAGGGATGTCTCTAAGCCAGTTTGTTTTCTTTACAGCCCTGGAGCTGGACAAGAAGGGAGTCGTAGAAATGGCTGCTGTCAGCTTCCGAGCCCTGCTGGGCGTGCTGGGCATTGAGGCCGCTCTAGAAAGCCTGATTAAAGTGCTCTGCACGGAGTATGGCGGCCAGTCCCCACCGTGAGCTCAGGAGTCAGGCCTGCAGCAGGTGTGGGCTTTCATTGATTCATTGATTCAACATTTGCCATTTTCCACTTAGAAGCCATACCTTTAGAACATGTTGTCTGAGCAGTTGGCACATTATATCTAAACTGTCAGGACATGAAAAATAAATACAGCTATTTAAATGCAAAGTAAGTGATGTGGAATGTATTTTTTAAGAAGAAAGTTAACATTTGCGCATGTCCAGGAGTGGGTGTGTGCCCCCAGCCCCACCCAACTCCCAGTCTGAGGTCGGAGGCGGCCGCCCACCACCTGGGGCTCTTGGAGCCTCGTTTCATGGACACTCATCAGATCCCCGGGAGATGCACCCCTGCCTCACAGCCTGCAGAAACCACCAGAAAGAAAGCAGCACGTTGGAGGCATTCACAGCGCCTCTCAGGACGTCCTCTGCTGTTCACCCTTTGTGATCACACAAAAAAAGTGTAACAGGAGCTTAAAAAATTGCAGTGAAAGGGAAGACTGCACTGCCCATCGCATGGGACTCGGACCCCGGCCTCTGTACAGGAGAAACGGGGTTAGTCCTCAGTGCTGCACTGACCTCAGGCACCCACTGGAAATGTTATCACTGCTGATAACACTGCGTCTGTGGAATGAACACCAGAGGCTGGGGAGAGGCTGTGGTGAGCACAGCACAGGGCTACACCCAGACTGCCTGGCAGGGGCACCCAACTAGCGCCTCTTCCCCCAGATTTCAAACTGTCCAGCCAGGACAGCCCCAGAGTGCTGCCCAGCCCGCCTTCTCGAGGGGCCGGGGTACCAGAGCTCCGCGCACAGGGACCCAGGGGCCTCTGTACATGGCAGTGCTGGGCCAGACCCACCCGAGACCAGCCTCAAGAAACACCCTCCAGCCAAACCAACACATCCCTCCCCATGCTTCAGTCTGTGACTTGCCCACAAGAACACAGCTCCACGCGTCCCTGTAGGTGGAGCCTCCAAAGCCCCCAGACCTCAACACATTCATATAGACGAGGTGTGTGTCATTTCAGTAGCTTTTTGACCCCCCGGGTATAGACGTAAGAAGTAAATGTTAGGGCACAAGTGAAGAATAAATTCTAGAAGAGCTGGCTTGATTCAAACAAGTGTAATTCTCAAGTTATCGCAAAATTCCCCACAGAAATGTACAATCAGCAAAATAGTTTCATTTTTCATGTAGCATTTTCATATAATTCCATGGTTTCACTAATAATATGTTACAATAAGCCTTCATTAATCCCTCAAAATGATGATATAAATAACCAATCTGTACAACCTACCATAGAATAAAAAAACTGAAGCCAAGATCCCCAGCAGTTTTCATAGCAGCCAGGCACACCTTTGGTGACCCCGCGGTGCCAGCCAGGAGTCGCGCGTCGTGCAGAGGCCAGGCCTGGGGCAGCCCTGACAGGAGGTGGCCCAGCACCACTCAAGGCTGCAAACACCACACGTCTCAGTGAGACCAGGGGAGCAACAGGTACAGGGAGGCAAGTAACAGTCTGGCTCTGGCAGAACTGGCTGAGGTTCCCCAAACACCCCAGAATGCCAGGAACACAGAACTAGAAGGAACACAGCTGCCGTGACACCTGCCCTGAGCCCAGCAGCTCAGTGTCACAGCTGCTGCCAGCTTCCAAGCAGCAATTTTGGGTGGGAAAGAATGCCTAGTCTCCCCTAAAGTTAGAGATAAAATCATTCAGCAAAAAAACAGAACAAAAGAATGGAAGTCAACGCTCGAACGAGTGGTGTTCACCCCTGACCTGAGTCCGGCCATCCCTGCTGAGCCTGTGCAGAATGGGGGGCTTGGCACCTCTCCAGGGAACTGAGTCACACTGCTCAGAAGTGACATCTTCACCAACACCCATCGCTCTGTAGCAGGGAACCACCAAGCCTGTGCTGATGTGTGGCTTCATTAAAAAAGTGACCAAGTAACTCAGCCGGGAAAGTTCCAGTAGTATCCATGTTTTCTTAAAAGTCCAAACTAACATGTATGTGACGATTCAAGTTTTCCATGCTAGGAGCATGGTGGTAGGAGATCCAACGCTCAGGTCTTATGATAAGGCTTTTTGCATTAGAGAGTGGACATGAGCCCTGGGAGGGAGGGAGAGCCGCCCCCCACAGGGCTCACGTGACATTCCTTGTCCCGGGAGATGTTCCTCGTGCTCTTCCATTCTGTGTCTCCCAGATGCAGTCCCACCTGAACAGTGGTTAAAAAGTGAAAACATTCACAACAAAACTCACCCAACACAAGAGAAAATAGCTCTATCATTCACCCTTCACATTCCATGTTCAAGTTTCAAAGTCACCACAGGGAAAACCTAGACCTTATGGAGAACCAATGTGCAGTCTTCGCTTTCCTTGAACCTGGTCGGCGCCCTGGCGGCATCGGTGGTGTGCACAGTCTTTGAGTAGTAGTTGACTATCTTGCTATCCAGTTTGTACTGATGAGGGATGCTCTCGTAGGGCTTAAGGTCAAGGTCCAGCACAGACACGGAGAAGGCAAACCTGGACCTCGACGATGGAACGATGGGCCTTTGATCGGAGCTGGAAGTAGAAAAGCAATTTCAGACCCCCAGGTGCTGTCATCGCCACTTACAGAGAGTGTCCACACACCCTTGTCTATGTAATGCTCGGAGATTCTGTGGTGACACCTGCCACCCCACCTGATGAGAGGGGCTTAAAGTGCCGAAAGGTGAGAAAGCAATTATGCACAATATGCGATCACTATTCTCTACAGCCCAGTGATGTACGTGAATGCTAAAGAGGTGATTTTATCATGGGCTGAGCATTACAGAACCTAAGGAAAAGCACAGAGTAGGTCTGGCCATTCACAGCCAAATGGACAAAGTGCCGAGACAGACTCCTGTCTACGACTCCCCATGTCTGTGAGACCCGTGCTCCTCTACTTTCTCACATGGAGACAGAGCTGGTTTCGTACTTTATTCTCAAATCGTATCTGCAGTGTTTTATATTTTGTTCCTTAGGGCTTAGTTTAGTGGTTTCTCTAAACATCAGAATAGTCATATGCTTAGAACAAAACATGAACAACTACTTGTATTTAAAAGCACTTGCAGACTAATTCTGAATTTTGTGCTAAGAGTGCTGCAGCTCACTGAGCTGTGTGTGCTCGGTGTGCAGTCTGCAACCCAGGCGACTGGTTGCAGGCATTAGACGAGTGCAGTGTGGCTGCAGGAACGAGTCCGGAGTCCTGGTTTTCTCATGCTCACTACTATTTAGTAGTAAGAAATCATTTAAAAAAAAAATCAAACGAACAACACACCAATTTCCAAAGTCCCTGCCTGGGAAGAGAAGGCTGCAAAACATTGTCCTGCCTCTGATGAAGCTCATCGAGGCCTAGACTCTAGCTACATTCTTGCTCCAAAATCCAGCTGACAGGAAGAACGAGTCTGGGCCTTATTGATGGGCTCTTAGCTACTCCCTCCTGAACCACAGAGAGCACATTTGCTTTGGAGTCTCCTCTCTGGGCCTAAACCCTGAGCTCCCTGAAGCTGGGCTTGGGACTGTCCACGTCTCCAGCCCTCGACAGGGCTACACATTTTAAAGGACACCTCAATCTCTCACTTGAGAACAGCACCCAACAAGATGATGTGAACCCACACAGAGGCTGGTGGGCCGCCCCTACCACAAATCTGACCATTTGTCGACCACAGCCCCGCCGTGAGCCCAGGGTGTGGCCCTGACACCTAAATGCTTTGCCACCCTGGGGCAGAGACAGGTGCCCATGTGGCTCAGAACGTTTTGGACACGTGTTCCCGCCCCTCTCCCAACGTGTCAGTTTCTACTGAGGGTCTCAGGGCCCCAGGGCCCCAGCTAGCTCCTTATGTTTCCGTAGCCTGACTGTGTCCTGGCCTCAGGCAGGGTGGCAGATGATGACATCTGTGTGGTTTCCTCTCATCCAACACTAGCTTAATCGAGCGAGCAGATTTTGCTTCAGGGATAACAGGCGTTTCCAACGAAATAGAACAATCTTTTTTGTATTTTAGTTATACCCTATAAGTGTCCCTGCATGGCTCCTATCAGAAAATGGACAATTCTGTGCCTGCCAGGGAGCAGAATTCCTGGGAATGTGTCATTCAAAAACATCAGAAAAACAGTTCACTGGCAACCAGTGACAAGGTCATCTTGACCCAGGAACATCTGCCAGAAGGATGGAGAACATTCCACAAATACTGTGTGTGAGGTTCTGCATCCTGCAGATCAGTGCTGAGAATGCCATCTAATTACTAAGATTACCAGGTTCAGCCCGAATTCCTAAAAGCAGTAGGGATGACAGCGGTGTCTAGGGAGAGAGGCTGCAAGCAGGAAGCAGAACAGGCAGGTGCTGTTTGAAAGACTTTGAAATGGCTGGAGGCCGGCACATCAGGCCTGGCAGAGGGCAGGAGAAGGCCCACAGGAACCTAGTTCTCAGGCCCCCCGCCCGGACAGAAGCTTAGGGCTGGGAGAAAAAGGGGTGTGCACCACAGGGTCCAAAGTGCTTCTGAGTCCCTAGGGTATTTTCTTACAAATGAAAGTAATCTTCAATTTACTAGGACAATCTTTTAAAACTATTCTCCATAAATGGCTTTTTTACTCAATTACAAGCATCTAGAGAGCAAGAGTGAGTAAGTAAGCGGCATGACATCAAGCAGCCTGGGGATCAGCCTATGTTAATGAAACGAATCCTGCCTGGGGTTCTGAAGGTGGGGAAACCCTGTCAGATCAAAGGCATAGGACACAGCAGTAGCGCCTCACCTTGCATCCTGCAGACAGGGGGACAGGGCGATCATGATGGAGCAGTCCTTCGCAGTCATGGCGACCCGATACTGCTGCACCTGTAAAAGGGGGATGGGTGAGGTCGGGGACCTGTCACAGGGCCTGAAGTAGGTCAGGAAGCTGCAGGTCCAGAGGCTAACCTGCCCACTGATCTCGCTGCAAGCAGACTGTGGGCCCAACCCCAAGCCCTGGGACTCGGCTCTGTCTTCAGTGAGGCAACCGCAGTCGCCTTAGGAAAGGAGCAGTAAGATGCCTCGGCTGCTGCTGTGCAGCACTGAGCGAACATCACTCCACACCTCAACATGGCGGCACACAGCTGTCCCCCAGGGCCCTGCTCAGAGCAACAGAACGTACCTCAGGTCACATGCCACACCAGAATGTCATGCAGCCTCCTAGAATGACGCCGCAGACAGAGGGGTCACTGAGCTGTGTGTTAAGTCACTTCATCCCCACAGTGACCCCACAGGCAAGCACTACTAGTGTCCTGGCTTACGGATGAGGAAATAGACACAGAACAACCTGTCCACTCTGCACGGCCAGGTGACAACAGGGCAGGATTCACAGCCAGGTATCTGGGCTCTGAAACTAATGCCGTTAACGCCAGTCTCCGAGCACAGGCAGATGGGTACCTGCAGGCCTGGGATGACCCCACCAGGGCTGTCACCTCACACTGCGTGGTCTGCAGGGCCTCACGTACAAGGCTGTGTGTGTGCTCACATACGTGTCAGAAGGGGAGGACGCTGGGCACTTCTCCCCTTCTGCTTCATATATCGGCTGACTTTTTTTAATTGAATAGCTCTCACTTTTACAAAAATGAACTAGTTCCTAAAAAGGAAGTGGGCCTTACATGTTATCACTGGCCTCAACATTTGTGTGATATCTCCCCTACATGTCACTCAGCCAGGAGGACCCACCCTGAGAAAATAGCCAACCTTTGCCTTCCACAAGGCAGGACCGTACAAGAAGGACTGGGGAGGCCCCCAAGTGTGTGTACTCCAGGCCTACTGACTGCTCTTCTCTAGGTAAGAAATCAGATATTTCACAAAATACGCAAAGCTCAGTCCAAAAAAACTAAAGAGGTAAATATAAAAAAGTGTAAAATATTTACTTTGTCCTAATCAAAACCCGGAAGCCATAAAAGACTGAAAGATTTGAGTACCTTAAAACTAAAATCTTTTTTTATATAACATAGTCATAATTCAAATGTAAAAGGCCTGTGAAAGAATGGGAGAAAATGTTTGAAACATGTAAGAGATCATCAACATCAAGAATATATAAAGTGCTAGATCAATATGGAAAAAGAAAAGTACTCAAAAGATATGGACCAAACAAATAGCCCAAAGGAAAAAAATAGCCAATAAAGATATGAAAAGATGCTCAACCTTACTAGTAATAAAGGAAACTGAGATCAGATGGGTTCACCTGTGATTCTACACAATATTTAAGAAAGAAATAATATGTCTTCACCTCTTCCAGAGAAAAGAAAATGAGGAAACACTCTTCAAATATTTTATGACGGGCATACCCTTGATACCAAGACCTACCAGAGACATTACAAAAACCTTATATCACTCACAAACATATATATAAAAAAAAAACCCTAAGCAAAATATTAGCAAACCAAATATCATAATATATAAAAAAAGATACAAATTATACAATTAACCACATTAACAAAAAATAAGATGTGTTCATCTCAATATCACATATTTAATATATGCAGTTAAGCAATTATCTGAGAATAAATCTAATAAGATAAAAGACCTCTCTAAAAACAATCATAAAATGTTTTTATCAGATCTTAAATAACACCTAAAAAAATAGCAAATGCCTATGGTGGAAGGCTCAATATTGTATCGATGTCCACTCAGGCATCATTTTAATGCCAAACCAATCAAAATCCCAATAGTTTTGTTGCTGCTTTTTGTGAAACTGAACAAGTTGATTCTAAGGTTTATGTAGACAAGCAAAAGGTCAAGAAGAGCCAAGGCATTTATCAAAGGAGAGACATTCTTGAAGAAGAAAGTAGAAGGATTTGCTCCACTTGGTATCAAGACTTATGACTCTTTATCGCGATCAAGACAATTCCTATGATTCTTGGACAATTCCATATGAAAATAAAATAAAGCCCTACATCATGCCATACTAAATCAATTGCAGATGGTTACCCACCAAATATGAGAGGCAAAACAATAAGGTTTCCAAAATATCTGTAGGTCTTTAAGTAAAATAAAAGGTAGAGAAAGACTTGAAAGGAAAAATGATACAAATCAAACTACCTTAAAATTATGAACTTACCTTCTTAGGAGGACTCCATTAAGAGGTAAAACAGCAAGCTATAGGCTCTCTGTAGCACATACATCTGACAGTGGGCTTCTATCCAAATACATAAAGAATTCCTTCAAATCAATAAGAAAATGACAGACAACCCTACAAAACACTGGGCAAGAGACTTAAATAGGTACATCACAAAAAAGAAAACACAAATGGCCAATAAACTTATGAAAAGGTGCTTACTCTCATTACCACAACAAGCCACCACTGCACACTCACCAGAATGGCTAAAGTTAAAAAGGCCCACAGCCAAGTGATACACAGGTTGTGGGCAACGGGAGCTCCCCTGGCCTGTTGGTAGGGAATGGAAACAGGAGGCCTGTTCTGCAGAGTCTACTAAACCTCAACCCGCTCATCCCACTGGCCTAGAAATGCCACTGCTAGGAATGTATCCAAGAGACATGCGTGCACATATACACCAACAGATCTGTGTAAGAATGTCCACAGAAGCTTTATTCCTATCAGCCCCAAACTGGGAACAACCCAAATGGCCACCAACAATAGAATGGATGCACTGTAGTAGATCCACTCAATGGATCTACCATAAAGCGGTGCAAATATGGAAATGCATGCAGTAACGTGAGTGCCTCTCCTAAGTGTCATATGCAGCTAACGGAAAGACACGAGAGCTGTACACATGACTCCGTATATAAAGTACAAAAACAACAATCTAGACTGTAAGGATACAAGTCAATACAATAGTTAACCATAGAGAGAAAGGAAAGGAATAACGAGACATGAAACCAACAGGGGTTCTGGTCGGCCACCAGTGTTCTATATCGGGACCTGATAGTTCCACAAGGGACCTCTTTGTGACAAATCATTGAACTGTCCATTTTTTTCTGTGCTCTGTGCTGTGTGCTATGTTTTACAATACAAATGGTTAATGAAACCAAAAGCTTAGAAACTTAAAAATTTGAATACTAGCAATATCTAGTGTTTTTGAGGGCATGAAGGAAACAAGGGCCCTCAATTTTTGCAACAAGGAATATGAACTGGCAAAATCTTTTGGGGAAGGCAATATGACAGAATCTATCAAAAATAAATATAGGAAGTACAAAATTGTGAATGTCAACATTATCTTTAACAGTAACAAATTCAAACAACATCCAAATAAATGACAATGATATATGAGGTGTGACAATTAAGTTCGCGAACTTGTTACAATGACGTTGCTAACCTTTTTTGATATCAGAGGGATTATTCATTATGAAGCTGTAATAACTGGACAAACAGTTAACCAAGTTTACTATTTGGAAATGCTGAAAAGGCTGCGTGAAAAAGTTCGATGACCTGAACTTTTTGCCAACAATTCATGGCTCTTGCATCACGACACTGCACCACCAGCTCACACGGCACTGTCTGTGAGGGAGTTTTTAGCCAGTAAACAACTATATTGGAACACCCTCCCTACTCACCTGATCTGGCCCCCAGTGACTTCTTTCTTTACCCAAAGATAAAGGAAATATTGAAAGGAAGACATTTGGATGACATTCAAGACATCTAGAGTAATACGATGACAGCTCTGATGTCCATTCCAGAACTCTTTGGAAAAAGAGTTCCAAAATTGTTTTGAAGGGTGGACTAGGCACTGGCGTTGGTGCATAGATTCCCAAGGGGAGTACTTCGAAGGTGACTGTAGTGATATTCAGCAATGAGGTATGCAGTACTTTTTCTAGGATGAGTTTGCAAACTTAATTGCCCGACCTTGCACATACTAAAGAGAAAAACACAAATCCACAAAGACAGAAAGCACAACATACACCAAGCAGGATAAATAAATAGTACACCACACCTAATCACACTGCACTAAAATGTCAAATAAGAGAAATGTCAAATAAGAGAGAAGACCTTAAAAGCAGCCATAGAGAAAAAAATGTCACCTCCTGAGAAAGGACAGGTAGACTAATAGAAGACATCTCAGCAGCAACATCCAGTCTGATTATGTTACATAAAATGGTTAAATGTTAGGAGAAAAACGAACAAAGAACCCCTTTGTACCTAGAAAAAAACGCCTTTTAAGACTGTGGACAATAAACATATACAGATAAACAAAGAATTTACCAAAATACTTTCACTAATGTAACTTCTAAAGGATATACTTCAAGAAAAAGAAGAAAAAAATTAGAAACAATTATAGGCTAATAAATTTAAAAACTTAAGATGAAATGGACAAATTCCTAAAAGACACAAAGTACCAAAATTGACTCATGAAAAAAGAGACAATATGATTAGACCTATGACAAGTGAAGAGATTGAGTTGGGCATCAAAACACTACTTAGAAAGAAAAGCCCAAACTCAGATGGCTTCACCAGTGAATTCTATCAAATATTTAAAGAAGAATTAACATCACCACTCCTCAAACCCTTCCAAAAATAAAAGAGGCTGGATTACGGTCCCAACTCATCTGACAAGGCCAGTATTACCTGATACCAAAAACAAGTATTATTTGATACCCAAAACAAAAAAGATATCACAAAAAACAAAAACTGTAGGCCAGTATCTCTTATGAATATATAGACACAAAAATCCTCAACAAAATAATAGCAAATTTAATGCAGCAACATGTAAGAAGAATTATATGCGTGACCAAGTGGAATTTATCCCAGGAATGCAAGGTTGGTTTTACTATCCAAAAATAAATTAATGCACTATACTGTATCTATATATAAAAAACCAAAACTACACAATAATCTCAACTGATACAGAAGAGACATTTGACAAAATCCAACATCCTATAATTATAAAAACAGCACTCACCAAATTAGGAGGAGAAGGGAACTTTATCAACCTGATAAAGGACGTCTACAAAAAGCACACAGCTAACACCACACATAATGATGAAAGACTGAACACAGTCCTAGTAAGACCAAATCAGGGATGTCTGCTCTTGCCACTTCTATTCAACATTAGAACTAAAGGTTCTAGCCAGGGCCCTTATGCAAGAAAAAGACGTAAAAGGAATCCAAATTGGGAAGGAAGGCTATCTCTACTCACAGATAATCTCATATAAAAAGAATCCTAAGGAATCCACCAAAACACTATTAGAACTAATAAAAATTCAACAAGGCTGCAAGCAGCAAGATCAATGCAGAAAAACAAATTGTATTTGTATACATTTGCAATGATCAATCTGAAAACAGAATTCAGAAAACAACTCCATTTACAACAGCATCAAAAAGACTAAAACATTAACAAATAAACTTCAAGAACAAAATATATGCTCTGAAAACCACAAAAGATTGTTGAAAGAAAAACAAAGATCTAAATAAATGGAAAAGCATCTCATGTTAACAAATTGGAAGACTTACTGTTGTAAGATGGCCAGGCTACCTAAAGCCATCTACAGATCACCACAATCCCTACCACAATCTCAGCTGGCTTCTTTGTAGACATTGGCAAGCTGATTCTAAAATTCATATGGAATTATAAGGGGCTCCAAATAACTAAAACAACCTTGAAAAAGTAGAACAAAGTTGTAGAACTTATACTTCCCAATTTCAAAACGTACTAAAAATGAACAGTAATCAAGATAGGGTATGAGCTTGAGTAGAGACATACAGATCAATGGAACACAAGGGTGCCAAGAGTATTCAATGGGGAAAAAATAATCTTCAACATGTGATACCGGGACAACTGGATAGCACATGCAAAGAATGATATTGGATCTCTTCCTCAAATCATACAAAAATTAACCCAAAATGGGTCAAAGAACTTAACATAAGTGGTAAAACTATAAAACTGTTAGAATAAAACAGGGAAAAATATTCATGACCTTGGATTTAGTGATGAATTCTTAGATATGACAACCAAAAGTATGAACAAAAGAAAAAAATAAACTGCACCTCATTAAAATAAAAAACATTTTTGCATCAAAGGACATAATAAAAAAAGCAAAAAGACAACTGACAGGATGGAAGGACATATTTGCAAATCATATATCTGATAAGGGATACTATCTACAATATATAGAATTCTTACAACTCGACAAGAAGACATAATATAATTAAAAAGTGGCTATGGATTTGAAAAGATTTCTCGAAAGAAAATATGTAAATGGACAGCAAGCACATGAAACATGTTCTTAGTCTTCAGGGAAATGCAATTCCAAACCACAATGAGATGCCACTTCACACACACTAGGATGGCTAGACTCTGAAGGACAAATAACAAGTGTTGTCAAAGATATGAAAAAGTGGGGCTGACCGCCACTGCTGGTGGGAATGTAAGTCGCCATGTGACCCTACAGTGTCACTCCTATGTATACGGCCAAGGAAAGTAAAAAAACGTCCACACGGGCCGGCCGAGTGGCGCGATGGTTAAGAACTCGCTTGGGATGCCAGAGGGCCCCAGTTCGGATCCCACATATGAGGGCCAGTGACGCTGCCCTCCACAGCTAAGATGCTGAACAACAGCTCGACCTGGAGCTGGGCTGCCATGAGTCGCCGGCGACGGCGTGGGCTGCAG
>NW_017732269.1:396043-451574 GCF_001890085.2 Hipposideros armiger
ACAGCAACTTGTCTGTTCCCCTTTCCCCAATTCCCCAGCACTGTTCCCATCCCCCCAATTCCCCAATAAAAATCTTTAAAAAAAAAACAAAAAAAAAAAAACGTCCACACAAACATTTGTACACAAATATTTACACCCATGTTAGTCACAGTAGCCAAAAAGTAGAAAGAACCCAAATATCCACCAACTGATGAATGGATAAATAAAATGTAATATATCTATACAATGGAATATTATTCACCCATAAAAAGGAATAAAGTATGGATATATGTCAATGGAATATTATCCACCCATAAAAAGGAATAAAGTATGGATATATGTATGCTACAACACAGATGAACTTTGAAAACACTATGCTAAGTGAAAAAAGCCAGTCATAAAGGACCACATATTGAATGACTCCATGTACATGCAATGTCTGCAACAGACAAATAGAGACAGGAAGCAGGTTAGTGATTGCTTGGGGCTGGGGGTGATGGGGAGATAAAGGGATGACAGCTAAAGGGTACAGCATTTCTTTTTGAGTTGATGAAAATGTTCTAAAATTGACTATGGTGAATGGTTGCACATATCTGTGAATCTAGGAAAAACCACTGAATTGCACACTTGAAGCAGGTAAATTGTATGGTATGTAAGTTGTACCTCAATAAAGCTGTTAATAAAAAAGGGGAAAACAGGAAAGATCTGAGATGCAAGAATGTTGGATAAAGATACAGGCGAACACATGATAGCGCTAAACAAACCTCTGTATAAAATAATAATGTAAATTGTGATTTTAAAAAAGAGCCAGACAAATAGAATTGCAGACAAGAACTGCATGTATGTTGGGAGACAGAACTGGAATCAAAGTATTAAATATCTCATGTCCTTACACTGCATGTTTGTGTGGCCGGGCTTGAACAGTATGGGGGGTGGTTAAGTTATGGACTGACTTTAGACTTTAAATATGAACGGTCAAAGTGGACAAGTAACCACTAAAATAATATAAACAAGGTGTAACTTCCAAACTAACAGAAAAACATGGAACATAAACACTAACAAGCAGAAGTGAACAGAGGTCAGCAAACTGCAGCTGGGAGCCAGATCTAGCCCGCCACTTACTTGATGGTTTGACCGGACAGCGGTGCTCGTATGTTATCTGTGGCTGCTTCTGAGCAACAATGGCAAAGACGAGGACCTGCCACAGAGACCAGATGGCCTAGAAAGTCTAAAGCAGTTACTATCTGGCCCTTTATAGAAGAAGTGTGCTGACTCCTGCTGCAGAATACTGCACAACAGACAGCAAGCACAAGTCCTCTGAGCGGCAGGGTCCTGAGTCTGAAAATGAAGACAATATCCCTCCTCTTTCATTTTGTCAGAGGTACATTAGATACACTGCCTTCCAGAAAGAACTTTAACAGCCTGTGTTGGAGGAATGTTCTCAAGCTGCTCCCCAGAACAGCCCTCTTCTGATTCCAAGCACAGAACCTAACTCGTTAGGACAGAGAGGGACCCTGGTATTCCAACAGACACCTCAAGCCACGTTACATTCATACACGCCGGTGAACAATGCATGTAATGTGGACAAATTCCCCGAGTGGCATGTGTGTGTGTGAGTGGGTGAGTATGTATGACAGTGAGTATGTGAGTGTGTATGAGAGAGTGTGAGAGTGAGTGTGTAAGAGTGAGTGTGTGTGTGTGTTATCACACGTGTAGGTTCGTGCACCCAGAAGCACAGTCCAGATACAAGCAGTTCCATCACTGCTCAGATACTTCTATAGCCACACCCACTTTCCTTCTACCTTCTCCCCAGCCCATGGCAACAACGCATCCTTGTGATTTCAAGAATGTCCTCTAAATAGAATCAAGTTTGTGACCTTTGGGGATTGGCTTTCATCAGTCAGTGCAGTCCCCTTGGCATTCCCCCAGCGTTGTGTGTGTGTCCAGTTTGTTGCTTTTCATTGCCCAGCAGTGCCGGTTTGTGCCTGTTGTAGTCACCTGCTGACAGACACTTGGGTCGTGTCCAGGCTGAGCTGGCATAACTGTGTAAGGTGCTAGGCACACTCCTGTACAGAGTGTAGGGCAAGCAAAGTCTCCCCTTCTCTGTGACAAGTGCCCAGCAGCACTGCTGCGTGTTTAGTTTGGATGAAGCTGCCACACTGTTTGCCGGAGTGGCTGGTGCCCCCTCTACTCCCCACCAGCATCTCTGCGCCAGTGTTCATGCTCTCCCAACGCACTCATTTTAGCCCTTCAGAGAGCTGTGTAATGACTGCTTGAATCTCTTACAAGATTATGTTTACATATGAGGTTAAAAACTGAAATAAAATTAAAAAGTGCTTATTTAGTAGGAACTTTGAAAACTATAGAACTGTATAAAAAAGGAAGTAAGGTACTATGTTTCCATCCTTGGAAAAAGAAGTGATGCTGTTATTTATTCCTAAATCAATGTACCCAAGTTGCAGACAACAGAGGGCAGATTTGGTCACGTTATTCTGAGGCAGAGGCCCCATTTTGGATCCCTCCCCACGTTGAGGACAGCTCTGCCTTTGGAGGTAACCTCCTCAGTCCTCATCCTCAAAAACCTGATGGCTGCAGAACATGGAGCAGCCAGCCTCGGCCAGAGACACAGTGGGAACCAGACACATCGTCAGCGCCAGGGCAGGTGAACCAAGGGCTCCAGGGCACTGCCCACATGCACGCAGAGAAGGAGGTCACTCCGTTTTGTTCTCGCCTTTTGTTACCTTGCTCCCACTAGAAAAGGATTCTTTAACCATTCTAGCATCTAACAACACCTCTGGCAGCCCAGTGAAGCCGACGGATCCCTCTCAGAAAAACATTTTTAAATGCAGAAAATAAAATACAGAAGGTGATCATATCAGATACCAAGCTTTTTACAACGTGTTACACAGAACTACGTAACAAAACCTCAGGAGTGGCAAATGCAAAGCTTCCATGAAGTGTCTGCCCCAGCCAGTGTGAAATGCTAACATCTGGTTTCGCGTGGTATGGTTGGGGGTCCTGTGACCTTACAGTGGTTGCTGCCATATTCATAATGGAAGGAAACACTAAATTTCAGTCAGAGGTTAGTAAAAGATGTAATTTTTTTTCTATCCAAGTTCATGGAGCCTCTGAATTCCCTGATTTGACAGAACCAGAAAGAATAGAACTGGGCCTCTTTCCTAAGAGATTGTCCCAGGCTGCCCCTTGGCCTGAGATCTGGGGGAAGGAAGCCCCCATCCCCGCTCCAGCCACGGGTGAGGGGGTCTGGGCCCCAGTAAGGGCTGCAGGGAGAGAGATGGTTGGCGCCAGCTGGTTCTAAGGCTGCTGAGAAGGAAGCCCAGAGCAATGAACTCAGGTCCTGGACCCCAGCACGGGGATGTGGAGAGGGCTGGCCCCGGGGTGGCTGGAGCCAAGTGAACAAATCCTCACCTGAATCAGTCCACCTGGGGGAAACTAGCTTTTTTTTTTTTAATCCCCAGTTTTTCTGTTTTAACCATCAGGGGTAGAGGGAAACAACAATTCCCAGTAAAACCCCAACATAGTGTTGTTAAGAGCCTAAGGAGCACACAGTGTGTTTCCAGAAAGGTCCACCCACCTTTGTAAGCGCAAAAGCCACTGTCCCATCATCCTCAGTGGAGAGATCGAGCAGCTTCTGGTAAAACGCTTCATCATAAGGCCCATCTATTTGCAATGTTTTTCTGAAGGAAAAGGCACAGAAAATCAGGATGAGATAGCGGACTGGAAATTGTTTCTTAAACTGCTAACAATTTAACAATCACACGTCTGGTTTTAAAGAACACCTAAGGGATCTTCTTCCTAATGCTACACTTTGTCCTAAAGCATCAAAGCTTTAAAGAAAACTTGCAAGACCAGAACCCGGGAACCAGAGGCTGGACGTGACTTGTTTCTGACAAATAGCATCCAAATGGCGTCAGGGTCAGAGACCCCAGTGAAGGGACAGTGGGGTGAAGGGGGTCCCAGCCCCCCACACGCCACAGGTGTAGACCCCAGCGACCCATCAGGAGGCCCCGGATGCTCAAGAAGGGAGGCGCCCCACACCAGGCCTGGGGAAGAGGCTGTGGCCGTGGAGCAGCACTGCCCCCTGCAGGCTTGGCCCCACTCAGGACGGAACGGCCTGCTGTCAGTCACAGGATGTGCTTTCTTTTCCAGAAACGGGCCAGTGACCATCGATTTGAAGGTACCCTGATCCTCCTTCAGGCAGTACTGAATCCCTGTGTGGGGCCTGACACCTGGGGGCAAGGAAGGGAGGCGGCCAGAGTGGGTCAGCCTCCTGGGAGGCCTGTGCTATTCTCCCCATCTCACCCTCAGGGCTGTTTGGGGCCCCACAGGGGCCCAGGAGGGGCAGGAGCACCATGGCCCAAGGCTCACCTCTGCTCAGGAAACTCCTCCAGGTAGCGCTCAACCCGCCGGTACAGAGGGTAGAGGCCCTCGATGTCCAGCAGGTCCAGCTTCTGCACCTGGAGGGTTTTGTACAGAAGACAGCCCTTCGGTAACCCTGAGCGCTCCATGCTGCTTCTTCCTACCAGAACATGAGGGGAAAACAAGAGGTTTACTATCCAAGACTGCAGAAGGCGGTGGCACAGGCTGCACCCTGGCCCACGGAGTGGAGTAGTGGTGGCTGCTGGCATGTGCCTGGGGCCAAGCCCAAAGGAAAGGGCAGGTGCCCACGTCTTGCTGGGCCTCTGTTCCATCTCAGCACCCTTCAACTCCATCACTCCAGCCAGCTCTAAGCTTGGAGATAACCCTCGGTCTAAATAACACTCATCACAGGCATAAAATTTAAAATGACTGTGTTGACACCCCCAAATCTGCACAACCACGTCTGTGGAGCCACAGCCCACATGGAGAGTTGGGGTGGCCACACAGGGACACTGGTGATCTGTTGTGCTTGGATGGCCGCACGGCAAAAACACCTATAAGCCACACGGGGTAGGGCTGCTGTCCTCCGAGGTCACACAGCCTCCGAGGGCTCTGAGAGATCACAGGGCTCTTAGCACAGACACTGAAGAATCACAGTCCTCCTAGTCAGCCCCAAATCCGTACCTGGCTACAGCTCCACAGACCCAAGTGTGTTGTGGAGCTGTCAGTAGATGACAAAGGGGAGAAGGAGAAGCCCACAAACACTCATGACAAAAACCCAAACCAGCTACCAGACCACCTTGAAGTTCAAACAGCCAGTCACTGGGAGTCTGTGATGAATGAGGCTTCCAGCAGCAGGTGCCCAGGGACATAAGCCCCATAGGCGTGTGTTCACGCCTGTCTGCAAACCGCAGGCCACTGCGGCCACCCCCACCCTGAAAGGCCTGCGCTGTGGGGCTCCAACTCCTGTGCCTCAGTTCTCTGTGTGCAAAAAACAGGCCAAGGAACCTACTCCCAGGATCACCGAGAGGATGAACTAGCATAATGAAGAAAGCCATTAGGAAACTGCAGAGGAGGTACAGGCATGTGGGATGGTGTTTTAGGGGAACCCTACAACCCAAACATGTAATGCAATTTACAAACCCAGACTGAAGATGAAAAAGGGAGTCTCCCTAATGGGGCTGAGAGGCAGGGGCTGTCTTTGGGGAGCCCTGCCAGGGCCCAGGGTACTCCCACAGAAGCCCCATGATGCCAGGCAGGACCCATGCAGGCCTCATCCAGGCTCGGCCTACTCGCCCACCGCCCACCTGGCCTACCTTGGTGACGCAGGCTCCTGCGGAAAGGGCTGGCTTCGCAGACACATGGGCCCCGCGACCCGGGCCCCAGCTTCATGGCACTCGCCCAGCCCTTGTCTGAGCCGCTGAGCAGCACCCGAGTGATGACACGCACCAGCTCCCGTATCACGGCCCTCGTGCAGTGGGGCCCGCTTGCCAGGCCATTAGATGGGAAGAAGAAAGGCTTCAGGTGATGTGCCAGCTCACTCCAGTCCGCCGCAGGGCTCCGGGCGTCCTTGCAGCCATAGATCAGCTCCCCGTTCTTCAGGAGGGAAAAGGGACAGGGAAGTGACACTGCCAACACGGGGTCACCTCTGTCCCCACCCTGGGCAGGCAAAGGGACCTGACACCATATATTTGCCCACTCTGGGGTCCTTGCACATTGTGGCCCAGGGGGAAACCCACCCTCAGGCACCCTGTCATTGACCAAGAGGCAAATCCCACTGGAATGTGGAAAAGAAGACAAGGTCTCAAACACTGAAGACCAGAGTCCTGGCCTGAAATGCAAACCCTCAGACCAGAACATGCAGCATGTTGGCAGCAAACTCAGCCCAAACTCCCAAAGACCCCAGCCCAGTACTCGAGAGGCTGCATGACACCTGTGCTCCTGAAGGACACATGGTGTCAGTCATACTCTGAGAGCAGGGACGCTTCTGGGCCAGTGTGGATGTCTGTAGGCGGCCAGATTTCCAGAGGCCTTCGGTCCTCTGCAATGGGCTGGGCCAGGCTCTCCCCAGGGCCAGTGAGGCCACCAGCATCTCTAGTGTAGAGTTCTTCGTCTTCGAGGCCATCCTGTCTTCTAAGTCCAAGTCCAGCAAAGAAACTCTTTATGGCACCGATGTTCCCAGGGACACCCGTGGACCCAACCCTATGACCTTTACGGGGTCAGGAGGTCCATGGTATCTGTTGGGAAAGCCCCTAAGAGAACCCTGGTCCACCGAACCCAGAGGAGCCGAACCCAGTGGAGTGGCAGACCCTTTGCCTCTAATTTCTTTGTCTGTGAGATGGTGTGGTCAGCAGCTTCTGGGATGGTCCCCAATGACCCCCATCCCTGATACTCACACTCTATAGTCCTCTGCACACTGGAGGTTTGGTCTGTGTGACCGACAGAATATGGGCAAAGCAACAGCACCTCCCTGCACAATTCTGTTTAAAAGATGCCTGGCTTCCATCTTGGAGGCTCTCTTCTCTGATCATGGCCACTGTGTTAAGCAGCCCCACGGAACCCCTAGTGGCCAGGAATGAAGGCCTCCTGCCAAGACTGGGGCGGGGGCGCCTTCTTGGGAGCAGAGACTCTGGCCCCAGTCAAGTCTTCTGACGGGATGCAGCCTCCAAGGGACCCTGAATCAGAATCACCTATGCTGCTCAATTCCTGGCCAAAGGGACTGTGAGATGGTAAGTGACTGTTACACAGCAGTAGATAATATAGATGAGGGCAATCCCTGCTGTGCCCCCAGGCGGCAGGTGGGCGTCAACTCAATCCACCAAGGAGTGTGGCCAGGGTATTCCTCCTTTGGCAAGGTCCTGGGATTCAGCAGCATGGTGCCGCCCCTGAGAAGCACTTGTTGGCACTGTCAGAGCTCTCCAAGTGGTCCAGGACGATGGGGAAACACAGAGGCTACTTTAGGCACAGGGCCAGAGGAATCCTGACCTTGATATGGGTCTTACGGTGGGAGGAGGCTGTGCCACGAAAGGGAAGGCAGGAGCTCCCAGGAGGAAAGCAGGCAGAGAGGCAGTGCTGAACCAAAACTGGGCACCATGGGCGGCAGCCAGCTGATCCCTCCTCCTAGCCCACGCGCGGCTGAGTGACCCTGGAAGCAGGAGGCCCCTTCCCCAGTGTCTGCAATCCGAACAGGTGGGACTTTTACATGTACAAATACAGTTGCTTAAGGACCTCATGTGACATTTGGCAGAGAGCCATCATCCAAGTTTGACCAGTGTTGGGGTGGACAGAGCTACAGCTGTGGAGTATGAACAATGGTGGCACCAACCGTGACCCAGGAAATCTCTCCACCCTTGAACTTCATGACAGAAGGCGTGGGCTTCAGAGTCAGAGCGTGCTTGTCAGAGGTGATGGCACTTGGGGCAATGTCCTCATTGCTCCTGGTATTATCTTAGAAAGCCATTCTGCATCCCTTCTCTTAATCCATCTCTTGTGAAACTATTAGCTCGATCTCCGGATTTTCTTTCACACTGACTTCAACAGAAGCAGCAGACAGTTGGGTTCTCAGGCCCAGGGCCCAAGCCCTGCCCGGCAGTCTGTCCAGGGGCCGAGCCAGACCCACCACTCAGCTTAACTATGGGCTGACAGACCAGCCCAGGCGGGGGCAGCAGTAAAGGGTCCACGTGGGACAAAATGCAAACCTTACCATGGGTTCCAATTAAATCCCAGATGAAAGGAAATTTATCCTTAGAATTTAAACATAAAATTGTTGAAGTCTTTATAAGAATTAAAAATATAAACTGATTTTGAAATATGCCTTCCTTTTCTAGATTTGGGAAGGTGGAGGCAGATGGGGTAAAGTCCATTCACTCTGATCAGATTTCTGAGCCAGATGAGGGGAAGCGAGTCAAGACTAGACCCCCCTCCACCCGCACACCCGAACCCCCTTAGGGGCAGCCAGTGTGTAGAACGGCGCCATCCACAGAGCTGGATGCAGAGGGCACAGGGCACAGGATCCAACAGCCCTGCTTCTCTACTCAGATCTCAGGCCTGCAAGCCTGAGCCTGCCGCAAACTCTCACATATGTATCACACTTAATTAGGACAGAAGCGGAACGGGGGACAGAGTCAGTGGCAAGGAGAAAAGGAGATGACAAGGGGAACCCCAAGGGACCCATTTCCAACAAAGGCCATACCTAGCTCTCCTCCAGGTCTGGGCCAGCCCTGCCCCCCTTCTTTCCTCACCCCTTCTGATGACCCCACTCCTGCTAGCACCAGGCCAGGGCACCAGTGCGGGTGGCAATGAGGAAGCTAAAGATGCCTGTGCCAGATGGTGAATGTTCCATGTGCAGAACTCTTTCCTTACATGGCCAGGACACAGGATGATCAGAGCTGCCAGACTGTGAGAATTCACTGACTGAAAAGGAGGTATGCAAATTACAAGTTCCCCAAGTTAACCAGGAGCGAATACACAGGTGTAGCCACCTGCCAGGTTGTGCCATGCAGCTCCTGCTCCCACCTCAACCACACAGGCCTCAGGGACACACCGGATGACTGAGACGCAGCCTGACCACATCAGTGCCATCCTCACCCAAGAACCAGAGTCAGGTTCTGTGCATCAGGGGAGCCTGAGGCCACCCAGTGGTCAAGGAGTCGATATCACATACCCGAGGGATCATAGCATGTTGTACCAGTGGAATGGGCCTTGGAAAAAGGACTCAGAGGACCATGCCAAACCAGACCCAGTCCAGATGCCCTCGTCTACAAGGTCACAGGGACCCGTCAGGCACCAGAGGGCCACTTCACCTGGCTCAGTCCAAGACCCGCTGGTTCCACCCCATAGAACAGAAGTCACACTTACCTTAAATATCTTTAAGTTGTTCTGTGCCTCCTGCAACAAGCTTTTCAGGGCAAAGTACATTCTCTGTTTATTTCTAAAAGGGGAAAGGTTTACTGATGGGATTACAAGCAGTCTTTGCATTCACCTGCTGTAGCTTAGGGGACATGCCCGGGAGTGGCTGCTCCAGGTATCTGAGTTTTGTGGGTTAAGAAGCCACATTCTCCCCAGCTCTCCTCGCAGAGGAACCCAATCCTTGCTCCTAATCCCCATCCTGCTCTGGGCCCCTTCCCCGTGGCAACATCTCCCTAGCTACTGGCTCCCACAAGTAACCTATAGGAACCTACAGAGGCAACCCTGATCCCAGGCAAGAGCCTGAGCCCTGCCCAGGGCCCTGGTTATATGCAGGCCAGAAGCCCCCACCTCTCAGAATGCCTGCCTGACCCCACCTCACAGAACACCCTTCCCACACCAACCCCTCATCATAAGAACTTCACCCCACAGAAAGCCCCACCCACGGTCCCCCCTCACAGATACTCCCCATGGCTCCCCCTCACGGAATGCCCTCCACGGTCCCCCCTCACGGAACACCCCCCATGATCCCCCCTCACAGAATGTCCCCCATGGTCCCCCTTCATGGAACATCCCCGATGATCCCCCCCTCACAGAATGTCCCCACCTCCAGGGAAGGCAGCACTAGGGACAAAGTAGATGTGTTCTCTTACCCTGAGTAGAGATCGAGGGGACAGTATTTACTTATCTGCTTCCACTTCCCAGTTGCCACCTGTTAAGAAACCACCACGTGTGTCAATGACTGGATTGGGGGCAGCACTGGGCTAACTCTAACACAGAACAGACTAAGATGACGAAGTTCTCAGCAGATGCTACCTCCAGTTGCACATCTCGAGCTGGGGTAGAGGGCTGACTCCAAACCAGGAAACCTTGGCCCTCCTCGGAAAGCCTCATGTGGCTGCCAACCCAGCCCTACATGTGAGCATGGAAGCAGCAGAAGTACCTTTTTAAATTATATGGCTAAACTTTGGTCATCAGATAAACAAATCTTTCAAATTATAATATCCAAGAAGGGGAGGGTGTGGCTAACAAGTAATTTCATGTTGTTGGCGAGAAAAAAAATTGACACGATCTTTTGAAAGGCAACTTGCGGGTTTCCATCAAAATTTAAAATGTGTGGGCCGGACGAGTGGCACGTTGGTTGAGAACTGGCTTGGGATGCCAGAGGGCCCCAGTTCGGATCCCACATTTGAGGGCCAGTGACACTGCCCTCTACAGCTAAAATGCTGAACAACAGCTCAACCTGGAGCTGGGCTGCCGTGAGACACTGGCGGCGGCATAGGCTGTAGCTCCTGCTGCAGTGGGTTGCCATGGGCTACCATGTGTAGCCAGCAGCCAGCGTGAGCAGCCAGCAGCTGCTGAGTGGCCGTCCAGAAGCCAGCGACTGATCTGCCTTGTCCGGGAAGAGCGCAATGATGGTGCCAACTTGGGCTAGTGAAGCAACATCCTCCACAACTAGACTGAAGAATAAAACGACAGCAACTTGTCTGTTCCCCTTCCCCCAATTCCCCAGCACTGTTCCCAACCCCCCAAATCCCCAATAAAAATCTTTAAATAAAAAAATTTAAAAATTTAAAATGTGGGTGTCCCCTGACCTGGCAAATCCGCAAGGAATCACAAGGTCAAGGACGTTCACTGCTGCCTGACAGCAAGACCTAGAGACAGCTAAGTAAATCACAGCACCTCTGCTTTCATGGGCAAGGATCAGCAGGCCACATGAATGAAGGAATGAATAAATGATATGCAGCCACTAACAGAAAGAGGCAGAGCAGCTAAAAATCATCAAGATTTAGTCAAGAAAAAAAGCAACTGGCAGAATGAAGCATATGACGTCATTTTGTTAAAAAAAAAAGGTTCTGTGCATCTATACATGCATATATAAAAAGCCTTAAAGGATACACAACAAACAATCCCCAAGGATTCTTTAAGTGAAAAAAGCAATTATCAGAACAATTATTGTGGACCTTTCCCATGTTTGCTTTAGAAATGTGTTTACATGTACATGCGAGCACACATCAGAATACGTGTGGAGACAGGCAACACCTCATTTCCACTTGAACAACATGTATTTTTGTTGGCACGGAAAGAAGTGTGGAAGGATGTAAACTGACAACATAAGTGACCTCTGGGAAGGCAGGTGACCTCATTTATACAATTCCATATTTTCTCAGTTAAATGAGAAGGTATTGCTTCAGAGTAAAAAATAGTCTTTAAAAATCCATCATATATGTTGAAAACGAATGGTGACCATGAAAACCATCTCCTAAAGGGAATGGCTCATATATTTGCTTTTCCCTAAGAGCCTAGCAAGTTATAACACCACAAAGAAGAGACAGGGTACATCAGCAAAAATGGTAGAGTAAGGACTTCTGGAAATTCTCTCCTCTGTGTGGGTAATGAGAAACTGTGAGAATCAAAATTTTCAGAACTCTGAAAATTAACCAGAGGCTTGCAACAATCTGGGGAACATTTATTCAAGAAAAACAGCCAAGTTTAAATAAGAACAGTGAATTCTGTGGAACTTTTAATGCCCTATTCCCACCCCCGCTCTCTCTAGTTCCAACAGCCCCAGTCATGGTGAAAACATAAGCCTGGCAGCCCTCCAAAGGGGGCTAAACAGGTTGGGAGCGTCTCCAAAGCCACATTCCCAGAGAATGGTCATTATTTGACCAGTCTCTTGGTTTCCTGTCTTCATTGACCTATTTCAGAGCTTACCAGGTACAATCAGGGCATTTCCTCCCGGGGGCATTTATGAAAAATATTAACTTCAAAACTGCCTGAGATAGTGGATAACAGTTGTGGCAAACAATAGGCTAAACCTAAAGCTGAAAAGAAGAAGGTGAGGAGTGAGAAGCACACAAGGCTCTGAAAACTCCAGCACACCTTGAGCATGGAGGTCACGCATAGGCTCCAGAGAGCCCCGAAGGCCCCACCTCTGCTCTTCTGTGGCTGTGGAAGTGCAGGCTAAGGCAGAGCTGCACTGTCCTGCTGAGGGTCGATGGCAGCCTCAGCAGGCACATGAGGCCCTGGCAAAGCCTGACAGGCTTACTGGTTTCGGGCATTTAAGAAAATCTGTCAAACCATTAGCTGCCCACTAAGCTAACCGAGCAGAGACTTCAGAGGCCACACACAACAAAAAAAGATTTCTCAAAGTTAGCACAGAAAGGTCACTAAAAAAACAATAACAATTACAACAAGCAGCAATAACAAATCCTATAGAGGTTGTAGAACCTGATTTCCAAAATGGCTACATTATATTACTCAAAATGCCTGTTTTCAGTAAATCATTACAAGACATGCAAAGCAACAATAAAGTATAATCCATATACAGGAAAAAAAGCAAACAACAGGCTGTCCCTGAAGAAGCTCAGACACTGAACTTATTATACAAAAACTGTAAACCAGCTACTGTAAATATGCTTAGAGCTAAAGGAAAACAAGGACAAAGATCTAAAGGAAACAAGGGGAACAATGTCTTAATAAACAGAGACTATCAATAGAGACAGAATTTATAAAAGAGAACCAAATAGAAATTCTGCAGTTGAAAAGTACAATAACTAAAATGAAAAAGTCACTAGAGGGGCTTAACAACAGATCTTAGTAGGCAGAAGAAACAATCAGTGAATTTTAAGATAAAATCCAAGAGATGCACACCTAAACAGATCATAAAAAACTGTCCAAAGACCAATAACAAGAGACTGAACTGGTAATCAAAAATCTTCCAACAAAGGGAAACTTAGGATGAGAGGGATTCACTAGTGAATTATTTCAAATATTTAAAGAATCAACACTAATACTCAAACTCTTCCAGAAAAATTGAAAAGTGGAGAGAAACACTTCCTAATTCACTCTACGAAGCCAGTTATCACCCAGGTACCAAAACAAGACAAAAACATTACTAGAAAAGAAAAAAAAAAAAATGATGACAACCCATGTCCCCTATGAAAACATCCTTTATAAAAACTAACAAATGACATTCAGCAACATGTGAAAGGGATTCTACACCTATAAACAAGTAGGATTTATCCTAGAAATACAAGCGTGGTTCAACATGAAAATCAATCAATGTAATACACCATGTTAATAGAAAAAGGAAAACACCTCATGATCATTTCAATAGATATAGGGCAAGTATTTGACAAAATCCAACATCCTTCCATGATTTAAAAAAAAAAAAAAGACTCAAAAAGGACATTTATAACAAACTCATAGCGAACATTACACTCTATGGTAAAAACCTGAAAGCTTTCCCCCTAAAATAAGGATGTCCACTCTTGCTACTTCTATACAACATTGTACTGCAAGTTCAAACCAGAGAAATTAGACAAGAAAAACAAATAAAGAGCATCCAGACTGGAAAGAAAGAACTAGAACTATCTCTATCTGCAAGTGATCTGATCATGTATACAGAAAATCCTAAGAAACCACAAAAATAAATAAAAATAAACAAGATCATCAAGGGTGACAAGATAAAAGCTCAATATACAGCACACAGTAGGCACCCATTCTGTGTGGTATTTTTCTTCAGATGTTCCAGGGTCCAATCTTTAGTTCCGAGGTTCTCCAGAGGCAGTGGAGCCTGTGAGGGTCTCCTGATCCCTGGATTCCAGTTATGCAGGGTGTTCTGGAATTCAGTAGCTTTATCCTGATTCTCCACTACCTTCCTGATGACAGTAAAGGCTGTAGCTCCCTGGTGGGTCAGTTCTCTGGTGTTCTGATTCCTAGAAGACAACCTATGGCTCACTTTTCCGGTTTTCCAATGAGTCTACAAACACTCATTTTTCTGTACTTTTCTGCTTAGAATACCTAGAGTTGTTTCTGTGTTTCCACTGAACACTGAAAAATATAAGATAAGGTTGGTGGGCCAATGATGATCAAAACTGCATTTTTTTCTGATTGACTGGGTCTTAAGTATCAATGAGCCAAGTAGAAGAAATTCCAACCCTTGCCTTGGCTTTGGGAAGTTGGACCAGTGAGTGTTCCAATGGAAGGGAACAGAAAAAATGCTTTAGAGGAGCTGAGTCAGAAGCTGGCCACACAGAGGGGTTACTAGAGTTGGCATTCTATCTCCATTTTTTCAGAGGATACCCGAGACCCAACCTCACTCCAGTCCCTACCCTCCATCAGAAGAACTTTGACAGCTGACCACAGTCTAAGAGGGACTGTTAACATCACATCTGTCACGAGCTACAGTCACCTTAAGAGAAGAAATGTCCCAACTGTGAAAGGATCCTGCACTAGTTAGGGGTTGGAGCACAGCATGAATAGGTAGAAGACACACATTTGTCATTGTGCGCTCTACCTACAAAGTAAGCCTCTTTGCCATTAAAAACAGAAATCAATATGCAAAAATCAATTGTATTTCTTAACCACACACCCATTAGGATGGCTACTATCAAAGACAGAAAATAGCAAGTGTTGGGAAGGATGTGGGGAAACTGGAACTCTTGTGTACTCTGGTGGAAATGTAAAATGGTGCAGTCGCTGTGGACAACAGTACGGCGGTTCCTCATAAGTAAAAACAAAATTACCAAATGATCCAGCAATTCTATTTCTGGGTATATACGCAAAAGAATTGGAAGCAGGGTCTCAAAGAGATATTTGTACACCCGTGTTCATAGCAGCATTATTCACAATAGCCAAAAGGTGGAAGCAACCCAAGTTCAATGGATGGATGACTAGATAAACAAAATGTGGTATATACATTCAATGAAATATTATCCAGCCTTAAAAAGGAACGGAATTCTTTGTGACACGTGCTACAGCATGGATGAACCTTGAAGATGCTACAGCATGAATGAACCTTGAAGACATTATGCTAAGTAAAATGCACCAGTCACAGAAGGACAAATACTGTATGATTCCACTTATATGAGGTACCAATAGTAGTCAAATTCATAGAAACTACAATGGTGGTTCCCAGGGGCTGAGGGAAGGAAAAAATGTAGAGTAGTTTAATGGGGAGTGAGTTTCAGTTTTGTAAGATGAAAATGTTTTAGAGATGGATGGTAGTGATGGTTGCACAACAGTGTAAATATACTTAATGCCAGTGAACTGTAATGGTTAAAATGATAAATTTCACAACAATTAAAAAAATATGTATTTTAAAAATCAATTGTATTGCTATGCAATAAACAACATGAAAATGAAATATAAGAAAATTCCAATTACAATAGCATCCAAACAAATAAAATACTTAAGAATAAATTTAACAAAGAAGTATAAGACTTATACACTGAAACTATAAAAAATCACTGAAAGAAATTAAAGACCTAAATAAATGCAAAAACATCCTGTTGTTCACAGAGTATTAATACTGTTCAGGTGGCAATACCTCCCAAATTGATCTGCAGTTTAATGGGATCCCTATCAAAAGTACCAGCTGGTTTCTTTGAGGAAATTAAGAAGCTAAAGGCATCAAAATTGGAAAGGAGGAAGTAGAACTCTCTATTCACAAATGCCGTGATCCTATACATAGAAAATTTCAAAGAATCTACAAGAAGGCTACTACAGCTAATAAGAAATTTAGCAAGGTTACAGCGTACAAGATCATCACACAAAAATTAGCTGTGTTTCTATACACCAGCAATGAACACTCCAAAAAGGAAATTAAGGAAGCAATTCCATTTATAATCACATTTACAACATTACAAAAGAATAATATAACTAGAAATAAACTTAATCAAAGTGGTAAAAGACTTGTACACTAAAAACTACAAAAAGTTGGAAGAAATTAAAGAAAACTTTAATAAGTGGAAAGACAGCCTGTATTCATGGATTTTAAGACTTAACATTGTTAAAATGGCAATACTACGCAAAGTGATCTACAGATTCCTGCAATTTCTATCAAAATTCCAAGTCATGTTTTGCAAAAATGAAAAATACAATCCTCAAATTCATATGTAATTTGGCCCCAAATAGCCAAAACAATCTTGGAAAAGAAGAACAAAGCTGGAGGACTAATACTTCCTGATTTCAAAACTCACTACAAAGCTACGGCAATCAAAAGAGTGTGGTGCTGGCATAAAGACTGACATACAGACCAATAAAATAGAAAGCCAGTAAATAACTCATCATATACATGGCCAAAAGATCTGCAATAAGGGCTCCAAAAACATTCAGTGGAAAAAGAACAGTCTTTTCAACAAATGGTGCAATACAACTGGTATCCACATGCAAAAGAATGATCTTGAACACTTACCCAACACCATATACAAAAATTAACTCAAAAAGGATCAAAGATGTAAACATAAGAGATAAAACTATAAAACTCTTAGCAGAAAACATAAGGAAAAACCTCCATGACCTTGGATTAGGCAAAGATCTCTTGGAATGTTATCAAAAGCACAGGCAACAAAAGAAAAAGTACACAAACTGGACTTTACCAAAATTAAAAACTTTGTGCACCAAAGGACACTATCAACAGAGAAGACAACAGACAGAATGGTAGAAACTATTTGCCAATCACATATCTGATAAGAGATTAATGTCCAGAATATATAGAGAACCCCTAAAACACTACAACAGAAAAACAAACAACCTGATTCAAAAATGGGGCAGAGGACCTGAATAGACATCTCTCCAAAGACGTACATGAAAAGCACATGAAAAGATGCTAAACATCACTGTTGGGGAATGCAAATGAAAACCACAATGAGATGCCACTTCACGCCCATTGGGATGGCTGTGCCCACAAACAGGGATAACAAGGGTTAGCGAGGATGTGGAGAAATTAGAACCCTCACACATTGCTGTGGGAATACAAAATGGTGCAGCAGCTGGGGAAAACAGTGTGATGTTTCTCAAAGAGTTAAACATAGAATTCCCCTAAGACCCAGCAATTCCACTCCGAAGAATCTACCCAAGAGACCTGAAAACAGATTCAAACCAGCACATGTACACGCATGTTCGCAGCAACATTAGTCACAGTAACCAAAGGTGGAAACAACCATATGTCTGTCCCTCAGTAGATAAATGGATGAACAAAATGTTCCTACACAATGGAATGTTACTCAGCCAGAAAAGGAATGAAGTGCTGATATTGCGTCAACATGGAAGAATCTTCAAAAACATTTGCTAAATGAAAGAAGATAATCACAAAAGGCCACATATTTTTTTTATTCCATTTATGTGAAACGTCCAGAACAGGTAAAGCCACAGAGACATGGTTAACAGGGGATGGAAGCACAGCAGATCAGACAGTGACTGCTCCTGGGGACAGGGCTTCTTTTTGAGGTGATGACAATGTTCTGGAATTAGAGCAAGGCTGCACAAATCTGTGAGTACACTTAAGTACACTGAATTACATACTTTAAAAGGGTGAATCTTAGGTAAGAGAATTATATCTCGATTTCAAAGAAAAGGTGAACATGAAGTACTTGTGAAATAAAAAGTATATATAAATATCTACATCATCTGCTACTCTTCTGAAAACTCTGGGTGGTCACACATAGGCCCAAGAACGTGCGCAGGCACGCGCACACACACACACACACACACACACACACACACACACACACACACACACACACGGCCATGCATCTGTGCATGGAGGTGCCCTGCTGCTGGGCTCTTCTCACCTTGAGGTGCTGGTGCATGCAGTAACGGCACACCTTATGCTTCATCTCATGCGTAACATCGCTGGAGAGAGGAATAAACCCACATTTTGGCTGCAGATAAACAAGTGAGGAAGAAAAACTTCTTAGGGAGAAATCACACACCTTAAGTGGACATATAACTAACTACGAGATAATGGAGGGCAACACCCAAGAAACATCCCCAAGAAACAAGAAACATGAAACATGTTAGACAGAAACATCCCCAAGATGCTTTTCTCTCCAGCTTCCTTCATTGCATCACATAAACATCTCCTTGCTGCTAGAGCATCCAAGGCCAGAATGCTCACTGGGGAAGAACAGTGGTACCTCAATTGCTGGCCTAAAAAAGTACAACACAGAGTAGCTTTGTGTTTTCATTCAAGTGAGACTGGAAAGACTCAAGGACTGCAGACCTGCCCCAAGCTCCCACGTCCAAGGAGCAGAACCCTCGTTCCTTCTGACAAGACTTCATGAACTGGAAAGTGCCATCTGACGGTTGCTAGGCTCCCAGAACCTCTGGAACGCTAGCTGTCTTCTAAAAGCCCTGGATTATCAGCACCCACAACAAGCAAGACTTGTACTTGGCACTGGGGCACTGAAGACCATGTCACTGTTGTCTCTGATGCCTAAGACACTCGCCCTCTGGTTGGGGAAGCAGATAATCAGTCCCCACTGAGCACCCTGGGCTGACAGTGCTCAGGGCCAAGGGCATGACTTTGAGTCAACACCCAGAGATTTGTAGGAAGGAGACAGATACCAGCGTGGGATGCCTGGGAAGCTTCCTGAGGAAGACATGGGCGGCTGCCCTGGACACTGGGCAGCAGAGCTGGAGCCAGGGGCCTGGCCTTATCCAGCAGTCACTGCCCTGTACTAGATGAGTAATGCCCTTTGTCTGCCCCCTCAGGACACCTGTCCAAGACAAACCAGGGCCCTGAGTCACACAGGCTTCTGTGCCTCTGGGGAGGTCTCTCTTAATAGGACAGAAGCAAAGGAACGGAGTGCCACCCAGTCTAAAAAGCGACCCTTGAACTGACCTCCTGGAGTACTGCATGCAGTATCACCAAGTGGCCAAGGGGGCACAGCAGGGAAGGAGGTCAGGAGGGGGCCTGTGGGCTGCACCCTCTAAGGAAAACAGGATGGAACCTGACATACTTCCTTCTGCGGGCCACTGACCAGGGCTTGTCCCTGGCTGGCTCCCCATCGTAGCAACTGGGAATGGGCCTAAATCTAAAGGTCATGTCTGGCAGGTGGGAGGAACTAAGACAGCAAGGTGCAGGTAGTATCCATGGAAGGAGTGGGAAGCAAGCCGAGTCTCTGGGAGCTGCGGGCCCCAGAGAAGGGGCTGTGGGGCCCAGTGTGGGGACTACCAGGAGCTTCTGTGGGAAAGTGTACTCCAGACAGATAAGGATTTACAACCTGGCCCAACCTTTCCCTTTTTCCCCACACACTTCTCCCTTGACAAAACTTCACCTTGATCTCTACACACAGAATTGGCCGGTGCTCCGCAAAATGGTAGGTCTGAAGTCTGGCTAAATTGGGAAGGCACAGAGCATAACCACTGAGAGTGTCCAGGTCCTTGTCACAGCGAGATTCTAGAAAACAGAGCAGTGCAAGGATCAGTGCAAGAGATACAAGATGATCCCACAACATCCCACGACTTGGCGGCTTCCTGATGGGGAAGGGTCAGCCTTGCCTAAGAAAAGGCTGTCCTTGGCCTCCAGCTCCTGGGAGGTCACCTCTAAGCCTGGGATGTCCTGCCCGGGGAATGTCCGTGTTCACCTGGGGCCTTTGGGCCACACTGTGATTCGTGGTGGGGGCGTGGGTCCCACAGTATCAGCTCAGCCTCCAAAGGGGCTGCAGATGGAGGGCATCCAGTCAGTTGCATCTGCATGCTCCAGCCCCAACAAATCCTGACCCCCCCACCACCACCACCCCCAAGCTCGCAGAGCCCCACATCATTGCTGGAAGGAGTAAGCGCTACCTGCATGACGCTAGTGGGAGAAAACACCAGGAAGCCCATGAGGGTCTCCCTGGACCTGCCCCTAGCACCTCTTCACTCAGCTATTTTTAATGTGTCCCTTAGCTGTGATAAGCCGGAACCATGAAGCTGGGTTCTATGGGTCCTTCGAGCAAATTATCAGATCCTGAGGTTGGCCTTAGGGACCCCCAAATGTGCAACTGTCATCAGAAGTGAGGGCAATCTCAGGGCATCCCCCCAATTTCACAACTCCCTTAACCCAGGAGCTCAGAGAGGAAGGAGGTGGCAGCCTATACCTTCCAGTGACAGCTGGTCCCTTCAGAATCTCCAACACCACTATTTCCTCAACACTGACTACTAGGAGCTGTGTGGTGACAGTCACAGAAGACGCATGTGGCCTCCAGACCCCAGGAGAAGTCGGCTTTCCTCCCTTCACGTAACAAGGTTGATTACGATCATTATTACCATGGGGCACAGTTCTATTACTGTCATGTAATAGAAGTTTAATTGCTAATTATAAAATAATGATACTGAGCGGCATTAGCAGTTGGATGGCACACCCCTAGAGCAAGCCCCAGTCTGTCTCAGTCCAAACAAGGAAATCAGAGCCAAGACAGTCCTGGCCTAACCTGGCCACGCCCTCCTTCATCCCCACATAGGGCCCTGCTCCTCAATGCTCCCCAAACCGGAGGCTCCTGGGCACAGTGTCCTGTTTGCTCTGCTTCCTAATCAAAGAAGGAAGGAATTTTATATCAGCCAACTGTACGCCCTAACTGCCTGGCCATACCTTTTAGGAGGAGGCATTTCCATCCTCAGTCACACGACTTGACATCTTTGTCTCTGACCATGAAAGGAAAGGCTTTAACATAGTTTCTGTCATCACTGCCACGACCAAGTTAAAGGAACGTACGTGAGGTGATGGGGTTGAGGGTACACAAGATGATGGGGAAAGGTACCTGAGGTGATGGCAGCAGGAATGCAAGGTGACGGGGTAAGGGTGCTCCAGGTAATGGGGGAGGGGTGGGAAATGATAAAGGAGAGATACAGAAGGTGTGGAAAGGTATGTGAGGTGATGGGGGCAGGTATCGCCCACCACATTCACGTCTATTGCCTTCCTCCAGGAGGATAAGCAGGCTGGTGAATTCTAGAAGGTCCTCAGGCTGCAGACCCTCCAGGGTCCCTCCTCTGTGCTTTTGGATCTACCCCGGTTTTCCTTCTGAACCCTCCAGGCCCCCCGGTAGCCCACTTTCCTTTCCCTAAGTCTCCCCAAACTCCTCCAGCTCCTTCTCTCTCTCCCAAATGCATATTTATTTTTATTAACTACTTCTTGGTCATATAATCTCTGCAGTGACCTGGGTATCTGACGCCCAGAACAGTATGCATGAGCTCCTTAGGATTTCTACCCCGATAATCTTTCTGGCAAAAGAATTGCTGAAAATGGCATCTACCTGAGAAGTAATGTCAAACACTTTTCAAATGGGATGTTTTAAATTACAAACAAAATTTGTAAGTTAGACTCCCTTACCTGGTCTCTCAGACTGTATCTTTAAACAAAGCTGTTTCACAAAATCTAAAGGCAGCTGAACAACTTCCTGTAAGAACAAATACAAAATACTCAGTGTGGGTTACCCAACAATGTGAACATACTTAATACCACAGAACTGCACAATTAGAAGTGGTTAAAATAGTAAATTGTATGTTATGCATAGTTTAGCACATTGAAAAAAAATACTCGGCATGTGGGACTTCAGAATAAAAGCTGCTCTTTTATCTTAAGGACACGTCCAGATTAAAGGAGACACTAAGGTCGACAGGTCCTCCTCAGCATGCCTGGTGTCCGCGTCGGTGGTGACCAGCAGCACGGCCCGGGTCACCCAGTCAGCCCCCACCAGGCACCCCTCACATGGCACCTCTGGTCCTCTCAGTCTGTGGGGCCAAAGCAGGCTGAGGTGGTTCTCTGACAGCACAGACATTCCTCACCAGCTGTCTCTGCAGACAACCCAAGGCTTCCACACTCCCACCTGAGAGACAGCTCAAGGGAAAGTCTGATCGAGTATTATTCTTCGGGTGAGATGTCCTGTGTGCCCATCAGCCACAGGACTCAGGGTGGCCAATAGTCAGTGCATTTAGGCAAAAAACGAATAGCAATTTCTCCACACTTCGCTGTTTCTTTGCAATTTCCTGACGTTAAGAGTTTTTATTTAATCCACATTGCTCACCATCTTCCTCGTGTTTCCAGGGTGGCAGAGCTCTGACTTCTGAAGAAGTCCCAAGAGGAGGCAAGAGACCAGCCTAGAATGAGAATGCCAGGACCCTGTCGCTGACACTTCACGCCCATCCCACCCTGTCTCACCTATGTGTCACCACCAGCCTGTGACTGCCCTGTGACATGGATGTACCCATGCTAGCCCATGGCTTCCCTCCCTGTCACATGAATCCAGGGGCCCGTGGCCATCCTGTCACACAGATATGTTTCTGCAGTCTGCTCCGGTCCAGTCAATCGTTGCCTCCCAGCCGGCTGTGCCAACTTAAATGATTTTGTCATTTACCTAAACATGGTAAGCGAAAAAAGGTGAGCTGCTAAAAATTTAGTTCTGAATTAGGTAAGGTGAAACACTGGAAGAGAGTGGGAAGTATACAAATCCAAAACTTAGGTCATCTCACAAAAATCCAAGTTCTCACTTCACTTCAAAGAAACCGAAAGCACGAAGTGTGCAGATGGCAGACTGCAGATGCTGCGGGAAAGATACAGACTGTGTCTGAGTCCTCTCTCCGGGAGACATGGAGGTCCACACAGCATGAGGGCAGGGCCCATGTTCAGTGCGGTCCCCATACTCTCCAGCTGGGAAAAGAAGCGCAGGACGACACTGGAGTCATTGACGCTGTTACAGAAATGTGGAGAGGAGCAGGTGGGGTCAAGTCCAGAGCCCAAGAGGCTCAACTACTCTCAACACGCATCTGGGAACCGCCCAGCCGAAGCCCAGTCACCAGGTGAAAAGCAGAACTGCATTTCTTTAAACAGCCTTAAATTCCTGATTTTAGAGTGACTCCAATTTGTGTTTTAAGTCAGACAAGATGTGTCCAGTAGTGTCCTTCTTAGCATTTGGCTGCATTTACTAACATTTGATCAGATTCATGAACCACATGATCCAGCCATCCTGCCTGCCTGACGGACAGACAGACAACTCCTACGGAACCTAAGAGGACAGCGGTCGTTAGCAGGGTGTTCAGCTGGCACCTGCACAAAGCATTAACTTTGGAAAAACTGTAGTTAAGACTACAGAATTCTCTCACGGAAGGTAACTTGAAGGTGTAGCCACATCAGCTTCCCTGCTGACAGGCACCCGCACTGAAAGGGTTGAAGGGAAGCTGCAGAGGACAAGGGGCCGCCAAGGCTGGAGGTGGTCTGGCAGGTGAGCAACATGTCTACAGCCTTCTAAACACTCCCTCAGGAGAACAGCATCCCCTCACGCATCATGCAGTGGCCTGGCAATGCTTCCCTCAAGTCAAGTTAAATGTGAAGTCAAGGCTGCCCCAGTGGCCTCCAGCCTCAGGAGGACTGGCTCCACAAAAGCAGGGCAAAACTTCTAAAATTCCACCAGTGTCTCAGCTACTCCCGGGATTTAAGATGCAAAACACCTGCAGGCATGAGGGAAACAGCCTCTTCCCTGTTTGTGAACCTCCAGCTCCCATAGAGACTGGCCCAGACCCGTCCCCAAACCAGCAGGGCAGGCCCAGAGGCAGCACTGCACAAGGGGTGTGTCTGTCACTCTGACTGGGCCTCGCCTCTCATCACTGTGCTGGTTGTATCTTGTCCCAGGGTACGCAGGAGGGAAAAGCTTTCACCAGGGCGCCATTCTGCCCTAATCCGTGACAGAGGTCACAGAAAACAGTGGCATTTACAAGTATTGGTTATGCCTGAACATGGTCTGTGCGGACCACATTTGGGTCTGTGGTCCATATTTCAGCCACGCCAGGGCCTGAGTGGCAGTCCTCTATGGGCAGCACATCTACCTGGAGGAAAAGCAGGTTGTGCTCACTTTGGTGTTGTGTTCGCACAGAGCAGGTTTGTCAGTGGGAAGGATATTCCCAGAACAGGACCTTCTGGGCTCACCTCACACACCCAGAGCCCCACCCACTGTGGACAAACTAGACCAAACCTGGAGTCAGAGCATGTGCCCAGGGCCCTAGGGGGTCCCTGATGCTCTTCCCACAGCCAGGCCACCCTCAGCTGGAACCCCGAGCCTTCCACCACCCTTCTTCACGCTGACCACCCCCCCCACCCAAGAGAAAGGTCTAGAGCCCCCGAGCACTTTAAGACAGAGAAATGCTCCCATTCAGCCAGATAAGTCCGCTCTTTCCTCAAGGAGGGAGCTGGCCGTTGTTGGCATTCTGCATTCACTCAGACACCGTCCAGGTAAGAAGCAGGCGGCACCCAGTGAAGGAGGCTCAACTGTGGGGCCTCACAATTCAACTGGATAGTGGATACCTCAGTGGGAGTGGTGCCAGCCCTCAGGGTGGCCCCCGGTGAGTCCTGCTGCTGTGCAGTCCTTCCCACAATGCTTAGGGCTGAGCTGTGGGCCACCAGGACGCTGTGGAAATGACAGACACGACTCTGGGCCAGGCCATCTCTCAGTGCGTACTGGCGAGCCAGGGCCAAGTCACGAGGGTCCTCAGAACCCTGCGGTGAGTCCGTTGGAAGGTCGCCCTGCCAGCTCCACAGCGGGGCCACCTGGGAGGCTCTGATGCCTTCAGATGAGACTGCAGCCTTGAGGGCCCCATCAACACCACCCACAGCTTGTTGAGGAATCTCCTTGAGGATGTTTGCTGGCAGAGCCATTTAAATTCTACTTTGCCAGGCAATCCTTCAGCTTCACAGTAACTTTCCCTCGAGCTCCTTAATACCACTGTTTTCAGGATGGACACAAAGTACAATATTTGCAAAATGGAGGCAGTGCTCTCTGTGCTCAAAGTGACACCTTTGCCAGTTTGTTCAGGGCTCTGCTCTAAGGCCCGCAGCAGGGCCAGCAGATGCTGAGACATAAGAAGAGCTGTCCCAGGCGTGCACTCAGGGTTGCCAGGACCGCAGGGCCACTGAGCTCCTACGCTGCCCGCTCCCCGCATGTCCAACAGCAGACCTCGCCCATAACAGGCACACCTCTGGTCAATGAGACCAGAAAGAGCCAGCAATGCAGACCACCTGAGGCAGAGGCAGGCAGAGGGCTCAGGGATGCTGTCTGGACCTCACTCGCGAGCCATCACCAAACTGTATGCCTCCATGAAGGGAGGGTGGTGGAGACAGAGGGTCCTGGCAAGTTGGGGGGTCTCACATGGTCTTCGTGAACTTCATGCTTTTCAGCTAGAAAATGGAAAGAACACTATCTGCTCTGCTACCTCACAATTCAGCAAATGAGAAAAGCACTTGGAAACTTTGTAACTAATGCGAGGAGATATCATTAAGCACAGAATTCCACACTATAACTAAAAAGTTATTGACACAGATCGTACCCATGAGATTAGACCACATGCATAAAAACCACTTACCCCACAATGAACATAGTTCTCTCCCAAAAACTCTTTCATGACATTTTTGCTGAAGTCCACTATGTTCTGTAGGTGCTGAAATATCTCTTCTGAGGTCTGTAAAAGAGAAGCACACAAAGGCCTCAATGCCCGGACCTCCATGGATGTGCTGGAGGGAGAAAACTCTGACTCCATCACGAGCCCGGCACACACAGGGCTGCCACGTCCGCGGCCACAAACAGAAGATCGCGGCCCTGGACTTGGGTGAAGGGGAGCCTCACCACAGACACGCCAGACCCACAGGAGCTCTGCATTCTAGCCAGGGCCCCAGGTGACCCACACCTGCGCCCACCCTCCTCAACTGCCAGGAGGATTGTGGATTCCACCAGCAGCCCATACACATCTCCTAAGGAATTTGACTTTAAAAATCTCTCCCATCTAAAAGTCATTAGGTACTTAGATTTTATAATTCAGCCTCCAAACAGAGAACAAAATATTTTATCCCAAATCAGATGTTCTTAAAGAGCTAATAAGCTGTGAGATTTAGGTGAGACAGGAAGTCAGCCTTGTGTCCCCACTTCCAACCCAAGGCAATGAGTCCGAAGGTCCATTATAGGTCTGTCTCAGGCAAGAGGACCATTCTCATCGAGGGCAGCCGGGATGAGCCTCACAGATGGGCCAGGCCTGGGAAGGTGCTGGGCTGAGCGGCCGCCTGCACCTGTGACATGGCAGACCATGGCCGACATCCTGGGTGTGTGCAGCGTGACTGAATCAGAACGCAGCCGACAGAAAAGCCCAGACACACCCAGTGGTCCACACAACTGTGGCCACAGCGTTTCTGACAGAAAGCTCTTCTTGTTGACAGAATCACCACCCACAATTCTCCACCAATAATGAGGCCAGTGTCATACCACACCATTTATGTAATAAAGAAAGGCAAATTGTTGCCTTGGAAGACACTGCCTTAATAAATGGAAACAGGAAAAGCTGACAGAGTCTGGCCTTCACCAAGTCTGGGCTCTGCAGATGCTGAGTGGGGAGGAGGGACTGGAGGCCGCCTCCCAAGCCGCCTCCCAGATGGGTCTAGTTTCCACTCGAATTCCACAGAAAGACAACACCCTACACAGCTCTCCTCAGCAGCTGAGGCAGGGTGGCCCTCCTTCCACCTGCTCCCTCCCATCCTGGGCTGTTCTTCTCTGCACTGACCACACCATCCCCAGATCTCAGCAGTCCCGTCCACACTGGCTTTCTCCCATAGACCTCCCTTCTCTATGTGGCTAACCTTCATGCCAGTTGGCTGCCAAAGGCACCCATTAGCCATCACCTCCTGTCCCTTGCTGGCCATCTCTCCGGAACTCAGACTCATCTCTCTTACACCCTGATCTTGCGCCCAATTTCCACCCACCACTCACCACCCACCCCATGCCCGCTGTGTAGGGTGTGGCCCCAGCTCCTGCCTTTGCTCCCCTTTCAAGGTAAGAGCTTCTGCTTTGGAGCAGGGCTCACGCCAGCCTTCCCCCCCACCCCCCGCCCCAGGACCATGAAAGAGGAAGGGCTCCACCGGTCTCTCCGTGTTGACCTTCACGACCACTGAGGTTTAGATAAAAACTACGGTGACAGCCCATCTCCAGAGAGATGGGCATTGCACTCAGCGGTCAACCAGCACACATGGCCACAGCAACAGCTTTCTGAGGGTGTCCAAGTACTGTGCTTGGGGGCTGGGGTGACTCAGCAAATGAAAATCAATACTTCAGCTGAACTGCCTATTGGGACCGGTAATGCCAGCCATCTACCAGTGTCACAGATTTCATTTTTATAGATACAATTCCACATGGGGAAACGGAGGCAGCAGTGTATAAGGAAATCACCACAGCAAAGCTGAGACTGGGCCCTGGCTGTTCTGGCCACCAGAAGGGCTCTCTGAGCTGCATGGGGCGGCTCCCAGCTCAGCACCAAGGGATTCACCCCAGCAAGTCAAAGCACCAGGTCCTGCAGGAATCAGGGACATACTACTTTCTGCACTGAATGCTTGTGTCATGTTTAAATTTCTACAATTAGTACTCATAATTCTATATCAGAAATAAAATAAAAGTAATTGTTTCAATGATTTTGTGGCAAACCCACCAATCTTACCTTCTTCCTATTTGGAGGAAACTTCAGAAAACGCAGTACCACGCAACGCTGTTGGAAAATAAAACAAAATCTGATTAGTACTCACCCAAAGCCTGGGGATAAGGGTGTGTGGCTGTGGAGAAGGGGCCTGGGTGGGTGCGGGGGCTATCCTCAGCAGCACAGTGGCTGGAACCCTGAATGACAGTCCACTGGCCTGGCACTGGGTCAGATGCCCAAGGACACATTGGGGCCACAGGGCAATCAGGAAAACTGTGCCCTCTGACCTAGCCAGCCCACTCCCAGAAATGTGTCTCAAGAAATAATTAAGGATGTGCAGATTTTAGCTATTGCATATAAAAGTACTATTTATAACTCTAAATACAATGGAAACAACCTAAATGTCCAACAACAGTGGGATGGTTAAATACAGTGGGGCACATTCCAAACCGTGGAACACTGTGCTGTCACTGACAAGAATATAGGAAGAGCTGTGTTTTACAGATGCTGATGTATAGACATCATCTATTGATAAAAGAAAAAGGTTACAGAATAGGGCTTATAGAATTAACCCATTTTTTTAAACATATAACTATACATGTGTATATACGTATATATGTGTGTGTGTGTGTGTGTGTGTGTGTGTGTGTGTGTGTATGATGTACAAGTAAGTTCTATTTATGTGACATTCAAAAACAGGTAAGACTAAGATCCAGTGATCACCCCTCAGGCAGGTGGGAAGGTCCCTGAGAAAGGTTCTAGAAGGGGCTGGTTATGGGGTTATGGGTCTACGTACTTTGTAATAATCAAACTATTGATACACTTATGATCTCAGCACTTTTCTGTAGGTTTGTGACACTTCACTAGAAGTTTGCAAAACAAAAATGTTTAAATAAAGTATGTGCACACCCCATCTGAAAGGCCTCCAACACAGTTAACTGTGTCTCCAGGTAGCAACAATTGGGACAAGTAAATTTTTTTTTTCTTTAAGATTTTATTGGGGAATTGGAGGAGGGAAAAAACTTTGGGAAATCAAGGAAGGGGAACAGACAAGTTGCTGTCCTTTTTGTTCTATAGTCTAGTTGTGGAGGACGTCGTTTCACTGGCCCATGTTGGTATTATCATTGCACTCTTCCCGGGTGAGGCAGTAGCTCTCTAGCCATTGGACGGCCGCTCACAGCGGCTCACGGCAGCTCACAACAGCCCACTGCAACAGGGGCTGCAGCCTACGCCATCGCCGGCGACTCACGGCAGCCCAGCTCCAGGTTGAGCTGTTGTTCACCATCTTAGCTGTAAAGGGCACAGCGTCACTGGCCCATGTGGGATCCGAACCGGGGCCCTGCTGCTCAGAGCTGGCATCCCAAGCCAACTCTTAGCCAACGCATCACTTGGCTGGCCCAAGTAAATTTTTTTTAAGCTCTGTTTATTTGGGTTTTCCAATTTTTTGTAATGCTCATATAATAAACACGAATGTGAAAAAATAACTTTTTAAACAAGTACAGCCTCTGAGGGGGCCACTCTCCAAGAAAATGCCCTGGAGACACCGTGGAGTCTCAGTAACCAGGCAGAATCATTCCATTTGGACACCTTGGGAACCATTCCTGCAGACACAGGCTTGCCAGGCCGAGGACTGAGGCTGGAAAGCTGAGCTGTGCCCAGACAGCTTCCGTGAGCAGGAGGAGGCCGTGGGGGCCCTGGGACCTGGACAGGCAATTGAAGAGGGTCAGAAGTGCAGCTTTCTGAACCAAAATGTACCTGAGAGCAAGGAAGGCCCCTGGAGACCAGATGCTTCTCCCCAGCCCACAGCCCCTCCGGTACCTCCTACTCCACTCAGAGACAACGCACTACCCTCTCCAACTCGGGATACCTGTTACCTGCTTGGGCCACAAGCCCAGACTTGGGGAAGCCAAGGTCAACAGCATGCCCATGCCCCTATCTCCTGCCAAGTCCAGTCACACATCAACACTTGACCGTGGGCATCAACCAGCCAAGGATCATTTCAATGGAACTGCGATTTCATCAGAATTCAAGGAAAAACAGTAGGTGACATGCAGAAACCCTAATTTAAGGCAACTTTCCAGAAACTCAGCCCCCAAAAGTGCTTCAACTCCTCACCTGGGCAGCACCATTCTGTTCAAGACCCGCCGAGAAATTCTGAGTCATGTTGTGTCTGCTTCAAGGAAAACTGCTTTCTCTACTGACCTATTTATCATCCAAAAATTGTCACCAGAAGTCACCAGCCCACCCCAGGGAGCTGCAGTGTCAGCCTGAGGGCCAGTACCACAAACATGAGCACTCAGGTGGCCCACCTGTTCTGGAAGGGAAGTGTTGTCTGCCCCGTGTGAGGGCCTGACCAGGCTGGACTGGAAGCCCTGGGATGTGCCAAGAGGCTGGCTGTGTTCCCGGCAACATCCATTCAGATGGGTGGCAGAGAAAACGGGAGAAATTCACTTTACCAGCCTTTGTTGGCAGAAAGACACCATTAGTCCAAGGGCCACACACAGCAGAAGGGCAGGACTGCTGCGGCCACCCACGGGAAGATACCCACAAAGGAGCCCCCCAACACAGTAAGAGCCAGGGCTCTGCCCCGTCACCAGGCCTTAACCAGCTGTGAGGAAATGACTCTTTTCCTTTTTTTTTTAAAGATTTTATTGGGGAATTGGTGGACGGGGAACAGTGTTGGAGAATTGGGAAGGGGACCAGCCAAGTTGTTGTTCTTCAGTCTTCGTTGTGGAAGGCACCAGTCACCATCTGGCTTCCTGTCGGCAGCTCATGGCTTCTAAACTCAAGGTGCTGTGTTCAATCTTAGTTGTGGGTGGGCGTAGCCACCATCCCATGTGGAAGTCGAACCAGCAGCCTTGTTGTTAAGAGCGCAAGCTCTATCCACTGAGCCATCCGGTGGCAGCTCAGATCAAGACGCTAAGTTCAATCTTTGCTGCAGGTGGGCACAGCCACCATCCCATGCGGAAGTCGAATCAGCAGCCTTGTTGTTAAGAGTGCATGCTCTATCCACTGAGCCATCCGGGCGGCAGCTCAGCTCATGGTGCTGAGTTCAGTCTTAGTTGCGGGTGGGCATAGCCCACCATCGAACAGGCAATCTTGTTGTTACACCAGCTGAGTCATCCTACCACCTGTTGGCAGCTCAGCGACAGCTCAGCTCAGGCGCAGTGTCACTGGCCCATGTGGGACTCGATCCAGCAGCCCTGTTGCTCAGAACTTGTGTTCTTAAGCCAACTCTTAACCAACTGAGCCACTCGGCCGACCCCTCCTTTCCTTTTAAAATAAATATCTGAAACCAGATGTTTAAAATGTACCTTCTTCTTAATGTCTAGGATAAAATGCTAAGAAAGGGGAAAGAAAGGGGTGAGATTAAGAAGACAGGGCTTGTGCCCTGCACAGGCCAGGTCAGGGCAGATATCCACCACAGCAAGACAGGGAATTGAGACGGGAGCTGCACCTTTTATGTCTTGGAGGATAGAAAAATGTGGCACACTCACTCATACCTTGGAACACTAGATGAGAATCAATGATTTTTACAAGCTGAAAGAGCCACTGATTGGAGGAATGGCACATATAAACACACACACATATTAAACAATCTCAAAATACACAAAATTAATGGTACAAATTGTCACTTATAAAAGAAGCAGAGAGCACTCAGTGCTGCGAGGGTTCCAGGTGTGGCGAGTGGGGGTGCACTGGCATGTCGTGTGCTGAGGGGCCACCATCTTTGTCGTCCAAACACCAACGCGTTCATTCAGTAAAGCCCAGCTTGGAACAGCTCTAAAAGCAGAACCATGCAAATGTCTGATAGCACAGAAACAGAGACTCTGGCTGCCCGAGTGCTCTGTGGCCCTGAAGACATGCATGGAGTATTTTCTACATATTTAGGCTGTAAAGTTGAGTCAAAAGGCAAAAAAAAAATGGACACAATATATTAAAAGGGACATCTGCCCACCCGAAGCCCGAGGGAGGAAGGCAGTAGGTGGCTCCAGGGCCTCCTACCAAAGAGCAAGGGCGAGGCCACTGTGACCCACAGGCACCCCTGGACCGGTCGCCTCAGCCACAGCCTCACTGCCACAGGCCAGGCCCAGGCCAGGTCTTCCACTGGGATGACGAGATGGCCCAGGACAGGGCCCCCAGAAGACCCCAAGGTAGCACAGATCAGGCAACTTTTAAGGGAAACGGAGAGCAACAAACCCAACAGAAAGAATGGCCCTTTGGATGTTGCCCTGGACATCTGAAATGGCTCAGGGTGCTTCTCAATGAGGTTGCCTTCTGCAGCCACCCTGCTGACCCCAGCCTGGGTCATCCATCAGAACACCTGTGAAACAACACCAAGTCACTCGCCCTTTGGTGACATGACCAGAAATGCACTCCAGGGTCCATAGTGGGATTAGGGGGATAAGGGGATGGGACAAGGGCAGGACATGGTGCTGGGTGGATAGCCTCAGACGAAACAGATGAGGTTGAGTTCAGACGCCTGGCAGAGGGGAGCCCAGATCTCCCCACGGGTCCCAGACAGAAAGACACATTCCCTCCCAAGCTTTGGTGGCCCCATGTGGACCCACAGCTGCTACAGGACTGAAAACAAATGCAGATGGGAGCCACAAGGTGGGGATGGGGCAGGGGAGGTGTAGACCCCAGCAATGAAGGGGCAGGACACTCGGGGCTGCAGAAAAATAGGCACTCGGTGGTCCCTAAAAGGATTCACAGTGTGATAGCCAGACAAGAGGCAGAACGATCTGTAAAGACAAACCAAACTGCATGGAACGCACAGTGGGTCTACAGGGAGACATCAAGACTCCAGACCCTCCCAGGCCACATGAGGGCCATAGAGCAGGTGATGGAGGACCTGGGGCTGCAGTCTCGTCCTTCTGCAACAAACACAGAAAATTTCCTCATTTTCTTGATAAACAGAGGTCACTGCTATCCTGAGGTCTAACCAAGGAGGAAACGGAGCAACCATGTCACCTCAGGAAACCAGGTCTAGCTGGGCAGACCCTCCTCCACCCCTAAGCATGCCAGGAAAGCAGAGCTCAGTGCTCTCCACGGCCAGGACTGGAAACCACCAAAGGAAACCCAGTTGTGAAATAAATCCTAATCATTCACCTGCAGGTGACCCAGGAATAAACAGGCGGGGCTATGAGCAGAGCTCTCCAATGAGACTTCACCAAGAAAGAAGTCATATTCAGCTGTATCAACCTGTACGAATACTATTAAAAATCTCAAATGCATTGTAAGTTATTCGTTAAATAACTTTTTTTAGAGGTAACAAAAAGTTAAGACTCTTTCAACTAGATTCAGGAGAAAATTAAAGAAGGCAGTGGCACAGGACTTCAGAAAAGCCATATTAAAAAAAAAAATCCCAGAATAGAATGATTCTTATTTGCTTCCAACATGTCCATTAACAAGCATGGTCTCCAAACCAGAAATCCTAAAATGCAAGACAAGGAGGAAAGAGTCAGCCAGTCCCTGACACCTTCAGGACCCAGACAAACACCCCAGGGCATCAAAACAACCGCCCCCCACAGAATCTCAGAAAGGCTGTAAAACCTGAAAGATCAGGCATGAGCACTCTTCATGCTTTTGATAAATGATCTTTGTTGGCAGGTCCTTCACGTCACCTCTGTCACAACAGCTCAGTGAAATGGAGGGAGTGAGCCACTGGATGCCCTGCACCCCACAGGTGAGGGCAGTGGGAGGGCAGCTCAGGGACAGGTGACGGCCTGGCTTGCCCAGCTGACTCCCACCACTGGGGACACTTAAGAGATCAAATGACAAACCAGCTACAGTGACCTTCACAGGACAGGATGCTGAGCCAAAGCCAACAAGAAAAGGAAAAGAATGGTAAGTGCAGATGTGAAAGCAACAACGCCAGATGGACAGAAATCCCAGCAGCGCACGTGAGCACAGCCCCAGGCCTCGCTAACCATACTCAGAGTGAGCAAGTGTGACAAGACCACTAGAACAAGTGACAACACTCTCGCCAACACACAAGGGAAATGCCCTTGCCCAAAACCTACCATGGGGTCAGTGGCTGGGCCTCCATACATCCACAGGGGCACGGTGCCAAGCTGGCCACGGCCTTGGAGCACCTCAGAGGGACAGCGTCAGGGCCAATGCCTGGGAAAGGGTTAAACAACACAGCTGGACCCAAGAGTGCTGAGCACCAGGCTGAGTAACAGACACAGGATGCTTAAAGGGACCATGGGGAAGCTGATGGCAGCCTGCCAGAAACTGGCCTGTCATTAGGGTCTTGCACTGTCCTTTCTTACTCCCCAGCCCTGAGCACACACCCAACATGCCATGGCCCTCCTGTGGCCTGCACTTGGCTCCTCTACCTCCAGGCCCCACTTTACAAGTCCAGGCCCCTCTAAGCTCATGACGCACCAGCCCAGAAATCTGTCTGTCTGTAAGCTCATGTGCCTTCAGTGCAGCTGTTGGACCCCAGGACTGGCTGCCTGAAGACACGCCGTGTTCTGAAGCTGGAAAGGAGAGTACAGACTTGTCCCTTTTTAAGCTCCTTTCCATTCTGACAGTAAATGAGGTCCTCTCTGATCTGGAGATGCTGTCTCCCAATCTGGAAGAAATGTGGTGAAGGCAGTCCTCCACCTTAGAATGAATGAGGTGGGCCTGGAAGTCCACCAGCATGCTAGAGAATCCGTGATCTCCCTTGTCCTCCTTTTCTCTGTCCCACTCGCACACACACCCTCTTCTTGGGCACATCATGAGAGTGCCTTCCAGGACGCTCTCCTCCTCCCCAGTCCTCAGGCCCAGGCAAAGCACAGAAAGTTACAGTCCTCCCTTCACTAGTGCCTTCACTTGGTGGTAAGGTTTTCTTACAAGACTACTTGCAATGATAATCTTAAGGCTCAAATAATGACAAAACAAACAAACAAACAAAAAACAAGCAGGAATGACCATATTAGAGCAAATTTAGGTTTAAAATGAAGAACACAGGTCCAGGGTAACCTGATGACTGAGTTTATAAAGGAAAAGGAAAAGGAAAAAGAAATACAGCCCTAACAACAGGAACTGTGCAGTAATGGAGGGGCCAGGCTGCCCTGAAGGGTGGACAGGCACTTGTCAGAGATGGTGGATAAGGCATTCAAGGGCCCAAGGCCTCTGATCTTCCAGCCTGCAGTCCTTTTATTCCAAGTCTGCAACTTGCTCCTTCGTCTGACACTACTTTTGAAACTCAGTACATTAGCCCCCCAATAAAAGAAGCTGTAGCTCTATATAAAATAAAGATACACCATCCAATCTTACTAAGGCATTCAAAGATGAGTATTTGTTTTGTAAGAGTTCAGGAGTCACCACAATAATCCGACAACAAAAGTGACTCACGCTGGAATATCCCATGCTTTGCCTGACCTTGAAACACAATGGGGCCCAGCAGACTACACAGGGAAGAACAGTTTCAGGTTAAACCTTGTTCATTATTAATTCATCTAAAGATCTTAGAAAGCCTGTAGTTTCAGTTCTTAAGTTTCCTGACTGTGCTAATGGGTAATACAATGCAAAAGTGGGACACAGGGCCACCTGGGTGACTGCAGTTTACCCTACAGCTGACCCAGCACACCCAGCACTTGGAAGAGCACCACCCAGGGCCTACACCATCCTGTAGGAGCGGTTTGCGACTGGGTCAGGGCTCTTAACCTCACTTGCCAGGCATAACCTGTCCAGCTCCGGCTCACCTTATCTTTCTAGCAATTCCACAAAAGGGGTTCTGTTACTAGTTCACTTTGCAAATGCAGAAATGGAGCCTGGGCCAAGCAGTGGTAGAACTGGGATTCTGCCCAGCTATGTGTGACTCCAACCCCATGCTCTTAACCCCTCCCCCAGCCCACCACATTCCTGCAGGGTTGTATCAGACAGCAGGATGTCAGAGAGATCTGGGCCTTCACACAAGTCCCCATGCTTCTCTTCCTGGAATTCACCTCCCTGGGAATCCTTACTGCACTTTCTGAAACTCACCCTGACTTACGAAAGGAAGGATTAGGATTAAGAAAGGAAAACTCTTTCAATTCAGCAAAAGAATCTACGGGCAATGGTCCATTATTACTAGCAGCAACAGCAGGAGAATGGCAATTCTGGCATCTCAGATGCTGAACAGCCTTGACGCTGAGGTGAACAGCATCCGGGGCACTTCACTTCTCCCGAGTTGCCCAGGCCCTCCATGCCAGCCAGCGGATTCCTGGCGCAGCCTCCGCCCCACCGCAGCTGGTGGGCAATCGGAGGGACACCCACCCCGCGGGAGGCGCGGGGCGGCCGCCTGGGGAGATGCGAAACTGACCCAGGGGGAGGGGGTGATATTGGGGTAACACGGAACTCACTCCGGGGGAGGGAGTGACACTTAGGGACCCGGAACCGACTCGAGGAGGGGTGAAACTAGGGGGACGCGGCACCGACCTGGAGGAGGAGGTGACCATGTGGGCACGCGAACCTGTCCCGGACAGAGGGTGATGCTGGGGGACGCGAAGCTGACGCGGGGAGAGGGTGTGACACTGTGGGGGGACGCAGACTGAGCCAGTGGGGTGACACTAGGGGGACGCGGAAACGACCATGGGGGGATGCTGGGAGGACGCGGAACCGATCCGGACGGAGAGGGTGTTGGGGGGACACGAAAATGACCCGGGGCAGGGTGAGGGTCGCTGACCGCGCCGACGGTCTGCCGCTCACCTGCACGTGGGCCACAACCAGGCTCTTGTTGCCTTCGCCATGGTACCCCCATTCATTCTCATCCATCTTCCCCTTGTCCATCCCCGGGTGGAGCTTTGGCGCCTCGTGGGGCCGCGAGCTAGGGGCCGCCGTCCACCTGGGTACTAGCAGCCTGGTCGCAGACGTGGGGGAGGAGCGCCTGTCAGCCACCGCCTACGCACGAACCGGCCGCCGGGACTCGCAGGCGCGGGCCGCCGAAGCCACGCCCCCAGCGGCTGCCATGGCGGAGCCGGGCAGTTTCTGGGTTCCCGCTCGCTTCTTCTCCATTGACCACAGCGGCTGATGGGCCAGCGGCCATCTTAGGTGCTGGCATGGTGACTCTTATCCGGAGCGCGGCCTTGACAAACGGAAATGAGGTTTCTAGCCTGGGCGACGGAAGTCAGGCATGCGTGAGGAGCCCTGTGGCTTCTCCGGGGCCCTTGGGCCATCCAGGCCTACTTGGGGTTGGGTGGTCCAGGCGGGTGGCGAGTAAGATCTGTGTCTGAGTTCACTTTTTGAGTGTACTTGGTCCAGTACCATTCTCTATTCTGTTCCATTGATCTATTTGTCTACTCTTTTGCCAGTACCTGACCATCTTGATTATTCCAGCTTTATAGTTAAGTCTTGAAGTCTGTATTCCCTGGGCTTTTGCCTTATGGAAGAGACTAGAGAACTGGTATAATTTCTTCCTTAAATATTTGGTAGAATTCACCAGTGAATCCATCTGGGCCCAATGCTTTCTATTTTGGAAGGTTAATTACTGATTCAAATTCTCTACTAGATATAGGCCTATTCAGATGGTCTATTTCTTCTTGTGTGAGTTTTGGTAGATTGTGTCTTTCATGGAATTGGTCTATTTCATCTAGGTTATCAAATTTGTGGGCATAGAATTTATAGTATTTCTCTATTATCCTTTTGATGTCCATGGGATCTGTAGTGATGCCACCTTTCGTTCCTTGTAAATTTTTTTTTTCTTAACCTGGTTAGAAGCTTATAAATTTTATTGATTTTTTTCAAAGAACCAGCTTTTAGTTTTATTTTTTTTCTATTGACTTCATGTTCCTAATTTCATTGATTCTGCTCTCATTTTTATTCCTTTTCTTCTGCTTGCTTTGGCCTTAACATGCTCTTTTCTAGTTTCCAAAAGAGGAACCTTACATTATTGGTTTTAGTTAGATCTTTTTTTCCTAATATGCACCCAGTGCTATTAATTTCCCTCTAAGCACTGCTTTAATGCATACTACTAATTTTGGTGGTGTATTTTCATTTACTTCAAATTATTTTATTTTTAGCTGAGCCATCCTGCCACCTGTTGGCAGCTCAGCAGAAGCTCAGCTCGGGTGGGACTTGAACCACTGTTGCTCAGAGCTCACACTCTTGAGCAAGCTCTTAACCAACTGAGCCACTCGGCCGGCCATACTTCAAATTATTTTAAATTTTCTGTTGAGATTTCTTCTTTGACTCATGTATTATTTAGAAGTGTATTATTTAATTTACAAGTATTTGGGGATTTTCTGCCTTTCTCTTACTGATTTCCAGTTAAATTTCATTGTCGTCTGAGAGCATACATTGCATTTCTATTCTCTTAAACTTGTTAACATGTATTTTAGGGCCCAGAATGTGGCCTGTCTTGGGAAATGCTCCATGTGAGCTTGAGAAGAGTTGTACTCTGTTGTTTAATAAAGTAGTCTACAGTTGTCAACTATATTCAATTTATTGTTGGTACTGTTAACTATGTCCTTACTGATTTTCTGACTTCTGGATCTGTCTTTTTTTTTTTTTTAAGATTTGTTTTTTTTTATTGGGGAATTGGGGGAAGGGGAACAGACAAGTTGCTGTCCTTTTGTTCTTCAGTCTAGTTGTGGAGGACGTTGCTTCACTGGCCCAGGTTGACACCATCATTGCGCTCTTCCCGGGCGAGGCAGATCAGTCACCGGCTTCTAAACCGCCACTCTGCGGCTGCTGGCCGCTCACGCTGGCTGCTGGCTACACACGGTAGCCCATGGCAACCCACTGCCACAGGGGCTGCAGCCTATGCCGTCGCCGGCGATTCACGGCAGCCCAGTTCCAGGTTGAGCTGTTGTTCAGCATCTTAGCTGTGGAGGGCAGTGTCACTGGCCCTCATATGTGGGATCCGAACCGGGGCCCTCTGGCATCCCAAGCCAGTTCTTAACCATCGCACCACTCGGCCGGCCCTCAGTCTTTCTTACATTATTCCATCTCTCTGTTTATATTACTTGTCTGTTCTTACATGCTGTCTACCTTTTCCATTACTGCCCTCAGTATATTCCTGGTCTGATACTTTCAACATTCTTGCCATATTGTCAGGTTCTAATGTTCTCTGTCTCTTCAAAGTGTGTGTGTGTATGTGTTCCATTTTATTACGCCTAAGTTTTTGTTGAAAGCCAGATATGATGTACTGGGGAAAGGTAACTGCAGTAAATAGGCATTTAGTAATATAATGGTAAGGTGTGGGGGGTGGGGGCGGGGGAAGGGAGGAGAAGCAGTGTACTATAGGATTATGATTGATCTGTAATTAGTGCCCCAGTGCCTCTCAGTTTTTTTCGTCTTTTCACCCTTTAGGTGATAAGGTATGGCCGGAGGGAACTGGAGTTGGGTGCTTCCCTTCCCCCAGGTTAGTTAGGCTGTGATAAAATAGTTTTGTCTTGAGGGTAGGCCTGGTTAAGAACAGAGTGCTGTAGGGTATTTCAAAATGGCTACTTTTTCCCTTCTGTTGCTGGAAGCATGGGGGAGAGATGGGAGGCTTTTCTCCAGTCTTCACTATGATAACCTGGTAGAGGTCCTGGTGGTAAATCTCATATAAGTGTGAGGGTCCCACTATGACTGGGTCTTCCTGGAGCTTTTATCCCTGACTTGTCCACACTGAGCCTACAGCGTATTTGTCAATTACAGATCAGGTTTTCCTATCCAGGTACTGGTTACAACTGCTCCATTAAGTTGTGACTCTGTACTTGTCTGTCTCTACAATTAGGGGGGCAGTGGCATACATACCCTGTGACCCCACTTTTATGACAGATCTAAGACTTGGTTTTTCAGTTTTTGTTTTGTTTTGGGGTTTTTTTTTGAGATTTTTATTGGGGAATTGGGGAAGGAGAACAGCCAAGTTGTTGACCTTTTGTTCTTCAGTCTAGTTGTGGAGGATGCCGCTTCACTGGCCCAAGTTGGTATTATGATCACAGCACTCTTCCTGACTTAGGCAGCCGATCGCTGGCCATTGGACGGCCGCTCACGGCACAGCTCACGGCAGCTCATGGAAGCCCAGCTCCAGGTCGAGCTGTTGTTTATAATCTTAGCTGTAGAGGGTGCAGCTTACTGGCGCATGTGGGAATCAAATCGGCAGCCCCACTGTTCAGAACTTGCTCTATCAACTGAGCCACTCGGCCAGCCCTTTGTTCACCTTTTTACTTATTGTTAGGACAAAGTGATGACATCTACACTCCTTATATGATGGACGAAGAAGTCCTGTTGGAAGAGTTTTTTATTACTGATTCAATTTCTAGTCATAAACCTATTAAGATTATTTCCTTCGGAGTCAGTTTTTGTAGTTGGTGTGATTCTAGTGATTTGCTATTTCATTAAAGTTATCTAATATGTCAGCATTGTTCTAATATTGTCTTATAATCTTTTTATTTATGTAAGGTCATTAGTAAGGTCCCCATTCTCATTACTGGTTTCAGTAATTTGAGTCATCTGTTTTTGTCTCAAGGTTTGTCGATTTGTTTTTTGGAAACCACTTTTGGTTTTGTTGATTTTCTCTGATTTTTCTATTTCATTCATCTCTACTCTAGCCTTTACTATTTCCTTCTTTCTGCTTGATTTGGGTTTAGGTTATCCAACTTCTTGGTGTATAATTATTCACAGTACTGTCTTGTAATTCTTTATATTTCTGTAATATTGGTAATAATTTCTCTATTTTCATTTCTGATTTTAACAGCATCCTTTTGTTAATCTAAAGGTCTTGTCATTTATTGTTATTTTCATTTTTGCTAATCTTTAAAAAGAAACAACTTTTGGTTTTGTTGATTTTCTCCATTTTTCCCCATTCCCATTTCATTATCTCCACTCTTATCTCTACTTCCTTTATTCTACTTGCTTTGGACTGTTTGTTCTTCTTTTTCTCATTTCTTAATGTGGGAGGTTAGATCATTGATTTAAGGGCTACCTTTCTTTCCTCTTGCTATCTTCTTTGACCCACGGATTATTAAGAAGTGTTTCATTGACACGTATTTGTGACTTTCTCACATTTCATTATTTCTAACTTTATCCCATTGTCATTGGACAATATAGTTTGTATAATTTCAATCTTTTTAATTTATTAGGATTTGTTTTGTGGTTTAACATATGGTCTATCCTGGAGAATGTTCCATACACAATTAAGAATATGTATTCTGCCGTTGGAGTATTCTATAGCTGTATTAGACTTTGCTTACAGTTCTGTTCAAGTAATCTTGGCTTATAGTCCTGTTAAGTATATACTATTTCATTTTTGCTGTTCTGTTTTGTTCTATTTATTATTGAATATTCATCTATTGTTTTTTGTTTTGTTTTTAAAGATTTTTATTGAGGACTTGGGATGGGAACAGCACTGGGGAATTGGGGGAAGGGAAACAGACAAGTTGTTGTCGTTTTGTTCTTCAGTCTAGTTGTGGAGGACGTTGCTTCACTGGCCCAAGTTGGCACCATCACTGCGCTCTTCCCGGGCGAGGCAGATCAGTNTTGTGGAGGACGTTGCTTCACTGGCCCAAGTTGGCACCATCACTGCGCTCTTCCCGGGCGAGGCAGATCAGTCGCCGGCTTCTGGACGGCCATTTACTGCGGCTGTTGACCGCTCACGCTGGCTGCTGGCTACACACGGTAGCCCATGGCAACCCACTGCCACAGGGGCTGCAGCCTATGCCGCTGCCGGCGACTCACGGCCGCCCAGTTCCAGGTTGAGCTGTTGTTCAGCATCTTAGCTGTGGAGGGCAGTGTCACTGGCCCGCACATGTGGGATCCGAACCGGGGCTCTCTGGCACCATCGCGCCACTCGGCCGGCCCCAACTATTGTTTAGATAAACTATTTCTCCCTTCATTTCTGGCAGGTTTTGCTTATTGTATTATTGTGCTGTTGTTTGGTGCATTTACATTTAAAAATCTTTTTGGTGAACTGACTTATCATTATATAACGTCCTTCTTTGTTTCTTGTAACAATGTTTGGCTCAAAGTCTATTGGGTTGTCGAAAAAGTCATGACGTATTTTTTCTATGTTTGTTGCAAAAATGCATCATGACTTTTCCGACAACCCAATATTTTGTCTATTAGTATAGCCACTCCTGTTCTCTTTTGGCTAGTTTGCAGGGAATGTCTTTTTCCATTGTTTTACATTCAACTGATTTATATAGTTCAGTCAGGGTGTGAGAAATCAATGAGGTTTGGTAATAAATCTGTCAAAGCTCTGGGTCTCTACTGCATTCTTCCATTTATATAAAGTACAGAAATAGGCACAGGTGACCTGCACTGACAGACTCAGGGAGTTATCCCTGGGAGGAGGAATGGGTGCACAGAGTACCGCTGCCCTCAGTTGCTTCTCATTTGAATGGTGGCTGCGTGTTGTGTTCAGTTTGCAAAAATCCAGCCAGTGGACACTTGTATGTATTGGACACTTATTTGCATTCTTACGTATGTATGCTGTACTTCATAAACATGTTAGGGTAAATAAAACAAATCTGGATTCTTTACTTGAGATTGAGATGAACAGACGGGGATCCTGGTGTATGTGTGTGATCGATTCCTAGTGTTCTCTCCTCCTAGGAGGCCCATGCAGGGGTGTGCTCACAGTATCCATGCAGGGAGGCCTTTTCTGGGGGGTGGGACACTGAAAGTGGCGTTGCCTCTTCCTGTTTAGGAAAAGAGCTCTGTGGGGTGTGGGGGGCCTTCAACCCTGGGACCTGGTCTTACAAAGGCAGGCTCATGGATGAAAAAAGGTGAACTCAGAAGAGCCAATGTGCTTGCCCACAAGAAAGCTCACACAATGACAATACACAGACCTTATAGCTCTGCTGTTTGACCACAGCTGAAAGGTGAGCACACACCGAGGCAAACTTAATGGCAGTCCCTCACTGCCAAAATCCCACACCAGGTGATGTCAGAATGCAGGGACGTCTGTTCTCCCAGGAAGCTCCCATGGGCAGGAGCAGTCCAACACCTCGCTGGGGCTGGCCGACAGAGGCATCCCCTAAATGTGTCCCAAGAAGCACTCTTGGGAAGCCCGGGACTCTGTGGCTGTTGATCACACAGCTGTTTCCTGTGTGCAGATTTGGACTGTACATTAGATGTGCACTTTCCTGAATGCAAATTATGCTTTGGTAAAAAGCTGACTTAAAATCACACTCCTCACAGGAGAGAGGCCCAGGCAGTGGCCTGGAATTCCAGATCTTGGTTATAATGAGAGCAGCTAGAGCCACGTTAGCAACACTCCTACTGAGCGTTTGCCACATGCCAGATACCTAGGGCTTGATGAAGCTTCACAAAAACCACTGAGCAAAGAACTACAGCCCTCAATCTATAGAAGGGAAACTGAGGCTCAGAGAGTATAAGTCAGCCAGGGTATGTCAGCTACTGAAAGGGGGTGATTCAACCAAACGTCTGTCTCCAACCTGACACTTTCCAGCTCTGCAAACCTGCTGGGGGTGGGGGGTAGGAGGGTGAAAACTACTCCAGGAAGACAGAGGTGATAGGAGACATTCCCTGTTGAAAGGGAAGGTTGAGCAGGTGGCCTTTCAGTGTCAAATGCCCCCTCCCACAGGTTCCTGGGACACTGCCCACTTTGGAGGCTGCCACTCCACCCCTGAAGTGAAAAACCACGAGTGAGCACTCAGAGCACACTGGGGGACCTCAGCATCGGTGCTTGTGCAAATTGAACACTCCAACATGTGGGACTGGGCCAGGGCCACAATGTGCCACATACATGGTGGGAGCCAAGGGCCAGGTGGTGTCCCCACCTAAAAAAAGGCTTGCCCTGCCTGGCCCACTGCCAGCGTCCCATCCTCCTTGGGGGGGTCTCCTCCAGGTATGTTGTGGGCTCCATTCTCAACCTCTTCCACGGACCTTTTGGGGCAACACAGGCCAGCAGAGGAGGAAGATTCCTTCTAGCTACAGAGTTAGAAAAACAAGTCTCTTTCTGAAAGTTTCAAACTGAAGACAGGTTCAGGCCACTGCTACTAAAGAGGGATGGGGATCAGCAGAGGGAAGGGAGGGGAAACCCTGGGTAGAGGGAGGAGTCCTGGGGAGATGCAAGGGAAGAGAGGCCCTGGCCTCAGACGGCCTTTGCCCTGAGGTTTGAGTGAAGTTGCTCAGGCCTGACTGAGGCTGTCAGAAGCAGGGGTAGCAGAACATCCCAGGGACGCCCTGTTCCGTCATCCAGGATCTGTCCCCTATGCTCATACCCACAAGCAATCAGCAGGACAGACTCAACATGCCTTGTACACATTCCTACAGATGAACACGCTTTTGTGATGATGACAAACAGATTAACCCTTGTTGCCTGCATCTCTTCACTCCTGGGATCAGTGAGCAGGAATTGGGACAGCAAACGATGCCATGTTACCCAAATCTCTGCTTTCTAAACAGGATGGTGAAGGCAATGTGCTCTCACTGCCAAGGTGCTGGGTGCTCGTGACGCCTGACACCCATCTCAGGGGACACCCCAAAGACCCCCCTCCTCCGCACACCTCTGGATTTGGGCCCGAAGTTGCTTCCAGCTCTTACCAGCAGGGTTTCTAACAGGCTGGTTTTGTTGTTTTAGGCGCTGGAATTACAGTGTATTGCTGGGCCCACAGGCACCTGGGGCGGGGAATGAGCGCAGCCACAGAGAACAAGCTTTGTGCTTTGTCTTTATATCATTCTTTATTTATTGGTCCTACCAACGTGACCCCTCACCAGGCCCACTGTTCCCACATGCACTGGCTTTGCAAGATTTTGCGCCATGTCTGTCCCAGGTCGCGACTGATTTCTCCTTCCTATTCCTTTTCCATGCTCCACCTCATTTTCTCAGAATCTGAAGGCATTTTTGTTTGTTTGTTTGGGTCTGTGTAAAAGTTCCTTGGCAGGAGAACATGCATATGATCTTAAAATAAAGACAACATTCTGACACTAAGGCAATGCACAGAAAAAAAATACAGTACTCAGACATCATTGCAAATAAATACCCCATACAGATGAAGTTATCGTAAATGTAACATGGTTTCTTATGAATCAACACTGTAATAGAAGGTAAAAATAGGAGTCCCTACAACTAGGAATAAGAAATGCTCATTCCAGGAAACAGAACTCTCTTATTCTTGCTACTTATTATAATTTGCCCTTTGTTTTGGAGGAGAGAGGACACTTTCTTCTTCCTCTTTGAGTACCAATTTGACCATTCACACAACCTCACTCAGCAAACTGAACAGGACACAGACCTGGCTTGCTAAGGAGCTTTAGCGAGTTCTGTTTCCTGAAATTAACAGTGATTAGTTACACCAAGCAAGAGAATATATAACGTCTTTTTCTCACATCTGCAAAGAATGCTATGGCTAGCCCTCACCCCCTGCATGAGGCCGATGGCACCGGCTTCCCGGCCGCCTGCGGCTCTTCGTAAACGTGGCATGTTATTCACACCACTTGCTTAGCTTCTCCCATAAAGTCCATTTGGTTCCCAAAGCACACTCAAGGTTTGTGTTCACTTTCATTTCTCAAACCCAGGATCTGCACAGTAAAGAATCACTGACTAACAGAATTTTGCACAATTGCTGTTTTCTTTCCCTCAGTGAAGACGCCCAGGTTCAGGTGTGAAGGTGTAGTACGCCCACTCACACCTATTGGTCCACACTGGCCTTCAGCATTCTCAACTAGCTCTTCACTGTCCATTTTAGAGAATAAACTATGCCGGGATACCTCCCTTAACTGATGAAGGCACTACTGGCAATGATTACTAACAAAAAGGTGTTGAAATAGAACACCCTAGAAATTGACTGTAGAATTTTCTAAGTGTACCACAATTTGGCACAACAACCAGAGTAACAAAACAATTCCAATTTGGAATTTCACTGGTACAGTTGTATAAAATTCTGTTAATCAGTCATGCTTCACAACGTCCTAAAGCCCAGAAAATTCTGGAATTTGTAAATACTACTACTCATTCAATAATTTATCTTTTTTGTTTTCAAGTGTCTATAACTGTTTAACCAGAGCAAAGGTCAAGTTTTCTTCTTGTTACATTGAACTATTCCTAAGAATAATAATAATACAATATGAAAAACCCCAGAATCAGAATACCCTGGATTTCTTAATGAACATGGCATTTAAAACCTGCAATTTCCAACATGAACCACAACGCCGTATAATCCAAAAGGCTGCTGAACCACAGCGTGGATGTGTTTAGCCGAGCTCCTCACCGGGTCGAAGCCTTAACCTAAACAGTCTAGAGCTACACACTAGGACACAACTGTGCCACGTGCCAACGTCAGATCACCACGTCAGGAGCTAATACAGCGCTACAGGACCACAAGATAGACCATGGCATCTGAGACCATCTCTATGCAAGGGATTAAGCAAATATAATCAAAATATCAAAAGTGCACAGGTTGATCAAATGAAAAAGCAGTATCTGTCATAGGGAGACCCCAGTGGTGAGCGTTTCTAGCAGGTTCCTAAGCGAGCCTGGCAGTTGCTGTCCCAGCAGGTTCTTCAGCGCTGTACAAAGGCCCTTCCAAGCAGCAGCAGCTGGTGGCTTTCTGAACATTAAAGCTTTTTTCCTCTGCCATTAAAAACTCGGGAATGCTATTTAAAAAAGAATTGCAGTGGCATATCCAAAAACGTTTCTAAGTGTACTTTTAGGCTGCCCTTCCTTCCTCTGCGTGAGCCCATGGGAGGGGAGGGGAGGGGCTGCAGTGTGACAGGGTCGGTGGCCGAGTTCTCCCGGCAGCTAATCTACAGCTGAAAATGGGAGAAAACAAGACAGCGTTAGAACCAGTCACCTGTCGGACAACTGAAACTTTCGCCAAGCTGTGAGGCGTGGGTGCGTTAGCAGCAGAGAAGACCTGCATGTGTTAGGGGGGCCACCAGCCCCAAGTGCCTCATGAAGATACCTTACAGGTATGGAGAGAAGCTGCGTGCCAGACCTGGCGAGCGGGGCAGAAGCGGGGTGAGGGGCCAGCAAGCAGCCACGCCCCTGGAAGACCTGCTTACACAGGGACGATGGCCTGACCCCTTCTTAAGTGGGAGGGGAATCCAAGACCCAATGTCCCATCAGCAAAGCAGACCAAAGCCAGGGACAGGCATGCAGAGGGAACAGGCATGCCCAGCCTGCACCTCTCAATTCCAGTGGTTTGTAAAACCCAAGGCAGTCTGTGCAGCACCTGGAGTCTGGTGGGAACTGAGACACACTCGGGAGCCAGAGAAAGGGGAGTGGAGGCACACAGCTGTGTGAAGGGGCAACACAAACTCTCCCTTCTGGGCCATGGAAAGATGAGGAAGGGAGCCCCTAAGGGAGAAGACCACAGCCTCAAGCCCGGTGGCCCCTGCGGAGTGACAGGGAGCAAAATACTCAAGGGTTCTGCTTCTGAATGTGTCAACTCACATGGCCTGATGCCAAAGCTGTGGTGTGGATGTGACCTCTGGGAAAGGAGGGCCCACAGCTGCCTCTCTTGCCTGTCGCCACCCCTGCACTTGCCATGATTAAGGAGAACCACATTCCTCCTCAGTGAGTCCTCGGACCAGCCCTGGGCCCACACAAAACTCCTTTCCCACGCCGGGCTGGGATAAGGCTGGGGGTGTCCAGAGTCCTGTTTCTTAGGGTCTAATGTCCCCTGGGAGGAAGGCCTGATAATGGCCAGGGACTGGAGAAATCTGCTCTGAAAGCTGGGGACACCCTAAGTACAGAAGGGACAGGCTTCCCCCGAGGACAGGAGTCTGCTCAGGCACTTAGCAAGTTGTTCTCATGGAAAAAAACCCAGCCTTGGGCCTGCCAATTTGTCGCCTTGCAGGCCACCAGACCAATGGGCAAATCTTGAACGAGAAGCCCAGGCTGTGAGCTGTGGTCTCAGGGTGTGGTCAGGAGAGCCTGTGCCGTGTGAGTGTGACCGCTGTCGGGGCCGGAGGACTCGGGGCTCAGGGCTGCTCTTTCTCTGGGTTTGAGGGAAGAAATTGTGTACTTTTGTGCCAAAGGGGATTTGCAGTGAGATACTCCACAAACTATAAGGTAATTCTCTCCATCCTGTGAGGCTACAGCTGGGACCTGGGCAGGAACCTCTAACACTGCTCCCTGGATGCAGGGCAGCATGGCTGCTCTAGACACACGTGGAGAACATGCAAGAGTTACCTCAGGTCTGCCCCGGCCTTAGGGAGCTGGTGACACCCAGGCTCTAGGAAGCCATGTTCTTGTGAGGACTCGTGATTCTGACCCCACCTTGACTCCCAGACCCCCTGCCAAGAAACAGCTGCTGTGAAGGGTGCTCCCAGGGGTGAGAAGCAGACACGAGCTTGCCGTGTCCAGGTGGAGCAGCATGCCGATGCTGCTGGCTAAATCGTTCCCTATGTGCGTTAGTCATGGTTAAGACCAGCCTAGCACCACAGTCCCGCCGCCGCCGGGTTAGTCGAGGTGAAGCAGACAGGTGACGAGTGGCAGGTTAGCTGTAGTGTGCGACCCTGTGGCCCTAATCCCAGCAAATGTTATACTTCTCGCCGCAGAGCACCTGAGCGGCGAGCCCGGCGCCCTCGGTCCTGTTGCTGGCACAGGCGCAGGTATGACTTACGCTTGGGGTGCTGGGCTTGGCCTTGGGAGTGGCCTTGGCGCGGCCCCGCCGGCTCTGCTCGTGGTCCAGCTCGAGCAGCTCCAGCCGCTGGGTCAGTGCCAGCTTCTGCTGGATGGCCATGCGTAGCAGGGAGTTGAGCGTCTTCTTCTCGTCCTCGGCGGCTGCCAGCTGCCGCTGCATCTCATCCAGCTGTGTGATGTACTCGTCACACCTGCAGGGTGTGAGAAGTGAGCGTGGCTGAAGGACCCAGGTAGGAGATGGGGGCACAAGGTGAGGGGACTCCATTGGGTCGCTCTGCTCATGGGGCTGGAACAGGCCCTGCCCCTAGGCAGTTGGGCCTTTTCCAGGAGGGCTCTGTGATGCCGGTCTTCACTAAGGCAAGTGGACACTGCCCTTCAAGGCTTTCAGGTGACCCAGGACAGCTGGTTAGAGGTGAGACGTCACCTGGCTCTCAGGGTATATGGATAGTCCGAGGTCAGTGTGTGCACACAGAAGGTGCTCAGTAAAGCTGCATGGAATAGTCAACCAGAGCCTAAGAAGGGCAAGTGTGGACGCTGTGAATAGCCCATTTTGGCATCTGCTTAACTGTGACATGTGCCCCCACCCCCCTCAAGGTACGGAGCTGGGAGACAGAAATGCCCACTTGGACTCTGTCCCTGAGAGAAGGAGTGGGGCCTGGGTAGAGGGGGCAGTGGGAACTCTCCCTTCTCCAGGGACCAAGGGCCTACAGCAAGTTTTAACCCTTGCCCAGAGATAAGCGGGTTTGGGATCTCAGCTCCATCTGAGACGTTAGGTCTTTTAAATAGGCGAGGAAACGAGGGTCAACATATCTGGTGCTGAGGGACTGGCTATCTTTCCCAAGCACTCTGCCCAGGAGAAAAGGAAGCTTCCCGAGAAGCCTGGACCTTTCTTCCCTTGTCCCCCGACCCTCCCATCCCATCCCATCCCATGTTTGGGAAGTGAGGAGCACCCTGCACCCCGGTGTGAGGGGAAGCAGGTCCTGAGCTCAGTTCCAACTTCATTTGTCAAGGAGTCTTAGCCTCCCCGCCCTCTAAGACATGCTTGGACAGTTTAGAGACTGGTGCCTCAGTGCCTTCCCGACACTGGCCAGCAGATGGCACTAGGCCCCTCCGGATGACAGAAACACCAGGAAGCCTGACCTTCCCCAGAGGCTTTCCTGCTGCCCCCACCCCCATCTCTGACTGGCAGGGTCACATAAGGAACACCAGTGGAAACAGGACAGCCTTCCTTCTCAATCTACAAACTTTCTGCCAAGTTCTGGGAGGCAAACTCCTCACTTGTCAGTTACTGGCCCCAAACCTAGCTGTGTAACTTGCCCACTCGCAATCTGGCCACTGGGGACCTGTCTTCTTCATCTCTTGCCTTCAGCTTCCTCATCTTACATGTAAAGCAGAGAACAAAACGGGGCCCTCTGGGTTTTCACTGACAGCAGGAACGGCATAGTACCTTCCCAGGGAAGGCTCCTGGACACCGGCCAAGCAGCAACAGGGACCGTAAGTGTTACCTGGTGGCAAACATGGCGCGCAGCGAGGAAAAGGTGGCCGCATCCTCCTTGAGGGCCTTGAGCTCATTGCGCAGCTTCATCATGGTCTCGGTCACCATGGCTTTCTCGTTCTCGTATTTGCTCTTCAGGTTGGCGAGGGCCACCTCGGCCGTCTGGGGTTCAGAGACACGCAAGGTGGGTGGGTGAGGAGCACAAGGAGGGGTCTGCTTGCTTCTGCAAGTGCCACAGGCCAAGGCCTCTCCTGCCCCTGGCCTCGGTGCCCCAGCCCCCGCACTGCACCTAGTTGGGGCTCACACTCGTCTTTCCTTCAGTAGCACAAGCCGTACAGCTGTAGCCTGAGGTCTGAGCCACTAGTGGTGACACAGGCCCAGGAGGGAACTGAGGAGTGTGAGAGCCCCTGCCCACCTGCCCAGCTTTCCATCCGCCCCCACACAGTGCGCACCTGCCTGCCCGCGCCCTTCCGCACCCACCCACAGTGAGCACCTGCCCACCTAACCCCTGCACAGTGCACACCTTCCTACCCGCCCCCGCCACAGTGCGCACCTACCCCACCAACCCCAGCAGTGCATACCTGCCTGCCCACCCTCCCACACAGTGTGTACTTGCCCTCCCGCACCAACAACCCCACCACAGTGTGCACCTGCTTATTGGCCTTGAGCACCGTGCGCAGCGTGGTGATCTGCTCCCGCTTGGTGCTGAGCAGCGACTTGAGCTTGAGGATCTCCTCCATGAGGGCTTCCCGGTCTTTGTCCGCAGCAGGGCCCAGCTCCTGCGAGGCCAGGCGTTGCCGCGACAACTCCGTGGTGCGGTCCACGGCCGCCTGCAGGTGTCTGATCTGGTCGCGGATGATGGCGATCAGGTTATAGATGTTCATGGGCTCCCGGCGCGGGTCACTCAGGGGCGACGGCAGTGAGGAGCCAGGTGAGGGGCTGCTGTCCCCAGCCCCACCCTCTGTAGCCGGCAGCCCCTTGGGCAGGACTGGCGAGCGGTGCCCGCGAGCCTCAGGGCTACAGCAGCCAGCACCAGCTGGGCCCTCGCGGTAATAGTCCAGCACAACACGGGTGGGCGTCTCGTTGTTGCACATGCACACGTGGTGGTACAGACTAGCCAACTCTTCGCTGAAGGTCACCAACTCATCCTGGGCCACACTCAGGCTGCCCTGCGTCTCACCAGCGACATCACTGACCTTCTTCAGCTCAGTCTGCAGCCGAGCCAGCAGCTCACGGTCCTGGCAGCTGGCTTTCTCCAGCAAGGACACCTTCTCAGTGAGTGCCTGGCTTTCGGCCTCGTGTCGGCCCTTCTCCTCGGCGTGCCAAGCCTCGCTGGCCTCGTGCGCACTACACAGGGTCTTCAGCTGCTCCCGGAGCTCAGCGGCCTCTGCCAGGGCCACGCGGTACTTGCAGGCCAGGATCTCGGGCCCATTGATGTCTACCTCATAGTAGTCACCATCCTCGTGGCTGTCGCGCTCCTTCTCGCTGTCCAGGGCCGTGCGCCGCTCCTTGCCGGCCTGCAGGCGCTGCAGAGCACTCAGGGTCTCCGTCAGGCGGCTCACCTCCTCGTGCCGCTCCGACAGGGCCCCCCTCGCCTGCTCCAGCTGCTTCTGCGTGTCCTGCAGTGTCACCAGCAGGCCCCCCTTCTCCCGCTCCATCTGCAAAGGCACAGAAGGGCCTGTCAACAGCTGCAGGGTCCATGCAACTGGAGGACCCCAAGGCAGTCCCAGTAGTAACCCCACCTACCTGTCACCCTGCTGGCCTGTCTGTGACACTGTTAGATAGGACAAGGGTCTCCAGGTCTGGGAAGTTCTTACTAAATGCTCTTCTTAGTAAATGTTAAAATGAAGCACATATTTTACAGATGCAGCTGAAACTGGATGAGCTTGACCGGCCCAACAGGGTAACTTTAGCGATTAGCAAAGAAGAAATCAACACGTAATGAACCGAATAGTGTATATAAGCAATAGCTAAGCCTCCTTCAGGGAGACAGAGCTTTGGCTGTCTCCTCTACTGGCAAGTAAATAAAACTGCCTAATGACAGCCATGTCTTGTTCTTGAATAGAACACCCCAAGCAGCAAACCCCTGGAGTTCGGTAATAACTTGTCTGAGTTAGGTTGCCACATGTGGGGCCACCATCAGTTCTCCCCTGCCCAGAGGCTTAGGGGGCCAGGTGGGCCCCTCCTCAGAGATGTGCAGCAAACTGAGGGGCCGCAGTACAGACCCTGGAATTCCACTGTGACATGTCCATAGCACATGGGCACCACAGAAGGACATGAGAAAACCGCAACTGGCACCCAAACTTCAATCACATAATCAGAAGCCCACTTCTCTGGGCACCTTCCTCCTGTAATGCTGCAGTCCCACTCGCACAGTGAAGGAGTTTCAGGTAAATATAAGCTAAGATTTGGGACATCCACAATATGTTTATGGGGGCGGGGGGCGCAGCACGGCACAATAGAGGTGAGCCCCGCCCACCCACTGGCTTATCCACTCACCTGCATCAGCTGCTGTTTTAGCTTCTGGATCTCAGAGAGGTTGAGCTCACTGAGGAGGTCGGACACAAGGCTGGGGCAGGGCGGGGCCAAGCCGTCCTTGGTGGACATGGAGGCCTTGTTGTCCAGAGGCAGCTTGGCCAGACTGCCGTGCTCAAAACCGTTGGCCATGGCCTCGGTGTCATCACTGAGCTTGAGGCCATCCAGGGAGACGTGCAGGTGGCTGGTGTAGAGGGAATCATTGATGCTCATATAATGTGACAGCTCCTTACGCAGGCTGTTCTTCTGTTCCCGCTCCGTCTTCAGTGTCTCTAGTGCCTCCTCCAGCTGCCGCTCTGAGATCTCCTTGAGCCGGATGGCATCCTCCAGCTGGCTGTTGAGGTACTCGGTCTCCTCCTCCAGACGCTTGATCTCATGCTTGAGGCCCTCAAACTCCACCTGAGAAAGAAAGGGTGACACTCGGCTAAGCCTGAGCGAGAGGAGGACGCACCCGTGTACTGACTCCACGGCTGCTGAGAGGGTCCCGGGCCTGAGGTGTGAACACACAAGGACAGGTATGCACAAGTTGTGAGCCGGGCAACAGCTGGAACTCAGAGCTGGAGACTGTGGAAATCAGAACAAGCTGACTTCGTATGCTACCAAGTGTACAGTCATTTTAAATTCTACAAAATACTTAACATCAACAGCTGACTGAATATTTTAAGATACATAAAATACATATTTAGATGTGCACTATGACTTCTAATGATATTTCAAAACAAAGGAACATAAGTTCCCTGAGACGGGATCTGTGGCAGCTGCTCAGCACCCACAGCCAGACGCCTGAGTGAGCGAGTGGGAGAAGCAGCACCCAAAGTCATGCCTGCTGAAACTGTCTGCAGATGGACAAGGAAAGAGCAGACAGAAACCTGTGCTTGATGTGGGGTTCATGGTCTACGGGCAATATTAAAGAACATTTCTTATTATTCTGTAATATTTGTGCAAAAAATAAGTAACAAGCCACTCAGAGGCAGGACTGAGCGGATGTCTGTAGGTTGCAGCCTGAGGAAGGGGACTCCCCGGGAGGGGGCTGGACTCCACCAGTGACACCCAGGGTCCAGGGTGAGGTGTCTCTCCCCTCATGTCCCCTGTGACTGATATCACAGAGGGCCCTCTTATGCAGCCAGATGCAGAGTTCCTGAGCCTGTGTTTTGCAAGCACAGAGGTTCTGTTGTCGGGATAAACACATGGGCCCATAATTCCCTACGCAGAATTTAAAGTGGGAAAAAGATCCCCCCAGCTCCCACCCTGCAGGGCTGTGGCTCTTGGAGAGGTCGGTGACAGGGGCAGGCACTGAGGGACCTGAGTGCCCAGGACCACCCGGATGTCCCATCACAGGTGAAGGCGACCCTCTTGTCCCATCCATTGCTGAGATTACTCATGAACAGGAGATGACAGCTTGGACATCTCCACACTGCTCAAGAATGCTCCACTGGCTTTACCCAGAAGGCCACCTGAGGCCCAGGACCACCGCGGAGCCAAAGGGACTAGCAAACTTGAGATAGCGGGAGGAATCGGCAGGCTGACAGCTCCAGGGTGTCAAAGTGCATGGGGACGTCTTGGACCTCCTGCTCGCACTTGAGAGGGGGCTGAGCTGGATACCCAACCCCTAGAGTTTTTTGGTGTCACCTCTTCATCAGCTCCTATATTTTTCCCAATTTTTGCTGGCCATGACACCTTGGCCAGGCCAATGGTCAGCCAACACTGCAGCCAGAGGCCTTGCTTTCATAGTCATGTAGGGAAAGACCCTGCCACCACACACCCCGGTCCATGGTGGTGTGTGGCCCTGGGCTCAGGTGTATAGCAGGAGCATGGAGATAGCCAAGTGAGGGGGTGCGAGGGCAGTGATCCAGAGCCATGTCCCCCCCACCCCGCCAGCCAGATGCTCACCTGGTTCTGCCTAAGCACAGACACCTGCTTCTGCAGGCTGATGTTCTCTTCCTCCAGCTCCGAGTAGTCCTGCAGCAGGCGGGCCTCCCGGAACTTGTACTCCTTGATGTCGTCCCGAAGGCGGCCCCGCTGCAGCTCCACATTCTGGTTGATCTGCCAGGAGGAGGCAGGTGTGAGCAGCCTGCCCGGCTGGCCCCCCCCTCCTGGAGCACGAACTCAGCGCAGTCAGGCCTGGGCAGCATGGAAGAGTGATGAGTGAGAGCAGCCAGACACAAGAGGTCCCGCACTGTATGAGTCCACATATATGAAACATCCAGTATAGGCAAATCCAGGGAGAAAACAGGTAGGTTAGTGGTTGTGGGGCAGATGGGGGGATATGGAGACTGACTGCTAACCTAACACCCACTGAACTGTACAATTTAAGTGGGTGAGTTGTAAGGATGCCAATTATCTCATAAAGCTGTTAAAAATAGTTCCTGCCTCCAAGTTGCCCTGAGGACTGAGACGCCCGGCAAGGCAGAAGTGAGCAGGCATGCCGTGGAGTTTTCAACCTATGGCTAACACACACTGCGTGCCAGAACTTGGGTACCTTGGCCCCAGACCCAGCAACATTCTGGGGTCATCCTATATGTTGAAGGGTGTTTAACAGTTCCCTGACCTCTGCGCACCAAATGCAGCCTCTCCCCCAGCTGTGACAACTGAAACAGTCTCCAGACACAGCCAACGTCCCCTGGGGGCTGAACAGTCCCCCAGACAAACCATCTCCCCTCAATGCCCCTGCCCTCCAAGTGGCCTCTCTGCATATCTGCAAAGATCTGGTGTCCCCAGGCCAGCACCATCTGACCTGGGCCCCAGGCTAAAAGTGCCTCACCCACGGCCCCGCAGCTCCATCTGTCCTCTCCCAGCATGCTGGTGTCTCATGATTGTACCCATAACACACTTTGCAGACAAGATTCCACGATTCCATGCAGGCACACACAAACAGTAATGTAGCACTGCTACAACGAAATAGGACCAAAAAGAAAACAAGAGAGAAAAGGAAAGTAGCAGAAGGGGGAGAGTCTTCAAGCACAGCTAGCACTCTAACAAACCTTACTGCCACAATCTCCAGAAAATGGAAGGACACAACCTCCTCCGTAAGCGACCCAAGGAGGTGTCCAAGAACCAGCAGCAGAGGAAACAGACACCAACCAAGATGCCGACTGGAGAAAAGGCCCCCTACCCCAGAAAGCAAAACTTCTGGTAAACAGGCAAAAATAAGCACGATGGCAGTGTGAGCAGCAACAGGAGGAAACACACAATGACTCACTCTCATTTGTCTGGAGAGGACAAATTGCATGCAGCTTTGACTCTGGCCATCATCCATTTACAGCCCGACCAACTATGATGGTTAATTTTAGTGTCAACTTGGCTTGGTGTTTGACCAGATACCTGGCTGTTGATACACAGCAACCAGGTATCTGGTCAAACACCAGTCTCGATGTCGCCATGCAGGTATTTCTTTTTTTTTTTTTTTAAGATTTTTATTGGGGTATTGGGGGGATGGGAACAGTGTTGGGGAATTGGGGGAAGGGGAACAGACAAGTTGCTATCCTTTTGTTCTTCAGTCTAGTTGTGGAGGACGT
>NW_017732269.1:452439-458207 GCF_001890085.2 Hipposideros armiger
CACACACACACACACACACACACACACACACACACACACTATTGGTCTGCTTCTCTGGAGAGCCCTCACTACTAACAACTGATATATCAGAACCATGGCCCTGGGCTCATCATATCCACTTTGGTAAGGCAGATTGGGTGCTGCTCACCTGAGGTTCAACCTACCCTGGTCAGACACACCTGCTGGGAGCACCTGCCCACTCCGTGAGGGAGGACACAGGAGGTGAGAGTGAGGGGGAGGGTTGGCCAAGAGCAAATTCCACTCCTATCCCTGTAAATGGGCTTGATTTGTGGGCGGGTGGGAAGAGGATAGAGGGAGATCTGAGCAGGGCCAGTCTGAGCACCCAGGCTGCCCCCGGGACCTGTGTTGAGCTGGACCAGCACACAGCCTCCCTGCACAGGGGCCACCTGTGCTCTTTACTGGTATCATTCACACACCAGTCGCTCACCCACTCCAAGTGTATACAGAGCGGTTTGGTGTCTTCAGAGCTGTGCTCGTTTTCTAGTTCCAGAACATTCTCATCTCCTAAAAAGAAACCACACACCAATTAGCAACCACGGGTCTGCTTTCTGTCTCCATGGATCTGCCTTTTTGGGGAGCTCGCAGAAATGGACCTGGACAACATGTGGCAGCTGCCGGGCTCAAGGACTCTTCGCTGGCACCATCCCTCTGGGCCATGAGCTCGGCGCGTGACCACCAGAGGGGCATCCCCCATTCCTTCACTGCTGAGCACCAATGGTGCCAAGCACTTCACTGAGGCTGCCGGAAGCTGCCCATGAACGACACACCAGGGAAGGCCCATGCTGGTCAGGCGGGAGCCTGCGCCGCAGGAGCCAAGACCCATGTCACAGAGCCCCATCCCTGCAGTGCAGGGAGGACGCCACCCGTGCAGGAGCCCCCACAGTGGACCGGTGCTTTCCCTGGAGGGCAGGCGGCCCCAGCCCAGGACCCAGCCCTATCAGAGCCATAGTGTCACACAGAGAGAAGGTGACCACCAAGGCAGAGACCAGAGCAGTGCAGCCACAGGACAAGGCACACCGAGGGTGGCCACCGCCGGAGGCTGAGCACAGTCCTGCCGACACTGTCACCACAGACTAGGAAATCCAAGAGAATGAACTTCTGTCTTGTAAGCCAGTGTTCTGTGGCAATTTGCTATGGTGGTCCAAGAAACAAAGACAGGTTTGGTACCAGGATAGAGGTGCTGCTGTAATAAATACCTGAAAATGTGGAAGTGGCCATGGAGTTGGGAACGGCCAGAGACGGAGAGCTTTGAGGAGCATGATAGGAAAAGGCCAGGCACCTCGACTGTTGATAGGAATACCATCATTCCATGTGATTCTGGTGAGGTGTAGAGAGAGCTTCTGCTGTCTTAGGAAAGACATCAGTGCCACAAGAGAGAGGACACGGGAGGTGTGACCGTCAGGTAGAGGCGCTCCTCAGTGGGGGTAGGAGGCAAGGAGCTGAGGAACGGCTGCCCCTGTTGGCGAGCAGCAGAAAACCTGGCTGAGCTGCATGCTCCTGTGGGTGCAGGGCAGAAGTAGTAAGCAGGGAACATGGATGGACATGTGGCTAAGGAGATTTTTAAGCAATGCTGACGGTGCAGCCTGGCTTCTCCTTGCTGCTGATAGTAAAATGTGACAGAGGAAGAGAGAAAAATGGAGGAAAGAACTAGTAAGAAAAAAGGAACCAGGAGTTGAAGATTTAGAGAATTGTCAGCTTGTCGTTGCTGCAAAAGATGAGGAGGTGCTCTGGAGAGAGCACTGAGCGGTCGCTCCAGTGACGGGCCAGCCGGCCCACCGTGTCCTGGGCTCCAGAAGGCAGAGAACGGGGTCATGGAGCTGGCTCTCTTGCCCTGAGAGCCAGTGCACACTCCTCCACTGGGAGCACCTGCTGGGACCTGCAAGCCCTGGACTCCTTCCATTTTTCTCCCTTTGGGAATGGGAGCGTCGCTCCTTGGCCTGTGCCATCCCTGCTCTGGGAGCAGACGGTTAGCACAGGGAGCAACTGTGCCGCAAGATGAACCATCCCTGACTGAGAGGACTTCGAGTTGATGCTGAACAGGTTAAGGCTTTGGGAGACGTTAGGATGGGGTGAGTACATTTTGCATGTGGGAAGGATATGAATTTGGAGGGCAGAAGACAGACTGTGACTGGTTTAACTATGTTCCCCCAAAAAATAACGTGAAGTGCTAATCCCTAGATTATGTGAATGTTACAGATACAATCAAGTTAAGATGAGGTCATAGGGATTAAGGTAGTCCCTAACCCAATGACTAGTGTCCTTATAAGACAGAGAGGGGAGGTACAGACACCCAGGGGGAGGCGGACACAGACACTGGATGAAACATCTAGAACAAGGATGGCTGGCAGGAGTGGACAGCGGCATGCGATGGGCTCTCTGCAGAGCCTCCAAAAGAAATGAATCCTGCTGACACCTTGATTTTGGACTTCTGAACTCCTGAACTGAGAGAGAATACATTTCTGTTGTAAGCCGCTAGTTTGTGGTAATTTGTTACGACAGCCACAGGAAATGAACACAGACTTTTGGTCTTGGCCCCCTAGAAGTTGGGGTCAGTCAGATCAGGGAGAGCCCAGAGTGCCTGGACTTAGCTGAATGAAGCGTAGGCCATTATGCTAGGCTAAGGGGAGAGGTCTGAGGAGCCCCCAGCACCGTCAGCACCATGCCAGGGACCCACTTCTCGTGGACAGGGTGATGTGGTTGTTCCCACTTGATAGCTGCCAAGGAGCAGAGGACATGACCCCAGGCAGTCAGTCCTGCTTGGCACCTCCTGCCTTTGGCACATGTGCTCTCAAGGAGCCTAGCCATCTTTCGCTCTGTCACCGGACGACCCCACACCTGGAGAGGCAGGAGGAACCAGATGTGACAACAGCTCAGACTGGATCAGGCAGCTGTGGGGCCGAGGGGCTGGCTGGGCTGCTGAGAGGACACAGGAGGCAGAGAGAGGCCTGGGAAGGCCGCTGCCCCCCACATATTGGCCACACCTTGGCACACCTCTTTGCCACTCTGAGGACAGTGGTGAGGGAACCTGGCAGGGAAGCTGTGGCCTTTGCACACGCCCATCTACTGCGCCACCCCCTGCTGCAGGCCACACAGCCAGCCACAACTGGCCAGTCTGCCGAACTCGTCTTCCCACCTCTCGCCAGCCGCGGGATACTCACACAATTGGCCTTGCTCTCTCATTTCAGTTCTCCCCTGCTTATATGCTGCTGGAGCCCGTCATGGGCTTCCACTGCTCTTAGCAGGCTGCAGCCATGAGCCCCTCACCTGACCCAGCCTCTGCCCTGCACCACCTGCTGCCCCGACAGCCTCCCCACTTTCCATGAACATACAAGCAGGCATTTGGTTCACTCCTCTGCCAAAAAGGTCTAGGTTTCTGACCTCCTGAGCTGTGAGAGAATCACCTCCTCCTCCCTCCTTCCTTGCTAAGTCACGGCACTTGGCATGTTAGAGGTACCCAAACATAGGCAGCAGCACCTGACATGGCCACCTGGTGGGGTGGAAGTCAAGGGGAAGGTCTGAGACCCACCAGCTCCCCACAGGTCTCTGCCCAGGACTGAAGACCTAGAAGGTCCTCCAGGCTGTGGGAAGAGGAGCTAGGGACAGCTTCCCCTGTGGCCGGGCAGACTCAGGACTGGGACAGACACACCTGCGGCAGGGTCTGTGTGGTCCCCAGGGCCCTGGGAGTCCTGTCCCACCTTGCTCCATTGCCAGGCCCAAAGGTAGGCCCTGTGGGCAGTGGGTGAGGTATCCCAGGTCACAAGCTGGCTCGAAACACCACACAGCAGGGGAGGGCACCGTCTGCTGACACTGCAGGATCCACAGGCCTGCATTCTGGCTCCCACAGCGACCGAGCTGCCACCCTGTGCCAAAGGCATGGGCACCTCCTCCCAACACACACCCAAAATCCATTGGCTCAAACAAGCTCTGACTGGCCACCATGGGGCGTGGTTTTCCCCTAGGTGAGCACCTTCTCCCAGCTGAACCTGTAGATGGAGGTCCTGATGGCAAAAGGATGTAGGTGAGTGGGGTCCCATCGCAGCTCCCCCTTCCAAAGAGCCCCTGACCTCAGCTTACTCATTGGTAAAAACAGCGTGACTACAGTGCCCTGCAGGCCTCGGGGGCCCAGCAGGTACCTGATGGGATCAGCCACCCTTTCCTGTGCCACTCAGAGCCCCTACCCTGTTCACCCAGCACACTCATAGCTCGTCCCCTCAGGAGCCCTGAGAGGGTTGCCTGGGCAGACACCCCCCATCAATAAGGAAACTATGCAGATCCCATGAAGGAACATGCAGAGGGGGATGCACGTCAGAGGGGCCAGTCATCTTCCGACCAGTAGAGAAACAGCTTCAGGGCGGGAGGCACTGGCTCATCACAAGGGCAGGACCCGGCCGAGCCAGTCCTTTGTCCTCTGGCCAGGCCTCCACCCACTCTCTCTGTCCACCCCAGGAGGGACAGGGGCCCATGGTGGGATGTCAGGCCCCAGGAAAGACAGGGCGGGGGGTTGGGGGGAGCAAGGAGACAAGAAACAAGAGAAAGTCAGAGGACGGAACCGGGAACCAGCCTCATGTAGAGCCAGACAGTGAAGCAGGGCTGGGGCAGTGACCCCACAGCCGGGAGCTGCTCTCTCCTCCTGGCCCCACGACCCTGGGCCCTGGGCCATACTTTCTGCCTTCCTTCTCCTACCAGGTTCCAAGGGGGTGATGAATGACCGCTCAGGCTGGACATTGAGGTCAGGCAATGTGATTCTGCACGGATGTGGAAGGTTCCAGAGCTATGTTATACTTCATTAAAATTAAGTAAATGTAATTAACCAGAACTGGGCTTCTAGGAAGCCCCGTGCCCACGGCTGCCAGGCAAAGGCCAGGCTGGGGAAGGGGAGGGGGCGGGGCAGGCACGGCAAGTGCACCTGCCTGGGGCCAGGGGTGCCTTTTCCTGGGTGTGCCAGCCATCTGGAGGACCCCCACGGTGTCTGGGCAGGTGAGTGGTCTTCATGTACAATTACAGAGGTTGGGAGCGGACTGAGCCTCTGCTGTGCGGGCTGCCCAGATGAGCATCCACCCTGGCCCTGTGGACCCTCCCTCACCAACTCCCCTGACCTCCTGGAGGGCTGCTGAATGGCACACCTGAGCAACTCAGGTCCAGCCCTGCTCCCTGGAGGACTGTGTGCTTCCTCGTGGGGCTCGTCCCCTCAGGAACTATCCAAGGCCCCCAGCTCCTCCTCTCCTGCAGGGCCCCACCCCTGTGGCCCCCTCCACACACCCAGAATCTCCCCTCTTGCCTCTGGGTTGTCTACCCACACGACAGTCCCTCCCACTTCCAGCCCCTGGCTCCAGGCGTGGGTGTCCTCCTGTCCCAGCTCATCCACCCCACACTACAGAGCTCACCTGGCACCTGGCACTGCTGCCCCTGGCCCACCACACACCTCAGCTTGTGACCAAACACCCAGATTCATTCCAGCAGGTCCTGGTGGCCCAGGTACCACCAGAGCAAGAAACAAACCCTTTCCTAGCCCCTGGCCTAGGCTGAAGGTGACTGCTCTTGGGACATCCCTGTCACTCATTCCTAGGGCTACAGAGAGCCCGAGACACACAGGGTTTATCAGGACAACAAGACTAGAGTTAATCAGGAATGCAAGACCAGGGTCCACCAGGACAGGAAGGCCATGGTGTAAGGGCCACCAGGACAGGAAGGCCATGGGGTAAGGGCCACCAGGACAGGAAGACCAGGCGTAAGGACCACCAGGACAG
>NW_017732269.1:458357-470098 GCF_001890085.2 Hipposideros armiger
CCATGGGGTAAGGGCCACCAGGACAGGAAGACCAGGCGTAAGGACCACCAGGACAGAAAGTCATCACTTGGCAGATGATGCTGACCCCTCTCCAGCTAGCAGTCCTGCTTCTCAAGGGCAGCGCCCAGCATGTGCACAGGACCTGACTCTGCCTCCAGCTGTCTGTGGATGTGCCCCGCTTCCTGGGACTCTGCTTCTTCATCTGCAAAATGGGGCTCAAGGGCCATGTCCCAGGACAGAAGCTAGCCTGACCTGTCCACACACAGTGAGGTCAGAGGTCAGGACCCTAAAGCCGCTGGCCTAGTGACTTTAGCCACACAGCCAAACCTTCTGCACCTTGGTTTCCCTCTCTGTGAGAAGAGGGAAGTAACCAGATGCCAAGAGGGTCACCAAGAGGGTGAGTTATGAGACAGCTGGAGCCACGCCACAAGCCGAGCATGTTTATTACACAGGTCACACAAACGAGGCCACAGGATCCTCCCGACAAGCTGGGGCATAGGGTACAGACACCTTAGGCAGTTGTCACTGGGCGAAAGGACAGAGTGGGTCTGAGGGCACAGCGTGTGGACAGGGCAAGACTGGGCACTGGGATGCAGAGGCCTTCCGGTGAAAGGGGCATCTCATGAGGTGACCCCCTGCAAGGCCTGTGTGGCCGGGTCATCCTGAGGCACCTGCAGGTTGGTTTTACTGGGGACAGTGCTTGGCTCTGTGTCCTCATGGTCCAGGCTCCTCAGCCAGGCCTGAGCCTTGGGCGTGAGCTTCGTGCAGGATGAGGGACAGCCATGCCAGAGGCCACCGAGGAGCTAAGCACAGCAGCTCAGGCAGAAGCAGCAAGGCCAGGACTGGTGGAGGAGCCATGGGGAGAGGGAGAGGAACAAGAGTGGGAGAGAGAAGGGAGCGGGGTGCAGACAGAGCCAGCAATAGAGGGGACACTGACCAGGGCTCTGGTCTGAGCTGGTGGCAGTAGGAGCCTTCACCCCAACCAGGAACCCAAGAACGCTACACGTGGCCTGCCCTGCAGGGATTCTGTGGGTACAGCTGGGCATCGGGAGAAAGAGGTGGCTGACTGCACTTGGGGAGTGGCAGGCTTCCTCCTGAAGCACTAATAGGAGCAGCAGGGGTCTCAGCCCCACCAGACCTGTTCTTTTTTAACATCCTGTGGGACTGGCTGAGTTCACTTCCTGGCACACAAAGCCAGGAGTCAGCAGGTCCCAGACTTTCCTCACAGCCCGGGAGGGCCCTGCTTGGAGAGGGAAAGGGTGGAATGCACCTGGGCTGGGAAGCCAGAAGAAGGTCAAATCCTGGGCCCCACAGTCCCTCCTCCCCACCCGCCCAAGGCGATCAGTGGGAGGAAGTGAGATCACTCACTCAGGCTCCATGTCTCTGAGGGCTGCCCATTCCCAGATCCAAGTCAAGCTCCACCCAGGCCCAAAGGCCTCAATGACCTCTGATCCAAACAAACCAGGGTGGGTGACTGCTCCCCCACTGCTGCTGGCTCCTGAGCTCTGCCCCAAACCTCACCAATGCACCCTCTAGCCCGTGGAACCCTCATGTCTAAAGTGTGGCCCTTAGCACAGGCTACTACTCAGAACCATCTTCCTGTCTGGTCACCTGCCCTCCCAGGAGAACAAAGGACAGAGGGTGTGTCTCTCTGCGGCCCACAACAAGGCCCCCCACCCTTCCTGATGAGAATCCTGGGGCCCTGAGGATCAGGGGCCCCAAGGCCATGGCTAGGATTGCAGCTCACGTAGACTCCCAGCTGCACCTGCTGCCCTACTGCCATCCCACCCCATCCTGGGGTTGGTGGCCCACACTTCTTCCTCCCTCAGAATTTACTGGCTGCTCACCCTCTGCTCTCAACTCAGCCAGGCCCCCCTCAGATGCCAAGCTGGTCCCAGGTGCCATCTGCAGCAGCCCCTTCTGACTCTGTCATCACAAGCTGGCAGGTGAATGCTACAGTCCCACCTTCCACCTGAGGACCCAGCTGCCCGTGGGACCCAGGATTCAGCAGCTCAGGAGCAAGAGCCAGGACAAGTATGGACCCGCACGGAGGCTATACAGGGCGGGGGAATGAACGGCGATGCCCCTCCCGACAGGGCCGTGTCCTCAGCCACGCGGCAGCCCGCCCACCTGCCCACAAACCTCCTTCAGCTCCTGCGCCACGGAGGCCAGGCGCTCGCCCTCCGACTGCGCATTGGTTAGCACGTTGCGCAGCTGCTTCAGCTCAGTCTGTAGCTCCAGCACCCTGCGCTCATAGTACTGCTCCTTGGAGGCCGACTCCTGGATCAGACTCTCCTCCCGGCTCTCGCCGTCCGCAGCCACCTTCCTGTGGTTTGTGTGCACCTGGCCAAATGCCTGCATGGAGAAGAGACCCCGTGAGAGTGAGCCAGGCCAGCTGCTCCTGGAAGGTGCATGGAGCCGGACACAGAGGTAGCCCAACTCCCGATGGGGAAACAGGCTCTGGGATGTGCCCTTCTGCTGCCTGATCCTGACCCATCTGTCCACTCATCCTGGGTGACACCAATGCCCATGTGAGGGGACTGGAGCATGAATCGGGACTCAGAACCAGCCGACAGGCCACCATTCATGCCTGACTCGGGGGACCCTACCTGCCTGCCCAGAACCTGGGTGCAGAGCTGAAACTGCCAGACAGAGGGGAAAGGATACCGCCACCGCCAGACCCAGTGAGGGCTTTAGGCTGTGAGAGGAGAAGGGGCACAGCGTGTGTGTATGTGGGGGGTGAGGCTCAGGGAGGGGCCCCCATGGGTGAGAACCCTGGGTCAGCTGGGGCCTCCCGTCATGTCATGTCCCCCCAGGCGAGAGGCCAGGCCCCTAGGAAGTGCCTCTGTTTCTTCCTTCCCACCCTGCACACCCAGGAGCCAGGACTATGCTGTGTGCCCTACCCAGTGCACCCTTCCCACTGGCCACTGCATGCAGACCCTGTCTCTTTACAGGGCTCCTGGCCCACAGAATGGAGGAAAAAAATGAGAGAAGGCTACTGAACAGCAAGGAAATTGATGTCTTGAGACAAATATGAATGTTTTCACTCATTTACTGTGAGCATCTAGGCTAACGGGCCAATATGACTAGACTGGTATAACAGACTAATAAGTTCAGGAATCCAACCCAAGAAAAAAAAACAATTGGGAAAACGTGCACAGCTATGTATAAGGATGTTACTAGGCAGGACTATTTAAATATAAAAAGTCAAAACGTACTAACAGCTTGTTTCTCTACCATGGGAGAGACTGGCCAAAAGAAGCAGGGTCTGCTCAGGGTAACCACTCACCCTCCCCAGGGCAGGTCTGGCCCATCTGCCCCCTGCCACCAACCCAGCAGTTCTGTGAAGACACTGTTCCTTTTTAAACTACGTCAGCTCAGCCCTATGATTTCTGCTGCTGTCCTCCGCCTCCACCCTGGTCCCAGGGAAAGCCTGAAGCATAAATCGTGTCTACGTAGGAACTGTCCCATCCTGGGTGGCAGCCCCGACCCCTGGCTGCACACCAGCCCTAGGCCTGCCAGAACCGGCCAGGCTTCCAGGAGCTCAGGGAAGCATTGGCCAGCACAGGGTGTCTTTCCAAACCTCCAGACGAGCCTAACTGAGTGAACAGAGCAGAACACACTCACAAACCTCAAACCGAAACGCAGGCATCTCACAGGCTTCGTATCATCCTCAGAGGCCAACCAGAGGCTGGACATCTAAACGCTGCATCACACGCTCATACACGATTCCAGGCCTGTCAGCTGCAGGTTGAATCTGCCTCCCCAGATCCCAGCGGGCCCCCCTCATCCCACCCCTCCATTTCCCCCAGCACCACAGCAGCTTTTCAAAGACAATGGAGACTTGCATCATCCACCAGACAAGGTCGCTGAAGGGACTGGATCTACCTCCCATGTGCAAAAACTAAAATCAACTGGGAAATTGATGTGAATAACCATGGTTTTCAAGTCACTGGACACCAAGTAGTGAGAGGCAGGGCACAGGTGAGCTCCATGATAGCCCCCACCCCTTCCAGAAGGAACTCTGACAGCAGAGCATAAAGTGTGAGAATCAGTCAGCAGGCTTGAGTGGAGTAGGAGGTGCTGGAAGACAGTGGACAGGCGGCAATGGTGGCAGACCTGCAGACAGAGGGGCCCTGAGTTTTCTCAGGGGATGGTCAGTGCAAGTCTGTGAGCAAGCCACTGAGGCTGGAAAAGGGCCACCAGCAAGATAGAGGGAACCATCCCATCACTCGCACAGGTCCTGCCCAAAGTGGTCGGTCCTGACCAACAAAGCTTAAAGGCAAAATCGGAAAGGATCCAACTACATCCCAGAACAAAGCATAAGCACACACAGAAATAACAGCGCCATATCCCAACACGAAAAAGCCAGAGCCTAGCACCCCATCCCAAGTGATGTAGCCCACAAAGGAGCAGGGAGGCAGCCTCGCAGGATGTGCAGACTTGAGACTGACATTGACACTGGGAGATGGGGCAGGACTGATCCCACAGGTTCAGGAAGCCACAGGTACAAAAGATGGAATGACAACGTGTGAGATGAAAGGGACACTAGATGGGATTAATTGTAGATTACACGATGCAGACGAAAAGGTGAGTAAACTTGAAGAAACAGCAGACTACCCAAAAGGAAACACACAGAAAAAAAAGACTGCAAAAGCAAACAGCATGAGTGAGCTGTGGCGCTTCACGAAGCCTAATACTCAGATAGCTACAGTCCGGGACAGGGAGTGCGGGGGGGTAGAAGTCAGGACAGAAAATAAGAAATAATAGCTAAAAATTTTCCAAATTTGATGGAAACTATAAATTGACAAATACTAGCAACCCATCAACCCCATATCACAAAATTGTTCAAAACCAGTAATGAAGAGAAAATACTAAAATCAGCCAAAGTAAAAAGGAGACACAACTTATAGAGAAGCAAACAGATGAATGACAACGGATGTCTCTGACAAGCCTGGAGAGTGGAGCAACATCTTGAAAAAACAAAAAACCTATGTTAACCAGAGCGCTATACCCAGTTCACCAATAGAGATGAGATTAGACTTCAGACACACAAACACTGACAGATTCTATCACCAGCAGACCTGCATTACAAGATGTTAAATAAAATCCTTCAGGCAGGAAAAAACAATACCAGATGGAAATTTAGATTTACAAGAAGGAGTGAACAGCACCAGAAATGTGGGTAAATATGAAAGGCTTATTTTTCTTATTATTTAAATCCCTTTAAGAGATAATTAACTGGACATTTAATGCAACCCCTATCAAAATACCAATGGCCTTTTTTGTAGAAATGGAAATTCATATGAAATTGCAAGGGGCCCAAAATAGCTAAAACAATTTTTAAATACTCCTAAGTAATTAAAAAGAACAAAGTGAGAGCCTCAAATTCTCAACTTTGAAACTTACCCAATATGAGGCTCCAGTGATCAAAACAATGTGGTACTGGCATTAAGGAGACAATCTAGACCAGTGGAACAGAAGAGCCCAGAAATTAACCCTCACACATGTGACCAATTTATTTTTGACAAGGGCACAAAGATAATGATGAAAGAATAGTTTTTCAACAAATGGTGCTGGGACAAATGAAAACCCACATGGAAAATAATGAAGTTGGATCATATATACCATATACAAAAATTAACTCGAAATGGACCAGAGCCTTAAATATAAGAACTAAAACTCCAATGCTCAGAAAACAGGGATAAAGCTTCATGACCTTGTTGACAATGGGCTCTTACATGTGACACTAAAAGCATGAGCAACAAAACAAAAAAATAGAGAAGCTAGACTTCATCAAAATTTAAAAATTTGAGTATCAAAGGACACTATCAAGTGAAAAGACAACCTACAGAAGAGGAGAAAATATTTTCAAATCTTATATTTGATAAGGGTCTAGTATCCAGACTATATAAAGGATTCCTTTAACTCAACAATGAAAAGATACGTAACCCAATTAAAAGATAGACAAAGAACTTCAGACATAGAAAATAGACATTTTTCCAAAAAAGAAACAAATGGCCAACAAGCACATAAAGACACTCAACATGAGTAGACGTAGTTAGGGAAAGGCAAGTAAAAACCTCAGTGAGACAGCATCTCACACCCACTAAGATTTAAAAAAAAAAAAAAGGAAAATAACAAGTGCTGGCGAAGATGTGGAAAAACCGGAACCCATACACATTGGTGCAGCTGCTGTGGAGAACAGCCTGGTAGACACCCCCAAAAGTTAACCATAGAATTACCATATGATCCTGCAATTCCAATCCTAGGTATAGATACAAGAGAAATAAAAATACACGTCCACACAAAAACTTGTATATGGATGTTCACAACAACCAAAAGGTGGAAACAACCCAAATTCCACCAACTGATGAATGGATAAATAAAATGTGGTCTATCCATAAAATGGAATATTATTTGGTAATAAAAAGAAATAAATTATTGATACATGGTAGAACATACATGAACCTTGAAAACATTCTGCTAAGTGAAAAGACCCGTCAGTCACAAAGGACCACATGTTGTATGATTCCATTTACATGAAATGTACAAAACAGGCAGACCTATAGAGACAGAAAGTAGATTAGTGGCTGCCCTGGGCTGGGGGTGGAGTTGGGAGGTTGGAGGGGGTGACAGCTAAGGAGTGTGGGGTATCTTTTGGGACTAATAAAAATGTACTAAAATTAGTTGTGGTAGATGCACAACTAATATGTGAATATACTAAAAACCACTGGACTGTACATTTAAAATGGGTGAATTGTATGGTATGAATTATGTAAATAAATAAAGCTATTAAAGTGCAGTTGTTTTTAAAAGTTAAAGGATGGAAAAAAGATAAGCCATGCTAACACTTGTCAAAAGGAAGCTGGAATGGCTCTATTAATATCGGATAAAGTAGATTTCACAGCAAAGAATATTACTAGAGATATCATTTCATAATAAGGAGGTTAATTCACAAAGAGAACATAATAATTCTAAATGTTTACACACCTAATAACAGAGCTTCAAAACACATGAAGCAATACTGATAGAACTGCAAGGAGAAATAGCTGGGAGAGTTCAACACCTGTCTCAACAATCCACAGAACCAGTAGACAGAACATCAGTAAGGACACAGGAGGCACAGACAGCACTACTAACTATTCTGACCAGATTGTTGACAACAGCAGCACTAGTTCCTTCTTCTCAAGGGCACATGGAACGTTTACCTGGACAAACCAAATATCTGGGCCATTAAACAGGCCTCAAACTTAAAAGGATTAAAGCCATAAAAAATATGAGCTCTGACCAAAGGGAATTAAGTGAGAAATCAATAACTGAAAGATATCTAGAAAATCCCCAAATATTAACAACTGAATAACAGACTTCTAAGTAATTAATGGATCAAAGAAGAAATCAAAAGGGAAACTAGAAAGTATTTTGAACTGAATTAAAATGAAATGAAAATGGGAATCCGTGGGATGCCACTAAAGCAAGGACTCAGAAGGATATTTATAGCACTTAATGACTGTGTCAGAAAAAAAGAACAATCCAATCAATAACCTCAGCTTTCGTCTTAAAAACCAGTTCAGGGATTGTGCAAAGCTCAAGGTACAGCTCACAGCCCTGAGGTTGAGCCCTTTCAACAGATGAAAGACTTGAGGCTTGCGAGGCCAGGCGCCTGGGCTCTATGCACACAGCTGTTAAGATCCCAGCCAAGGTCACCCAGCTTATCACAGTTGATCTTCCCTGACAACACTTCCCCAGGCCTTTACCCCAATGGTCCCTGGGTCTCCTCCAGGCTGAGGGAAAAAGACCTTCAGGCCTGATGGCTGCCATGCTCCTCACTTCGAAGTCCCAGACACCACAAGCTCCCTCGTACTGAACAGCGAACCCTAAAATCCTGTTGGAGCAGTTTTAGACCTCCATATAAGCTGTGTGTTCCTTAGGGGAAGCTCTCTTTCTTGTTTGGGCTGGTCTTTGGGCCCAGATGGTGTCTGATGAAGAGTTCAGCGGGCCCCAGTCAGAACTCTCCCTCTCTTTTTACTCAGTCAGTCACTCAACAAACACTGGTAAGCATCAATAGTGGACTAGGACACATATTGTCATGCCCTGCCTAAAACTCTCATGAACTCTCATCCTCTGGTTGTGGAATTATAAATGGTACAACCACTTAGGAACACAGTACCTACTAACACTAAGCACACACCGGTTCTATCATCCATCAGTCCCACCTCTACTGAAGAACGCTTAAATGTGTGCATGAAAAGACATGTTTACGGGAGCATTATTTACAAAAGCCCCAATCCACAAAGTTCCGAAGTGTCTGTCAACAGGAGAAGAAAAAACTGTGATACAGTCACTTGACGGAATACTACACAGACATGAAAATGAGTAATTACTGTTATACAGAAAACAGAGAAGAATCTCACACAATGTTGAGTGAAAAAAAGCCAGACATGGAAGAGCATATACTGTGTGATTTTGTTTATATATACAGTTCCAAGAATAAGTAAAACTAACCTATGCTGGTAGAAGTCAGGGCAATGGTGACCCTTGGGCTGGGAGAGGGTCAGTTCCTGGGAGGGCACTCAAGGGGAGCTTCCCTGATTCCTGATCTGGATGCTTGATAAGTGGGTGTGTTCAGCTTGGGAAAGTTCACACTTATAATTTGTGCTCTATATGTTTTTCCTCAAGTTAAAAAAAAACCCTAGAATAAGAGTAAATCAAACCCAAGAAAAAGGAAACTAATAATGATCAGAGTAGAAATCAATGAAATAGAAAAAATCAATTAGGGGCTGGCCGAGTGGCTCAGTTGGTTAAGAGCTCACTCACCAGTTTGATTCCCACATGGGCCCGAGCTGAGCTACCAACAGGTGGCAGGATGGCCCAGCTAATAATTAATAAATAAATAAATTAATTAATTAATTAAAACAAAAGCAAGTTCTTTGATGGGCCAGCCGAGTGGTCCATTGGTTAAGAGCTGTCTTGGGATGCCAGAGGGCCCCAGTTCGGATCCCACATATGAGGGCCAGTGACAATGCCCTCCACAGCTAAGATGCTGAACAACAGCTCAACCTGGAGCTGGGTGGCCGTGAGTCGCCGGCGACGGCGTAGGCTGCAGCCCCTGTGGCAGTGGGTTGCCATGGGCTACCGCGTGTAGCCAGCAGCCAGCGTGAGCGGCCAGCAGCCACAGTGAGCAGCCGTCCAGAAGCCGGCGACTGATTTGCCTCGCCTGGGAAGAGTGCAATGATGGTACCAAATTGGGCCAGTGAAGTAATGTCCTCCACAACTAGACTGAAGAACAAAAGGATAGCAACTTGTCTGTTCCCCTTCCCCAAATCCCCAATAAAAATCTTTTTAAAAAAGCAAGTTCTTTGAAAAGATCAATTAACTTGGTAAACCTCTAGCCAGACTAACTGGTGGTGGGGGCCCACAAATTGCCAGTATCAAGAATGAAAGATGATAGCAATACAGATATTAAAAAGAACAAGGGAATATCATGAACAGCTTTATATCAATAAATTTGATAACTAAGATAAAATGAACAAATTTTTTGAAAGACATAAACTACCAAAGTCCACTCAAGAAGAAACAGTTAACTAAATAGTCCTGTATCTGTTAAAGCAATTGAATGTGTAGTTGTTAAAAACCCACAGAGATATGCTGGGCTCAGATGGCTTCACTGGTGAATTCTACCAAACATTTAAGAAAGAAATACAGAGGGTGGCAAAAAAATGTATACACATTTTAAGAAAGGAAAAAACTGTATTAATATTGTAATAATATTAATACCAATACCAAAAGATGAACACAAGTCACTTTTGACTTCTGCTGTACACAAACCCTTCCAGAAAACTGAAAAAAAAAACCAAAAAACTTTACAACTATTTTTTACCCTGTAACCAAAACCAAAGACAGTATTAAAAAAAGAAAATACAGACCAATACCCCAGATAAACATAGATGTAAAAACTTCTTCATAAAATTTTGTCATATAGAATCCACCAATAAATAAAAAGGATAAAGGGCCGGCCGAGTGGCGCGTTGGTTAAGAGCTGGCTTGGGATGCCAGACACCCCGGTTCGGATCCCACACATGAGGGCCAGTGACACTGCCCTCTACAGCTAAGATGCTGAACAACAGCTCGACCTGCAGCTGGGCTGCCGTGGGTCGCCGGCGACGGCGTAGGCTGCAGTCCCCTGCAGCAGTGGGCTGCCATAAGCTACCATGTGTAGCCGGCAGCCAGCGTGAGCGGCCAGCTGCCACCGCGAGCGGCCATCCAGAAGCCGGCAGCCATCCAGAAGCCAGCGAGTGATCTGCCTCGCCCGGGAAAAGCGCAATGATGATGCCAGCTTGGGCCAGTGAAGCAACGTCCTCCACAACTAGACTGAAGAACAAAACAGCAGCAACTTGTCTGTTCCCCTTCCCCTGATTCCCCAGCGCTGTTCCCCTCTCCCAATTCCCCAATAAAATCTTTAATAAATAAATAAATAAATAAATAATAAAAAGGATAAGGAGGGCCGGCCGAGTGGCTCAGTTTGTAAGAGGTTGCTCAAGAGTGCGAGCTCTGAGCAACAGGGTTGCCGGTTCGATTCCTGGCCCAACCTGAGCTGCTGCTGAGCTGCCAAGAGGTGGCAGGATGGCTCAGCTAAAAAAAATAAAATTAAAATAAAAAGTAGTTGAAAAAAAAAACGATAAGGAATCATGATACAGTGGGGCTTATCCAAAGAATGTAGGGTTGATTAACAATAGAAAAAAAAAAAGCAATGCAATTTAGTACATTAACAGAAAAAAAGGAAAAATCCATATAATAATCTCAAAAGATGCAGAAAAAAAATCTGACAAAATTCAACATCTGTCCCTGATAAATACTCTCAGCAAATAGGAGGGAGCTTCTCAACCTGATAAAGGGCATCTTCCACACACCTTACAGTTAACATCATCTAATTGTGAAAACTGAGGTCTCCTCCACACCCCTTGCTCAAGATTGTCCCCAGCCTGCAGTGCAATGAAGCAATCAAAATCAAAGGCATCCAGGCTGGAAAGGAAGAAGTAGAGCTGTCTTTAACCATGCATCACATACATCTATACATCTATACATCTATACATAGAAAAATCCAAAGACGTCATTAGAACTAATAAGTGAGTTTAGCTACGGTAGGTTTCAAGATACAAGATCAATATACAATCAGAAAGTGAACATTTTTTAAATTGTACTTACAATAACATCAAAAATATTAAATGTTTATGTTTAAATCTGATGGAAGATATATAAGACCTATACACTAAAAGCCACAAAATATTGCTGGGAGAAATTAAATAAATGGAAAGATACACCTTATACCTGTTCATGAGCCAGAAGACTCAATATTGTTAGATGTTGGTTCTTCACAAATTGATCTTTGAATTCATCACAATGCCAAGCAATATCCCAGCATTTTTTTTTCAGTAGAAATTGACCATCTGAGTCACATGGAAATTCAAAGGACCTGGAATAATCAAAATGACTTTGAAAAGAAAAAATAGGAAGACTAACACTACCTGACTTCAATATTGATAAAGCTTTAGTAGTTAAGACAGTATAGTACTGGCATAAAGAAGACAAATAGATCTAAGCAGAACAGAAAATCCAGAAACAGACCTACACGTATGGCCAACAGATTTAACAAAGGTACAAAGGCAATCTGGTGAAAAAGGGATACCTATCCATACCTCACAGCATATATGAAAATTAAACGTTAGAAGTATAAAACTTCC
>NW_017732269.1:470531-534542 GCF_001890085.2 Hipposideros armiger
AAACGACAGCAACTTGTCTGTTCCCCTTCCCCCAATTCCCCAGCACTGTTCCCATCCCCCCCAATTCCCCAATAAAAATCTTAAAAAAAAAAAAAAAGTATAAAACTTCCAAGGAAAACAAGAGAAAATGTTTGTGATCTTGGACATGACCCATAAAAGGAAAAATTGGTAATCTGGGCTTCAAAACTAAGAACTTATGCTGTTTGAAAGACAAGTTAAGAGAATGAAAAGACAAGTTATAGACTGGGAGAAAATCTTTGCAAATCACACATATGATAAAGGACTTGTATCCAGAATATAAGAACTCTCAAAACTCAGTAAGAAAAAACCACCGAATGAAAAATAGGCGAAACAAATGACAGATGCTTCACCCAAGAAGATATATGTATAAGGAAGTATGCCATGAAAAGATGCTCAACAGTGGGAAACGACAGCCACGGTGAGACAGATACTAACTACTACACAGCTACCAGAATGCCGAAGACTAAAATGCCTGACCCTCCAGGTGTTGGCATGAACTAGAGCAACTGGCACTCTCCTACACCGCTGGTGGAGAATGTAAAATGGTACAACCACTAAGGAAAAGAATTTAGCAGATTCTGAAAACTTAAGCATGTATCTGATATATGAAATTGCCATCTACCTCTGAGTATTTACCCGAAAGAAATGAAAGCACACGTCCATAGAAGACTCGTACAGGGATATCTGTAACAGCCAAAACAGAACTGAAAACAACCCAACAACCATCAATAGGAAAATGGATTTTTTTTTTTAAAGTGTGGTACAGCCACATGACAGAATACCAGAGGCATACCTCATTTTACTGTGCTCCACCGATGGTACATTTTTTACAAATTGAAGGCAAGACCCTCCACCCGCAAAAAGATGATGGCTCGTGTTATATACTCTCTTTATTTCGGTGCTCGAGCCGAACCTCAGTGTCTCTGAGGTCTGCCTGTACTCCCCAATCAAAAGGAAGCAACTACTGATATGCACATATCAATTCACCTCAGAATTATCCTTAGTGGAAAGCCAGACAAAAACCAAAGTACATGCAATATGATTTCATTTATATAAAACACTAGAAAATGTAAACAAACATGTATCACCGTCGCCTGGGGAAGAAGGGGGACAGATTCCAAATGGGTGCAGGACACACATGGGTGATGGATACCTTCATTGTCCCGATCATGTTGTTAATCTCTTGGGTATTACACCCATGTGAAAACTTATCAAACTGAAAATTTAAAACATAAGCAATTTACTCTATTTTTAAATTACAGCTCAATAAAGCTGTTTAAAGACAACTCAGATGTTTTTAAAGCATCCTACCCCCAACCTGGACAATGTGAACCTAAGAGCCCTTATCGCTGCCCCAGTCCCAGGCCAGGAGGCTGAGGATCAGGGAGGTGGGAACCGTGCCACTGGTTACTGTTTACTGTCTGAACTGCTTTCTGACCAAAGCACCCTCACTGCTACCTTACACCATCCTGTGCGACCTTGAGTCCATCTCAAAATCTGCCTCCCTGTCCTGGGAAGCGCTCAGAGCGATGATGTTCACCACCTGACTGGGGGTGCCCGCTGTGGGAGCACTTGTCCTTGCAGCTTCCCCAGACTCACTGATACCGCCCAGACAGGTGCCCCCTGCCAGGGCCTTCAGAAGGGGATCAAGCCTGGGCCTCCAGCCCAGCCCTCCCACAACCTTCCTGGCTGCTGTGGAGAAGAAGGGCAACACCTCCTGGACTACAGGGCGCTTGTCTGGGCTTCGAGGAGGCGGTGGCAGCATCTTTGTGATGTCCCTCCAGGGGCTGCCTGGGCGTGGGTATGCTGACTGCTGTTCCTGACAAAGACTGCCAGCCCACACCCTGCCCACTGCCTGAAGCTGCCCAGACTGGGCGAGCCCCGACATAGCCCGGTGAGCCCAGGCATGAAGTCACAGCTGGCCTCCCTGCAAGGTCATCCACACCAATGTGGACACTGCACAAACGCCTGGGGCCGGGGCCAGGTGTGGCGGGGTCAGGACGGAGAGTCACAGAGACTCCAGGGGCAGGATGTCAAAGCCCAGCATGGTGGGAAGGGGGAAGCTCAGCAGACGGAGCAGGAGCAGCAGGAACGCAAGCCAGGCAGGAGGCCCTGGCTCTCTGGAAGCACCAGGAGCTCAGTGGGTTGCTGGAGACTTGGGAAACCGTGGCAGGGGCCCAGAAGAAAGGACCAAGAGAGAAGCAAAGGGCTGGGTGGGGGTAAGTCAGACCTGGGGGCTCTGTGACCAGGGCGCTGGCATATAGCAAGACCGAGTCCCCCTGACCCTCCCTACCCCTGTGGGAACCTGTGGAGACAGAGCAGTATAGGACCCTGTCATGAGGTTCAGGCTCTGGGCAGCCATCACAGCGCGCTTCACTTTCCTCCTGTAACCTGGGTTAGTACCACCGCCCACCTGGACACATGGTGAGATGTGTCAGTTACAGTGCACAAACCAGAGCCCATGCGGCTCTCACCCCATCTATGTCACCTCCCCACAGGGGAGCTCCCACTCTCACCCCCACGGCTCCCCACTGCCTCCTGATGTGGAGCTCTGGCCATGGACCTGCCCCCCACACACACACACACCTCAGTCACACACTCTTTTGGTCACACATACATATATGTACACACACACACCCTGTACAGCCATCCTCCCTGCCCCACCCAGCCCACCCCCTATCCTCTTATCCCCACTCGGCCTCGGCCTCCCTAGGAGCCCCTCCCTGAGCCCTCAGACCCGGCACTGGGGATGACCAGTGTTCAAGGCTGGTCCAGTCCATCTCTAGATAAGGATCATTTGAATCCAAGAATCCAGCCTCCCAGGCAGGGGAGAAGTGGGGAGACACGGGGATCTGGGAGGCCTGGGCAGGAGGGGCATGGAGGCTGGTGTCGCCTTGCAGCTGCCAACTCGAATGCTCCAGCGCACTGATCCTTTGAAGTCATAAGGAAGTGTCTTGGAATGCTGAGACCAGAGGGAATGATCTCGGTAAAACTTCCTTATCAGGTGCTCTCGGAATGCTGAGGCCATCGGGGGATCCATACCCATGTGTGAAAGCACAGCTCGCTCTCGCCGGTCTAATCGAATCAATTAACTGGGTATAGATATTCCAATTGACTTCTTTGTGACAGTTGTAAATAAAAGTTATTCACCCCCCCAGTATCTTCAGACCCCTGGCCCACAGAAACTCTACTTTTGACTCTTGTCATTTCTTAACCCTTTGCCGCCCCTCCTCGAGCCCCCCAGCCCTTGTCACCCGGACGTGACAGGCTGGCCCTGGACCATCCCGACAAGAACAAGGAGGCAGTCAGGAGAGCCCAGAGGTCCAGGCTGAGCGAGCCCCAAATCCAGGGACGGTGCCAGCAATGCGGCATGGCATAGCAGAAGCAGCTGCCCCCAAGAGGGTGATGCAGTCTGGACATCACCAAAGATGGTGGGACCCAAGACTCGGGGTGTCCACAGAGTGGGACCCAGTGGGAATGGAGTGAGTGTGGGGCCCCAGGCTGCGGTTCCAACTGGGAGTGTGCTGAGCTGGAGACAACGGAGGCAGCCACCGGCCTCTGGTGAGGACAGGGCTTTCATGAGGACACCACTGCAATACAGCGAACCTCTGCTCCCCCAGGGCTGGGACCCACAGCGATGGACAGCCCTCCTCCTGCCTCCAGTAGAACCAGCACCTCCAGAGCCAACATTTCTGACCACCATCAACTTGTTGAGACCCCGAACAGCCCCCAGAAAAGGAAGCAGCACATGGCGTGTGCTGTACTGGTCAGGACCATGCCCAGGCCCCCACCAGACACCTGGGGTCTCACCGCCCCAATGAGGCCAAGATCCTGAGACAGAAGCAGACACAAAAGCAGAGATAACAATTACAGAAAACAGGCTTCTGCTGATCACCTGAAGAAAAGCACTCCTAGATCAGAGATCAGCACACTGCGGCCCCACAGGCCACATATGGTCCAAGCCCGATTCTGCAGGTAAATGTGCTCAAACACAAACGGAAGGGCAGGCCAGCATGACACTGGGGCCACCGCCTAGAGTCCATGGGCACAAGAGCTGGGGCTCAGAGAAAGCCACGAGGTCCCAGGCCCACACAGGGGTCAGTGAGCAACCCAGCAAGAACCAAAAGCCTGGTGTCCACAGCGAGTATGTGGGTTCTCCAGGCAAAAGGCCCCATCAGCCTCTCCCTGGCCTGCTGGCTCAGGGCACAGGTTTCCTTGGGAGAGGAGGTCCCTTTGTTGAGGTCTTGGCCCTAGACCCCACCCCAGCCCGAAGGGAGGATCCAGGCAGCCCCTCTGGGTGGGGCAGGGACAAGGATGGGAAGGTGGCAACAGGGAGGCAAATAGGACTCTTGGTACCGAAATCTGTATTAGTCATGGTTCCCCAGAGAAACAGAACCAAGAGCATATGGAGATTTATTATAGGGATTGGCTCCTCCAGTTAGGGAGGCTGAGAAGTCCCACCATCTGCTGCATGCAGGCTGGAGACCCAGGAAAGCCGGTGGTGTAATTCAGTCCACGTCCAAAGGCCCCAGAGCCAGGAGCTCCAATGCCAAAAGGCAGGAGACGGACATTCCAGCTCAAGAAAAGAGCTCGCCCTCCCTCTGCCTTTTGTTTCATTTGGGCACCAACGGATTGGATAATGCTGTGGGGGGGTGGGAGGGTGCGGCACTCACTGAATCAAATGCTGACATCTTCAGGAAACACCCTCACAAACACACCCAGAAGTGGTGTTTCACCAGCTACCTGGGCATCCCTCAGCCCAGCCAAGTTGACAAATAAAACCGACCACCACACAAGCATGGGTCTGTCACATCGATCTCAACTCCACAGCTGTGGTTTGAAAGCAGCTGCACACCTGTACAAGACTGAGTAAAACATTCCTTACAGGATCAGGCTGTGGGCCAGATGGGGCCTGCAGCGGCCAGCAGCCTGTTGTCACCTGGCACCCACCTCTGGGTCTCATTATAGAAAAGCCAAGTATATGCTGGAAGGCCAGCCCTGAGCCCCGTACAGAGGGGGAAACGTGCATCCGGTCAGAGCCTGAAAGGACGGAGGGTGCTCCAGGCACAGGGACAGGTGTGGCCAGAGACCAAAGCCAAAGCCCATTTCCTGCTCAGCCATGGAAGACCCCAGCACCCATCAGGCTAGAGAACAGGTGGGAGCACTGTGGCACTTGCCTGATGCCTGAGCTCCATCCTGGCATTCAGTCCAGGCAGGTCCCACCCCCTCACAGAGCCTGGCTGTAAACTGGACCATGTGTGTGGAATGCCCAGCCCAGTGCTGAGGCAGGAGGCAGGATCCAGGCCCACAGGTGAAACAAGCCATGTCAAGCCCATTTACGAGGAGTGCCAGGGCTTGAGGAGTGATCCTACAAGTGTCTGCCCCTCCACCCTCATGGGCCAGACCCTTTGGCCCCCACAGGGCGGTGTATCTGCTCTGCAGTGGCCTTGTTGTCCAACCCCCATCAAGAGACTGGTGTGGGCATCTCTGCAGTGAGCACTGTTCATTGGGCCCAGCTGGCAGAGGCTAAGCCTTAGTCTGGCACACCTATGCTGGGCCTGGAAAGTTCCGGATGGGGAGGTTGAGAATAAGCCCCTCTCCTGAGTCCAGCAGAGGACAGGGCCTGCAGTTTGGCACCTGAGGCAGCAGGCACAACACAGGCCTTTCGCATTCCCATGAGGTAGGCACCCTTCCAGGAGGCAGTTCCCAGGAGGAAGGTGGGAGTTGGGATTCTCAACTCCTTTGTTGTTGCAACAAGTGGGCTGACCCAGCCCCACCCACCCACAGCAGGTCCCTCTCCCTGGAAGGGCCACCTGTCCTGGAACAGCCCAGGAATTCCCGAGCTCTACCAGCTGCCTGTCCTACCCTTCTACTGGGCTCCTTGCCTGATCTTCATCTGCTCCTGGGACCAAGGGGCCCAGAGGCCCTTGACATGCCACTCCACACCTGTTTTCCTATGCAGGCTTGGTGAAAGAAACCCCACCAACTAGTTTCAGCAGGACCTTACCAGGTGGCTTTCAGGGCCCTCAGCCCTGACCAGTAGTGCCTACTGTGTGCCTGGCCTCGGATGGGTGCTGCTGGTGCGAAGACAGCAGATACTGTCAGGGCCCAGGCCCCAAATGGGGAACCATCAAATGACCAGAAACACTGCCCCCTTGGCTCACCCCCAGTCTTGATTACTGATCGTAACCATCAACACCACAGCCTCTCTATCCCCCAACCAGCGTGAGGAGCCCCGAAAGCATCCAGCGCCGCTTTCCCAGTCCAGAGGCTGTCCCTACCAGGACATCCCGAGGGGAAGCAGCCCCTCAAAGCAAATGTGTGCCAGGAACCCTGAGGGGCAGGGCGCTGGCCTGGGGCTGAGCTGTGCCAACTGGGCAGCTGGATCCCAGGGAAGGCAGGGCTCCTCCCAGTCCTCGCTGCATGCAGTCAACACCTGCTAGCACACTGCACGCTGGACCTACCGCCAGCCCCGCCGAACCGGCTAAAGCTGGAACTGACTGCTTCTGTCCGGAGGGAGGGAAAAGCAGCCTTGGGAGCCCACCTCTCTTCCCCTCCTCATATAGGGTGAGCAGGGAGCTAGGCAGGGAAGAGGAGAAAGCAACTCAAGCCCCATGCTGCCTGCCACAATCTGTGCTCAACAGATAGTGATCAACTGACGGGTTCCCACAAAGCTGGTACACAGGAGCCACAGGGCTTCACCACTCGCTAGAGTCAAAGGGGGATCTGGCAGCTGCAAGGACTGGGAAGAAGGCATGGTGGGGGCACCTGTGACATGGGGGACACAGGCAGGCATCTGTGTGGTCAGCTCTTTCTGCAATAGCCCTCAGCCCTGCAAAACCCCATTTCCACAGGAGGCTCATCAAACTCAAGAGGGGGCTCAGGCCTGTGAAGCAGATCCAGATACAAGCTCAAGGATATTCCTGTGAGATAAAGATTGTATAGTCTTAAGAGATTAAAATTAAAGTCAAGGGTTGATCAAACCTATCAGCACTGAATTTACTAGCCCAAACAGTTTAGTCAAAACACTTAGTAATGGCAGACACACCAAGAATGTGTCAACTAGGGATCTGGGCTTTAGCAATCACAATCATTTAGTGATACACAAATAAAGCAGAATTAGCTCTACAAAGAGAAGACAACAGCAGGGCAAAGGGCACAAACCTTCAAGGAGAAGCTTTCCCCTAAGGAAATGGTATCACCATGCAATTGAATGACATCATTGTAATACAAAAAGGTTAGAAATTCCACACACGTTGAGCACCCACCATAGAAAATAAAAAAATATATTTAAAAGTTTCTGTACACCTAAAACCATCCTTAAAAAATATATATTAGCATGCACCCAAACACATGGAAATGGATCTCTTCAATACCACAAGGCATATCAGTGTCAGAAAGAACATAAAGAACAACACAAGAGGGAATCAAATAAACAAAAAAATAGAAATAGAATACTATTTCTATACTATCAAATCCACAAAAAAATAGAAAGGGGATCACTACCAAAGCAATACTCTGCTGAGGGAGGGGCTGCATGAAAAATACACATTAGCCATAAAAGAAACACCGACACTGAACAAGGTAACAAGGCTCAAGTCTCACACAGGGAACATGACACAAAAGAAAAAAGCAAAAAGAACTAAGTTGTGGATTTTCTCAACCCAGTAATGATTTCATTCGGGTGGACAGTCTGTGCGAAGCCTGCTTCACTAAACTAGGGATCCCAGGCTAGTGCTTCCCCTCCCCCACCCTAGGCTGTCAGGCTCTGCTGCGCATGGCAGGACCAGGGCTGGAACCCAGAGCTTCTCTGTCCACTGCCAAGTCCACTCATAGCAGGAGACAGGCCGAGCAGGGGAAGGAGGGTGGTCACCACAGGCTCAATGGATACACCAGAACCTGTACAGGAGCTCCACAAATCCTCCCTTGAAGGGGGGGGAGGGGGGGCGGCGGCTCCTGGACACCCATGCTGCCTGTGCACGAAAGACCTCAACGAGACCTCAGCAAACAGAAGCAACAGTCCACCTTGAGAATCATTCACGTGCCCCAGGAACACAAAACCAGAGGCACTCATTCATTTCAATTTAAAAAATACTGACTGGGCACCTTCCAGGGCTCAGCATAGGTGAGCACAAGTAACACACAGTGCAGTGTGTAAGAAGTAGGCCGCAGACAGAGTAATGTTTATGAAGGATGTAAGGATGCCATGTGCACTAAGACGCATTCACTATGACTTGGCCTCACCTCTCAACTGAAGCTTTAGAAAACTGCATGTGGTTTCTTAATGTCATTATAAAAAAAAAAAAAGAAAAAAGAAAAGCATCTATAACCATCGTAAATCTACCGACGCAGATTTTAAATGACAGCAAACATTAACAAAGCATAAAATGCATTAATAAGTAATGGACAAGCACTGGTATCACTCCCCTTAAAAGGACGAGGCAAGAGAACCTCCAGCTTTACAGAGGCTAGAAGAAACAGAAGAAAGGATAAATTCTGGATTGTTTGCAGGTGATTTTCTATAGAAAATGCACCAAGAAACACCTCCAAAAACATTATTTAGACATTTCCAATTCCTCCAAATTAAATTGTTAGGTTCGGAATACATAATTTAAAAAAATAGCAATTACGTTTATATTCACAATATCAAAAAACATTAACCCTTGAATATTACTTTAACTAGAAACATGAGACTTATTCAAAGGAAACGATAAACTCAGTAATGAGAAAGGCTGAACCTAAGTAGGAAGGTAAGGTGCCCGAGTATTCCGGGGAGCTCAGGTGTCACAGGCACCACAGCTGTAAGGCTGAGGGGAGCTGCCCAAATCCTCTGGGATTACTTCAGAGTAACAGGGAAATGTACCTAGCCTATCTAGCAAGCAAAATGACTCCACCTCATCTGAAAAAAATTAAAGATGTAATTTGTATATCCACACATTCACCCTTTTAATGATGTACAATTCAGTGTTTTTTAGTATATTCAGAGGGTTGTGTGATCATCACCACTATCTAATTCTACAATTTCATCACCTGAGAAAGAAGACCCTATCCCCAGTTCCCTTCCCCCGGCCATAAAATCCACCAACATATTTTCTGCCTCTAAGGATTTGCCTATTCAGGACACTTCCTATAAAGGAAACCTCACAACATGTGACCCTGTGACTGCTGATTTCAAGGTTCACCCACGTTGCAGCGTGTACCAGCACTTCACTTCTTAGTGCCAAGCACTGGGCCACATCTCCTGTATCCATTCATCTGCTAATGGACACGTAGGTGATTTCCACTTCGGGGCTGCTATGGGTAATGCTGCTATGAGCACTGATGTATGCTTTTGTGCAGACATTATTTTCAGTCCCTTGGGTATACACATAGGAGTGAACAACTGAGTCTTACGGTAACTCTATGTTTAACACTTTGAGGAACTGCCAGATTCTTTGCCAAAGCAGCCACACCACTTTTCATTCCACCAGCAAAGTGTGAGTTATGATTTCTCCACATCCAAACTAACACTTGTTTTTGTCTGTCTTTTAATTTTAGCCATCCTGGGGGGTGAGAGGTCACCTCCCGTTTTAAAAAAAAAATGTTAGTAAGAATAACAGCTACCACTCTTTGTAATTCTCTGTAAGCATATTACTTCACTCAATGCCTACCTCAAAGCTCTCAGGAGAATTCCCATTCCCATTTGTGGATGAAGAAACAGGCTCCAGGTGGCCAAGGCCCGGGCTATTTGGGGAGAAGCCTATCTGGAATTCTGGCCCTGCAGACCCCTCACACCACCCCTTCCACCACAGCAGTGTCAGAAACACTGCTGGAGGGCAGGAGGAGGACCGATATCGGGACAGCACAAAGAACTCGGACAAGTCAGTAAGGAAAAGACTGGCACCCCACAGAAACACTGGCCAAGGTCCTGGATAGGCTCTTCATGAGAGGGTCTCCAAGTGTGGAAATGCAAATCAGCCCCAAGATGGCGACAAGGACACTCCACGGGTCAGAAAGGCTGGGACTTAACACGGAAAACACCAGTGCAGGTGGGAGCAAAGGGAGAGCCAGAAGCACACACTGCTGGTGCAACTGCCTTGGAAACCGCCTACCCTCCATGCACCCACAGCCCCGCCCGGTGCCATCCACACGCACATTCACATCAGCATGGGGTCCAACAGCCCAAATCTGGGTAAGATACACAGTGAGTCCACAAGAACCCTACCAGTGACAAACGCTGACAATCTGCAAATCCAGACGACAATGCCTCATGACACAAAACCCAATGCCGTGGGACTGCCTATAGTAGCGGGTCTCAACCTGTGGGTTGAGTCCCCTTTGGGGGTTGAATGGCCCTTTCACAGGGGTCACCTAAAACCATCGGAAAATAAAAAGATATTTACATTACGATTCATAACAGTAGCAAAATTACAGTTATAGAGTAGCAACGAAAATAATTTTATGGTTGGAGGTCACCACAATATGAGGAACTGCATTAGGAAGGTTGAGAACCGCTGGCCTATAGTAAGTGGAAATGGGGACAATCAATGTGTGGAGCAGAGCCAAAACCAACATTCCTGGACAATGTCAGGGGACAGCACTGGGGTGCTGGCAACATGCCACATCTCCATCTGTGAGGCTCCATGGGGCCATCAAGCTGTACAGTCACGATCTATGTAGTTTCTATAGTTACCTTACGCTCAAAAAAAGGGTTCCTTTTAATTTAAAAAAATGCAATATGACACTTTCAAAACTACTAAAATAGGGTTTAACAACAGTAAATTATATCTCAATAAAAAGTAAAAGAAAATGATTTCTGAAACTGAAAACTGAAATAGAAGCAAACCATTATCTGAAACATTATCCAAAAGCACAAGGCAGAAGACAGACACTCCAAGCCCGGCAGTGAGAGAAGAGGCAGCAGGATGGCCAGTGTGCCTGGGGATGGTGCACATGCTCTTAAAGTCTGCGTTTTCCTGAACGAAACCATAGCTAAAAGAATCAACGAAATCCAAACCAACGTACTCCCAGTCGCAAAATACCCCCAGGAGTACAATCACTCTTTACTGATGAGACAGAAAGCTTCACAGACAAGATGAGAGATCAATTTCCCATAAATGCACTTCATCAAAAACCTGACAGAAGAATGGTCCAGTGAGGAAGGGAATGAGAAACAGTCTGCAGGTCCACTCTAGGCCACATGCTTCCTTCCCATCACCCACACAGGCACAAAGCCTTGCTGGAAACTGGAGAGAAACAGTTAGGCTCCTACAAGGCACCTGCACAAAAAGACAGGTAGGGGAGAGGGGTGTGAGAATGGCTGCAGCCACAATCAACGAGAATGCACCCAGGATAGCGGTCCTAAGGAAGGCCCCAAAGCACCCAGAAATAGAGTGGCTCCAAGGCCCAGGGCCAGCTCTGCTCCTGTCCCCACCCCCACCAGGCCCTCCCAGCTCTGATGGGGTCCTGGGAGGAGACAAAACAGCTGGGAGGGGCGGGGAGCAGGCCGGTGCACCTCAGGGTCTGCGCCAATGTGAGCCCATTAGCTTCTCTCCTGGGAGCGATCTCCTTTCACAGGTGAGAATGAGAAACTGAACTCCAAGAACAAGCAACTCCGTATCATTTCCCGGTGGGACCATCACAAAAGACAGGAAAGAGGCAGAAGAGGCTGGGTGGCAGAAACAGGACCTGGACCCATGGCCCACTGCTCAGCTGCTGGAGCCTCAGAATCACACGGGGAAGCAGAAACGTCCATTCCCTGGTGCAGGCACACCTGCCAGTAGGCCCTTCCCAGTCACACTCATGCTCACACCCGATTCTGAGCCCTGCTCACAGGGTTTATGGAGATTATGCCCTTCCTGGCACTGGGCCCCGCCACACTGAGGCACTGGGTAACTGAAGGGGCAAAGCCTGCGGAGGGGCTGGCCCTTTCACCAGGGACCAGGGTTGTGTGTCTGTGTGTCCATCCTGGACAAGGGGAGATGAGCTCACCTCATGGGAACTGCAGAAAAAAGTATGAGCGCAGGTCCACACAGCCTCACACAGGTGCTGTGCTCCCAAGAGCCAGACACCGGAAACCCCCGAGGTCCACCAAAGGGAGGTGCTGGTGACTCAGACATCACCACACAGCATGATGCTCAGAGAAAACCAACCAAACTCTATGCCTCTCAGAGGAGCCAGACACAAAGGCCGCCTGCGCACAGCCCTCAACATGGAAGTCTACAACAGAACCTTATCATTGCAGTGAGACCACAGGCCTGCCTGGAGTGGAAGGGGTAGGCACATGAGGGTGACCCTCTAAGGGGCACCCACAGGAGTGCAGCAATCCTGCATCTTCTTATAGGTAAATTATGCCCCAATTTTAAAATGTGAGCTGCTTACAAGACAGATCATCTGTGCAGCAGCCAGTCGCTCCAAAGCATCCGTCCCCTGAGGTCACTGGTGGGCCTGAACCATGCAGCCCGCCCACCACCGGAGAGGGGCTCAGCTCACCTCCCAGCTCATCCTGACAGATGGGCGGCTGGGTCTCCTGGGCGAACAGGACTGGCTAGCAGGAGCGCAGCTCCCTGGAGCCTTCAGGGGGGAAACCACTGGGAGGGGCCGGGGGCAAGGGTGGGGGAGTGGGACGTCTTCCATATAAAACACACCTTCTGGAGGGCTGAGAGACCCTGTGACGTCCCCACTGGGTCCCCATTGGGCCACATCTCACAACCAGGGTGTCACCAGGGGACAGCAGAGGCAGGCAGGGAAAGTGCTGGGGCTACCCCAGGAGCTACCCTCCCTGTAGAATTCCCTCAGTCCAAGGCCACCCGAGGGTTGGTACTCTACATTTCAGTTCACAGAAACAGAGCGGGCCGGGGGCAGGCCCAAACCCTCAGACACACAGTGCGGACCAGATGGCTTCTCACCCGGGGAGGAACGCTAGCACCAGGGCGTCCAGGCACCCCATGCCTGGGACCAAGTCTGTGCCTCCTCAGTGGGGTGCCTGCTAAAGTGGCAAGCAACAGGTGTTCGGTAAATACCTGTGGATGAACTGGAGGACATGGGGACACTACAGGGGGGTGATAGGCCCACACCACAAGTGGGTGGAGGGTGAAGGCAGGTCCAGTGAATGGATGGTGTCTCCCCAGGTCTGCTGGGGAGACTGGGGGGCTGCGTGTTCTGGGAGAAAGGTGTCTCCTCTTTACCATTCCTCCAGCCAGCAGAAGACACACCCCCAGGGACTCAGACACAGAATAGGCCCCAGCCTCACCCCTCTATCTGGGTCTGTCCTTGGCTCACACACACCTCCAGAAAGGGGTCATTTCCAGGCCCAGCCCAGGATACCAGGTGGCCGCGTCCTGGCTGAGATGCAGACATAGAGGCAGGCCCTCCCACCCACATGAGGACAGGGGCTGGGGCAATCCTGGGCCCCAGGAGGAGAGATACAGATAAATACTGCAACTGTGCAGACACATGTAGAGCAACACTCTATCCACATGGGCAGGGAGGGTTCCGGTCCAAGGTAAGCTGAGGGGCAGGATGGGATTCCCAAACTCATCTTTGCACAGGGGGTCCTTTGAGGTGTGAACACTGCTGCTTCTGGAGTCCCACCCATGTCCCAACCTGAGACTTATTTGGCCCGTCTGGGTGTGGCTTTGGAATGCCTGAAAGCTCACCAGGTCTGCAGGAAATTCCATCATCACACTGGCTCTGCAGGCGCTTCCACTGGAACCCAAGTCAGCAGAGACCCACTGCCCAGTCCCCCTCTCCCCACCAGGTTCTCACAGACCCAGCAACACATCCAAAAAGAGCCCATGAGCACTCCACGAGAGACCTCAGTTCACCACCCTCAGCCAGCTCTTCCTGACCATTCTCACCTGGGTGGGGGGAGCGGGGTCTAAGAAAGACCTCCAGACCCACTCCCTCCTCCCTTGCTTAAAGGGCATTTCCTGCGCAGACAGGTGGTGGTGGGCATGGCCCCAGGCCCCTGGGAAGGCCTGGCTATCACCCTAAGAAGATAGGTGGGTGTGATCTCATTTGATTTTGCAACAGCCCTGCAAAGTAGAAACTTTCATCACTTCCATTTCACAGGTGAGCAAACCAAGGCTCAGTGAGGTCAGATGATTTGCCCAATTGGCACTACAAGGCTTCACTCCAAAAACCATTTTTCTTCTTTGTGACGAAGTGTTTCCCAGAGCTGGGGTGTCCTGGTAGGGGTGCAGTGTGCTGGGGAAAGAGTGGGGTGGGGGTAGAGCTGGACCCCAAGGAGCCCCAACAGCCTCACCTGGCATGAGGGCAGGGAGGAGCCTGAGAAGGCTGCTCAGGTCCCTGCAGGAGGGCAGGCTCCTTCTGGGAATGGGGGGCAGGATGGAGGCTGTGGGCACACCTGCACACGCCCTTCCTGGCAGACAACTCTCATCCATCAGACAGGCACGCCAAGGGCATACACCCATCCCAGGCCCAAAAGGGGCATGTGTGTGACATGTCTTCCACTGGCCCATCCGTCCCACTGTAAAATTTCTGGCCTTAGTTTCCCCTCAGAGCACCTACACACTGGCTTTGAGGATCAGAAGAATGGACTGTGGTGGTGATCAAACCCCCCCCCATTGCAGTCCCATCGCCAACTGTTCATTCTAGCTGCCTTGGGCAGCGTCCGAAACACTAAGCTACTTTTAAAAAACTGGGATCCACTCTCATGCATGTGGGATTTAGCAAGAATTAGGTGTCATTTAGAGAAGATTACACCCCAATTGCCTCAGTGTCAGCTGACGGGCTTTTGACCAGCTGACCCCCATAGCTGGCGGTGGTCTCCACAGACCCTGGCTCCTCCGCCAATCCTGGGCCAAACCTGGGGTCTGAGGACAAGCCACCATCTTCCACAGCAGCTGGTTGCCTGACACAAACCTCCATTCAATGGCCTGCAGTCAGGGCAAGAGGGGCAGCTGTTCAGCTCCCATTCGTCCCAGGCTTTGGGGCACAGCTCAGGCAGGGCAGCTGGGACTATGTTAGGCTGGAAACATCAGGAGAGTGGCCAAGTTGAAGTGGCCGGGTTTTCTCATTCTCAGCACATTTCCTCAAGTTATTAGCCCATTTTAGGAAAGGACACCCAGCAAGTTTCAAGGTCAGCAAGTGCCCAGGAACTAACTCAGGCTGTGTCCCCTGCAAGGACCCACAGTTCTCTGGCCTCGGGGACAACAGCAGAGTAAGAATGGAGCCTGTGGAGAGGCATTCAAGGCTGTGTGATTCAATGCTCACATGTGCCCAGAGGGGCTCTAGGAGGTAGAAGGGACTGTCAAGCAGTTATGGCCAGGGTGAGAGAAAGGGTCTTAAGGGCCAAGTGTCCTCCACATCTGGTGTCTGTAAGTCACCCTGGCAAGGTCAGTCCCAGGTGTCCCAAGGAACTGATTAAGTATCACCTGCCACAAGGGGCTCCCACACCGAGGACACTGAAAAGAGATGAGAAGCTGAAGCCCAGAGAGGGACAGCTGGGACCCTGAGTTAAAGCCAGATGTCTGGTCTCCCAGCCTCGATCTCCATCCTGCACACCTGGAAGTTGCCCGGAGGGGTGAGGCCTGAGGGATCCTTCCTGTGCTATTTGCGACACAAATGCATACAATCTGCTCCATCACAGGGTGGGCATGAGGCCCAGAACCCACCGCTCCCGACTCATCCTGGGTCCACTTCGCAGCCCAATCGCAACAGCATCAATGCTGCTCCCTGTTGTAGCAGCCTCCATGCAAACCGCAGCCAAGGAAAGTGCGACACCAACACCTGACCCACTGCTCTGCACCTTTGGCCCAGGTGCCCCATCTGGGTCCTGAAAACAGAGGTGTTCTAGACTTGAGTGGGCACAGGCATGCCCCAGTGGAGGTGAGACATCATGATGCCAAGGGAGCATGGGGGATAAGAGGAGTGCACCTTCCAGACCAACCATAAACCCAGTGGGTTCCTGCAGAGCTGTCTGAGGCAGACGAAGAAGGGGAACAGGAGTGGGGAGAGGCTTTGAAGGGATCTAGCAGCTGAGCACTGACCATGGGGCAAGCAGCTGGTGAACGCCTGAGCAGGGCTCGATCCCAGGTCTGACCAGTGGCTGCCACCACACCCCTCCTCTAACTGCTGCCAGGGTTAAATGCACGAGATAGTAAGTTAAGCAAGCTGCCAGTGCTTTTCCAGGAGTAAAGGCAAGCCTGACAAGCTGAGCCCAGACAAGGGCACGAAGGCATGGAAAGGAATAGAGCCTCACAATGGGCCTCTATTGAGATTCTGACCAACTATACTAGTGATTTTTCTTCTTAAACATGTGTATTCTAGTACTTTTTCTCAGGATTAAAAAAAAAAAGTACTAGCATTGATTGACAGTAACAAGGACCAACCCTAGAGTGCCAGGCTGAAGAGCCAGGCCGCAGACCCCATTCAGATGTGCAGTCACACAACAAAAATGACAGGGCTGAAGAAAAAGATTTGCCAGTGACATGTAAAAAGGGTAGGAACCTAATGAAACCAGTAACACACAATCAAGACGGCAGGATATTGGCAAAAGGACAATTGTTTAGATCAATGGGACTGAAGATGGGGTCAGATAGCCAGTAGAGCCACACACATACAGCCAACTGATCTTTGACAAAAAAGCAAAAGCAATTTCATAGAAAAACCATAGTCTCTGCAATAAATGGAGCTGGAACAACAGATATCCGCATGCAAGAAAATGAATCTGGACACAGACCTTATAGCTTTCACAGAAACAACTCAAAATGAACCATAGAACTAAACATAAAATGTCAAACTATGGAACTGCTGAATGAAACACAGGAAGAGAATCTATGTGACCTTGGGTTTGATGATGAGGATATTAGCACCAGAAGAATGCTTCCTAAAAGTATAATGGCATTAAAATGAAAAACTCTGCTCTGTGAAAGACACGGTTAGGAAAATGAAAAGACAAACCACAGAATGGGAGAAATTATTTGCAAAGCAAGACTTATATCTGAAATAGATAAAGAACTCTTCACACTTAACAAAGAGAAAACAAACAACTCAATTTTAAAACAAGTAAAAGCTCAGAACACACACCTCACCAAAGAAGAGATACAAATGGTAAAGAAACACATGAAAAGACGCTCTACATCTTAAGTCAGCAGGGAAATGCAAATTAAAACAACAATGAGACACCAGCACACCTATCAGAATGGCTAAAACCCAGAACACTGACAACATCCCATGCTGACAAGGACGTAGAGCAACAGGAACTCGCACTTGCTGCTGGTGGGACTGCAAGATGATACAGCCACCTTGGAAGACAGAATGCCAGTTTCTTACAAAACTAAGCATACTATTGCCCTACAATCCACCAGTCACGCTCCTTGGTATTTACCGAAATGGGTTGAAAACTCATGTCCACACAAAAATCTGCACATGGAAGTCTACAACAGCTTTGTTAATAAAGCCCCGAAGCGGAAGCAACCAAGAGACCAAGTTTGAATGGATAAACAAACTGTGGGTACACGTAGACAATGAAATATTATTCTGTGATTTAAAAAAAAAAAAGCTATCAAATTACATCAAGACAGATAAATCTTAAATGCATACTGTAGGATTCCAATTATGTGACATTCTGGAAAAGGCAAAACTGATGGAGACAGTAAAAGATCAGTGACTGCCGGGGGTTCATGGCGGGAGGGTGTTGACACAGGGCATGTTTTTAAGGTAGCGAACCAATTCTGTATGACACTTTAATGGTAGATAAATGACACCGTTCACTTGTCAAGACCCAGATAACTCCATAGCCCAAAGAGTGAGCCTTAATGTACGCAAATTTTAAAAAATCATTTAAGAGGTCAGTGGATCCCAGGACGGAATGTAGAATGTGGTAAAACAATCTAACTGTATTCCAAATGGATGAAACTACCTCACTGAAGGGGTTAGGGAATAAAGTGCTTGCTTAAGGAACTTATTTGGAAAGAAGTAGAGCACATAAAACCAAAGCAAAGGAAATGCACATAAGATTATACTCTAGTTCAGCAGTTCTCAACCTGTGGGTCGCAACCCCTTTGGGGGTCGAACGACCCTTTCACAGGGGTCGCCTAAGACCATCGGAAAACAAAAAGATATTTACATTACGATTCATAACAGTAGCAAAATTACAGTTATAGAGTAGCAACGAAAATAATTTTATGGTTGGGGGTCACCACATGAGGAACTGTATTAAGGGGTCACGGCATTAGGAAGGCTGAGAACCGCTGTTCTAGAGGGATGTTACAGATAAGCAAGGAGAGGAGGTACAAACGACCACGTGATGAATCGGAGCTGGAAACAGCAGGATGAACTCATGTCAGCTTAACATATATGCAGGTGGCTACATCAATAAATGTTTCTAGATGTGTGTGTCCACGGGCCAGAGTACACACATTACCTCCCGGCTCTGCTGGCTGAGGCAGCCTAGCAGCGTGATGCTCCAGGGCTTCTGGGAGAAATGGCTGATTCCAGGGTTGTTTTGACAGGATGGGCCCAGAGCATCTTATAGCACTAGAAAGTAAAGATGTGCTAAGAAAGGAAGAAAGGAAGGGAGGGAGGGAGGGAAGGAAGCAATACAATCACAATGACAGGTATCTCAAAGAAGCATAGGAGACAAATGACAGAGCTGCCAGGGCCCAAATCTAGAACAAGTTCAGCAAGAAAATAAAGCAGTACTGGATCATAACCCAAATAGACCAATATAAATAAATGGATGAGTAAATAATGGAAAGAGGAAGAAACAAGGCTCCATGACAGAAAAATTCCAAATAATGTATGTAGATGTCCCCACCAGGGAGGGGGACCGTGGCCCTTAGATAGGCAGAACAGTCTGGAGAGGGGTGGAGAGCACCTACAGTGGAAACCCTGACAAACACCCCAGCCAGGGCATCAAGGTCAGCATCAACAGGGAAGTCACTGACCCCTGACAGGATGTGAGAAGAACAACCCTTCACAGCTCTGTGGTCCTCCTCCCAAAACCCACAACCCCACTGTAATTACGAGGAAAATATCAGACAAATCCCAAATGAGGGACATTCAACAAAATACCTGAGCAGTACTCCTCAAAGTCATCAAACACAATGGAAGTCTGAGAAACTGTCAACCAAGAAGAGCCTGAGGAAATACGACAACTGTCATGTGGGATTCTGGATGGGTCCCTAGAACAGAAAAACGACAGCTGGTAAAATCTAAGGAAATCTGAATAAAGTATGGACTTGAGATAATGAAGATGCATGGACACTGGCTCATCAACTATGACAAATGTGCCACATTAATGTAAGATGTCAATGAAAGGAGAAAACGATGCGGGGTACACAGGAATTTTTCTGTGAATCTAAAACTTTCCTAAAGCAGCTTACTTTTTAAAATTAACCAAGAAAGGCAGCACAGTATTACACATGTTAAATAATTAAAAAAGACATAATGCTGTAACGCACACGGTACTTTATCTTGACACAGCCCTGAGGTCTGTGGTGCCCAAGGTGTCCATGGTGGGGAAGGTGGAACTTCTGAACTGCGATGGAAAGGGGCACAGATGCAGCTGGGTGGGTCAATGGGTACAGGTTCTGTGCTCACCGGTGTTTTCTGGGGACAAGTTCACACATAAGCAAATGCTAAAATCTCATTAAGCTCACACTGTTCCCTCCAACGTCATCCACTCTGGAACCAATCTCATTTTTCAAACAAGTGTCACAGCAAAACTGACTGCTTCACAGAACAAAATCAATATAACCCAGTAAAACCCCATGTGTCCCTCACCACACTGGCCAAGGTGGCAAAGTCGACAGCACTGGGTGTGGTGACAATGCAGGCTTGTGTAGACACTGCTAGAGTCTGTCTCCCTGTCTCCCCCCCTCAACACTGGGTGGAACACCTGCAACCTCAGCATCTGCACCAGGCTACGTGGTGACAGCAGATATGGCTTTCGGCTCGCAACTGCAGACAGCCTGACTAGCACACCTCCCCTTCCAGAGGCCAGTGTCCTCTCCATCTCCCCTGGGTCACAGCTCTACAACATCCAGGGAGTCCCTCAGGCTGATAGACGAACCCTTGCAGCGTGTATGAGACAGGGCATGAAGGGGCAGGAAGGAGGAGCACCCAGGGTATCCCAGGCCGCAGACGACAGCAGCCTGCAGATGAGGCCCTGGACCACCCTGATCTGTCACTGAGGGAACAGCTGGGCCACTGCCAGGGCTTCAGGGCTGCACTTGCCTAAAACAAGGAGACCCGGGGAGGGGCCACTCTGGGTCATATCAAGCACTGCTAACCCACAGCGTGGGCCATCAGCCCTCACTTTGAGCCCCAGCACCCCCCACCTATGGAACAGAGACAAGGACCGCTCCTCATTCCCGGTTCAGAGAGCTGGGCACCTCTCAGCATCAGTCAGGACACATGAGATGGGTAACTAGAAGCCCCGGCAGGCGCCGTAGGTGCAGTGAAGGCTGGTATAATGAGCTGGATGGGCAAAAACAACCCAGCAATGCAAGAGCCAGGCCGCACATCAGCTGAAGGCATCACCGGCCAATTTTTAAGAACAAAAACCATTAAGAAAAGATAAGAATGGGGTGCCAGGCAAGCACGGGGCTGGGGAGTGCAGCTAGGTCCCCAGCAGGGAGGGAGGCAGGATGGGCAGACGCAGGACAGGCACACGCAGCTTTGTATGCAGAGAAGTGAGACCCTCACAAGTGCTCCAAGTGGACACTGCTTGGCTCCTAAAGCAAACAGAGCAACCAGAAAGCTACATTTATGAGCCCAAAACAAGAGATCTAAACGATGGCTGGGTAGGAGACAGCATTAGGGAATCACTGGTAATTCTGTTAGGTGTGAAAATTTACCTATGGTTACGATTTATAAAAAACAGTGCTTATTTTTCTCAGCACAACACAGCAATGCAGTATAAAGGAAGCGAGGCAGAGAGAGAAGGCTGCCAGGGCTGGGGCTACTGGAGCGTGCAGGAGCAGGCGGGAGGACACGCAAGCCAAACCCGCTATTCCCTCCGCTCTGCGACACTTCAAACTTCCTCTAAAGAAGGTGGAAGCCATTTGGGAGGGGAACAACGTGCAAAAACTGCCTTTAAAAAAGCAAAACTGTGAAATGCAAACCACAACTACTTCACATGATACATAACAGATTGGACGCGCACAGTGCTTCTGACCCCATGGAAACTTCCGAGTCTTCATCCCCGTGAATGAAACCTGATTTTCTGCAACTCAGGGTAACACCAGACTCTGTCGATACCTTTTTTTTTTTAAGATTTTATTGGGAAATTGGGGGAGGGAAACAGACAAGTTGCTGTCCTTTTGTTCTTCAGTCTAGTTGTGGAGGACGTCGCTTCACTGGCCCATGTTGGTATTATCATTGCGCTCTTCCCAGGTGAGGCAGTCGCTCACCAGCCATTGGACAGCCACTCAAGGCGGCTCAAGGCAGCTCAGCTCCAGGGGGAGCTGTTGTTCACCATCTTCGCTGTAGAGGGCGCAGCATCACTGGCCCTCATGTAGGATTGGAACCGGGGCCCTGCTGCTCAAAGCTGGTGTCCCAAGCCAACTCCTAACCAATGCACCACTTGGCGGGCCCAGACTCTGTCTTTTTAAAAACAACTGTTATAAACGCTGAAAGCACTTCCTATTTTTTATGTCTTCTGTATCTCACATACATACACAGGAACAAAACACATAGCAAGCAGAAATGCCCAGCTGTTCCCATGCTTGTCACCATCTTCCTAATTCCTACAGAGACACTGCTCATTTCTACTTTCTGATGTCCCTAAAATGGACAATTTTTAAACATATTAAACTAAAAAAGCAGCTAGGCCTTACTCCTCCTTAATGCCATCTCCTGCCTGAGACTGAACCACCTGCTCCACCCCAAGACCCATCCTGCTCCTGCAGCCCCATTTCTTGGTCCACCTGGGATGGCAGCTGGGCAGCCATACCAGGCCCTGTGCTCTGGAGGACAGCTCGAGGAGCCACATTCCGAACACCAGAAAACGCAAGGTCAAGGTCCACCTCACTTGTCAGTGCCTGCAGAGTCCCAGCCAGCCACCCTCAGCTCACTGTCTAAGAAGAAACCACATCTTTCTTTATCCCCCAGTGTGTGTAATGGCCCTTCACCCAGCCCACTGGCATGGAGAAGCGTGTCTGACTGGGGTGCGGCTGCCCCAAACTGGCCAGAGAAAGCCGATCTCCTTCACAGAAAGTAAAGTGGGCCCCGGCTGGAGCCCGTGCTGACCTAGCCACAGCTCTCCCAGAGGCAGCTGCTCAGGTCCAGGGAGCCTCAGCCATTGCCCGCCACAGGCTCCAGGTGCACGAACCCTAACCATAGGGGCCCTGCACCATACTGACTGTCCTGGTCCCAACGAGCAGAGCCACATGTTCAGGGCCACACAGCGACAGAGGGCCCGGAGAGTCCAATCCCCCCCTGCAGCCAGTGTGGTACCATAGCTCTAGACAGCACACAGTACCTCCTCGCCTGCCCAGGCAGCGACACTGTCAGTCAGGCCACAGGCCTCCAGCCTCGGGGCGGGCCTCCCTCCCACCCTACTCGCAGGAATGCAGCTCTGTCCCAGCATGCCAGGCCCGCGTCCAAGGGCATGCCTGGGGATGCTGAGTTGCACTGCCTCCCCCCAGGCCCACAGAAGGTAACAGCACAGGTGATGCAGCCGTCTTCCGTGGTTTTAAAAGCGGAAGAGCCCTTAACATTGATTCACAACCTCCTGCCAGACACACACTATGCCCATGGGACAGGGGATAGTGCCCAACAGTGCAGCTACAGTGGGCCCTGGGGACATCGCCTTTGGACTCCTGTAGCTGCCTCTCCTGGCTATCTATCTGTTGGGACAGGGCCACCTCAGCATCTCCAGGATTCCCCGGAACCCAGCCTCCACCCCAAGTCAGGCCTCTTCCTGCTGACAGAAGAACACTGCACACCCCGGCTCCAAAGGCCCTGAGACTCTCAGAGACCCCAGCCCCCAATGGCTCTGTGCTCCAAGTTCTAGGGCAGTATCAGACGAACAGGAGAATCCCTACAGGCTTCAGCCAAACTCAGGACACTTCTTGCTCCAGAGCAAACACTCAAAGAGGCTGGGCCCCGCACAGAAGCCTCCACTTGCCCTTCCCTCCTCAGCAGATACCTGCCCTCTAGGGACAGACTGCCTAGGCTCACAGCCTTGAGTGAAACGTAGCTTCTCTGCATCTCAGTTTCTCCAGCTACAATGAACACAAGAAGGTGGTGACCCGATGACTGGTGTGGACTATAGCAGTCAGAGGGCCGTAGGGAGGCTGCAGCAGCAGCAGCTCAGCTACAGGGGTGAGGCCCGGGGCAACCGTCCCACCACCCGCCTCCATGGGATTAAACTGGCTCATGGCTGTGACTCCTGTGCAAACGTATGGATGGGAACCTGGTGCCGAGGACCCCTCTCCTCTCTGTCTGAGCTGCTGGGCTTTCCTCAGTCACTCCTACCCATCCCTACCTCTGTCTCCCCATCCTCTGGAAGAGATTATAAGAGGGTGAAAGGGACGATGCAAAGGAGACAGAGCAGCTTCTCCGTCCAGCTCTGCCCCAGCCCTTCATGTGGGCGCTGAGCCTGCAGGACAAGAGGGACACCCAGGCGTTGGGAGCTGGGTTCAGGCCAAGTCCAGAGGCAAGGGCAGAGAAGGCTTCGATGCATCCGATGGTGAAAGCAGTGCAGGCTGAGCCAAGCTGGAGGCCCCAGGCAGCAGACTTGGGGCCCTCTGGGAGATGCAGTGCGGCCATTCCAGACCTCACCAGGACCAGGAGCAGAGCCCAGGTGGCTGTGGGAACAGCAGGGAGGCGATCCAAGCCTGAGAGAGGCAGAGAGGAGCTGAAGACACCAGCCAGCAAACACTTACAAAGTAAGCACTTCCTGTGTGACAGGCACCGTGCCCTGCCCTTGTCACACGGCAACTCATGGAACTGAACCTGCTGCATCCGCAAAATATACACACACCGCACAGACAAGATCCTGAGGTGGCAGGCACAGAGGCGGGGAGAGTATCCACACCAGTCTTCCCACTTTCGCTGGGAGCCGAGAGGTGCATTAGGACCCCGCCCCTGGCCTGAGGCATGCCCTCTAACCCTCACATCCCTACCCATGAGGACCACCCACTATGGCACCTACCTAAGCCCACCAGACTGGAACTGCCACCCCAGCACCCCTGTCCCCTTAAAGCTGCAGAGGACACAGTGTGAGATGTCCCACAGCCACTCAGGACAGTAAACACTACATGGCTGACCAAAGTCCATCCAATTCTCTTCCCAACCATGGCAGGGAGGGGGACCTGGGACAGATGGGACCCTTATTAATCTAGGCTTAATCACTAGCAAAATGTTAGGCAAAATAGGCCAGCAGGTACCCGCTCCCCCCCCACACACACACACACCCACGGTGTCAGCAGGACACAGACAAGGACAAGGACAAGGACATGGGCACACATACTCATCAAGTGCAAAGGCTACAGGGCCGGCACTGCCGCCACTGGCCCACCATGAGACCCACTGACCTGGGCCCAGCCAGCTAGCTTCCCTCCTTCAAAGACAGTATTATCTACAAGTGCTGCACACAAGTACAAGCAACTCCATTTGCAGCACAATTTGTTAATAACTGAATCCACTTTAGTTCAAGAAATAAAGTTTTAAAAGAATGAAGATGGTTCACCTCTCTAAGGACAAAAAAAAAAAAAAAAAAGGACCCAACAAATATTGTCTATTTAAATCTTGGTTTTTAAAATAAGAGTTAATATTTTCAAGTATGACACTGGCCAAAACTAAATAGGTTGACAGAGTCTGTGCTGGAACGGGTGTGAGTGAACTGGTGCCAGCTTTCTAGTAACATCTACTGAGACTGATGCACCTTCTTACGGCTTCTGCCGGGTCTTCCCACCTACAATGGGGGAAGCTGAAGTTCAGGACACTAGGCCCAAGTGTCCAAGGCCATATGACCAGTGGGTGCAGGAGCCAGAAGGTGGCATCAAACTAAGCAAGCAGGTGCCTGAAGAACACCTGCAGAGACTGACACACCTTCCTCTCGATTCCTCCAGGACCTACCGTCCAGACACACCCCACTAAACAGCCAAGGTTCTTGCATTGGCCAAAATGTTTATGTCCGACAGTAAATAGCTGACAACTGAAAGGTCCCTGAGTGAGAACTAGTTCCCTCTGGGACAGTCGGTCTGGTCTGTTTTTACAGCAGACACAAATGTGAGCTTGTGAACACAGAAGGGGACTGTGAGCCCCATCCAGGGAGACCAGAACGGAGCTGAAGATGCTCCCACTCCATATTCTCACAGTCACCTGGCCTCCCTCTATCATGAGTGCATCCCCCCCAATCACCCATACCAAGATGGGGCCCTTGCAGGAGGAGCCACATGTCACCTCTCTTGTATAGATCCAGTGCCAGCAGGGCTGGCTCAGAGGTGGCACCAATACCTGCTGACAGATAACAGGGTTGAGGGTCGGATGAGCTGCCACCTGCCTCCCCCAGCCCACATCTGTTGTTTACTGGTGCTTACACTTGGCACCTGCTCTGCCAGGCATGGACTTAAGCATTAGCATGGATTCATTCATTCTCTCCTCCCCACTTCAGAAGAGGACTCTACTGGTCTCCCCAGTGGGGTATGGAGGCTCTGAACAGTCCACGCACCTGCCTGAGGCCACTGGGAGCATTGGGGAAAACAGCTAGCATGGTGGATCCCAAAACCAAGGGCCAAGAGGCCACCAGGACAAGGGAAGAGCCAGGCTAGGCACCTGACACCATGCCCCGCCTCCTCAAATACCTTCTCGGTGGGCAATGTTGCAAAGGGAGAAGTTAAGACCCCTACCCACCACCACATCACCAGCAAGGGGGTAAAACATGGGTTAAAACCTGGGTGTTCCACCCAGAAGGCAACATCTCCCTCTCCACCCCCCCACAACAGGGCTGGGGAGTTAGGAAGGATGGGGGAGAAGCTGGTGTTTAAATCACTACGGAGAACTACTTCACGGAAGGACTGTCCAGATCTCCTGCTGCTGGCTCTCAGGCAGCCTGAGGGTCCCACCCCCTTATCCCGGAATGAAAACCACACAGAAGACACAACGCTCCCTCTGTGACAAATACCCACAGACCTGTCACCAGTCTGCAGGGAAAGGTCTGGGAGGGCGGCCAGGACAGGAAGCGGGCGGAAAAAGCACTGCATCCCAGATAAGTGACGGTGGGCAGGGGTAGGTATGATCAGAGCTGTGCCTGGGAGGGACAACGGGGGACCGACCCCAGCCTGCAGCAGTGACGGCCACACGCAAGGCAAGCTCCTTTCCCCGCCCTTTTCTGGCCTCCGAGAACTCACTGAAACTACTGAAGGCAGCTGCGCCCAGAGAGAAGTGGTCTGCCTGGAGCTGATGCAGGACAAGGCCTGGCTTTTCCCTGCATCCATCCCACGCCCCCATCCCCCTCAGCCGGGAAGCCAAACACCGCAAAGAACTCCACCCCACCGAGCACGAGGCCTGCCACCAGGAGCAGGCAGACCGGCGACACGGCCCCCCACAGACCTGGCCCGAGAAGGCCAGAGCTCTCTCGCACGCGCGTCGCCACCACACCTGGGGCCCGCGTCTCCCTCCCTGGGGCGGGGCCGAAGGGGGCACAGCGCCTCCAGGCCAGCTGTGCAAGCCAACACTGGACGCCCTGGGACTGCCCAGCTAGGTGGTCTGCCCAGCTCGGAGTCAAAAGTCCTCTCGGGGGTCGGCTGGGCCCGGATAAGGGATCGACTCAGGGGTCCCGGTCGGGGGCCAGCCGGAGACGCCGGAGGGCGTGGCGGCGGCCGCCTACGCTCCTCACCTCCTTGAGCTGCTCCATCTCGCTGCGGATGGCCTCGTAGTCCACCTCGAGCTCTTCGAACTGCAGCTTGAGCTGGTGCTTCTCCTCAAGCACCGCCAGCCCATATTCGGCCGCCTGGATCTTCTCGCGTGTGGTCTCGGCCAGCTCGTGCGACAGCCGCTTCACCTCGGAGCGCAGCCACTCGGGCTGCGCCTCCATCACCAGCCGCGCGTACTCCTCTTCCTCAGACGATGCCGACATGGTGGCGGCCCGGTTCCCGTCGCTCCCACCGGGGTTCAGGCCGGGTTCCAGTCCGCTTAGCCACCGCCCAGCCCGACGGCGCCTGGGCCGCCGCGCAGCCGCAATGCGCTCCCCGCCGAGCGGGGCACTGTGGGTGCAATAGTCCCGCCCGCGGGACTACAAGGCCCATTGAGCCACGGGCCCGCCCGCCCCAGCCTGTGATTGGCCGGATCCCGCGGGCGAGCCTTCCAATGCAATCGCCTCGTTCGCTGCCGCCCAGGGCATTGTGGGTGTCGTAGTCCTGCCCGCGCTCCAACTACAAGTCTCATCATGCCCCGCGCCCGCCCGCCCCCGATCGTGATAGGCCGGTGAGGCATCCATCGCAGAGCCGGAAGCACTGGTATTTTTCGGTGTTCGAGCTGTGGGCCCGTGAGGCAGAAAACCGGCGGTTAATTCGCGTGGGCCGCGAGGGTCGCGAGCCGATCTCGGATTCGCACCGGCCCACGTGGGGAGCCCGAGGGTCTGGAGGACTGTAACCCAGCACGTGTCGAGTGAGAGAAATGGTCAAGCCCGCGGTTTAAGGTTTCTAGTAAAGCGGACGACCAGACAGACATTCTGAGGGAAATGCGGCGTGCAAAGGCACGCCGATTGAGAGCCGCTAGCGCAAGGGGCGCTTTCGCCCCTCTCCGCCCCCACCCCCCACTTAATTACGAAATGCTCCCACGTGTTTCCTAAGAATTAGACATTTCCATGTGCAGTCCAGTGATCCGATTCAGAACGGCTGACTCTGACGCCGCCCTCAGTAGCGATGGTTCCAGTCTGAACACCTCTGGATCACGCCTCGTAAGGCTGTCGTGTCTCTTTATTCTGTCTCCATCTGAGAGACTTTCTTCCTCTTTGTCTTTGTGACCTTGACTTACTGAGGCGTGCTGGACAGAGATGTGCACACTGGTGTATCCCCATGGTTAGATCAGGGTGTGCACTTGGGCAGGAATGTCACGAGGTGGTGCTGAGCCTCAGCTCGCAATTGCATCACTCGTCTCGCTACTGGGTTTTCCCTTTTACCCTGTGAGAAGACACTTTGAGGCTGCAAATAATGCCATCGCTCCTCAAACTTTTAACCCACTAGTTTTCATTGATGTTACTTGTCCACATGAATTATTACCATACTATTTCTTTTCTATTTCCATCATTTCTCTGCTCACTAGCTTTGTATTCTAGAGAACATATTTCATTCATTAGCAGTATGGATCACTGGATTCTTATTTAGTGAATGAGTTATAATCTATTACTCTCCTTGTTTACTTAGATGCTCAAATGGCAGAATTAGCCAGTGGAGGCTTCTCCAAACTGGCTTCCATGTCCTTTCAATACCTCAAAATTTTTAGCACTTCCTTACTTTCTAGCCCAAGCTGTCTCAGAATCATCTTGTAGTCTGTGTCCCAGACCTAGAATTAGCCGTGGAGCCCTGATTCCTTTTAGTGGTTTAATATTTCATTTGTATAAGAATTTGTCATAATTTCACTTGTGAAATTAAAAAACAAAAATTAGGGCATTCAACCACAGTAGGAGTAGGACACCCAACTAGCCTGGTTGCCTGGGGCTGTCCTGGTTTTAGCACTGAGTCCCAAGTCCTGGGAAACTCAGGCCTGGGCACACCTTTCAGACTAAGTGGGAGAGATCCTAGGGAAAAGAAGGGAGAAGAAACAAGCCTTGTTTGAGCGAGCTTACCATAGACAGAAGGACTGATGCTCCAAGAATCAGCGGTTTGTCCATGGTTACACAGCCTTGGGGACAATGTCCCCTTCTGACTCAGGATGACCAGACTTAGAACCCCCACCCCCACTCTTACTTTATGCCTTCATGTGGGGCTGGCCTGAGGACAAAGAGGAGAAAGGCCATGGGAATATGGGGCAGGCATTGACCACGAAGATTTGAACTTGGAGACAGGGTGGTGGTAGAAGGGGAACAGGCAGGGACTTTTCTAGGTGCTGACAGAGGATCTATCACTGCCAGTGTGGGCTTCCTGCAGGAGGGACAGCTGTGCTGGCCAGCAAGGTTAGAGCCATGAGGGAGAAGCCATGACAGTGTTAGGGGGCAGGGCATCAGGGAAGGATGCCCTGAGAAGGTGACACCTGAGTAGAGACCCAAAGGATGCACAGTCAGGCTGTTGCAGTAAGGATAAGAGAAGCAGGGTCGCCCTTGTTGAGTTCCAACTGGGCCCCAACATGGATAGGTACATGACCTACATCATCTCACTGAGTTCTCGTAACACCCCAGGAGGTAGGAATCACTATTTTCTTTGACAAATAAGGAAACACACTCAGGGCAGAGTCCTCAGTATCACGCTCCAACTCCTCACATCCCTCCTCTGGCTTCTCAATCTGACAGCAAAGGATGGACCTGCCTCAGCCTCCTGCCCTCCCAACTGCTTCTTCCATGGCCCAAGCCCCTTGCCTCCTGCTTCGACTACTGCAGTCACCTTCCCTCTGTCCTTCCCCAGGTCCCCAACCTTTTCTCTCATGACAGCAGAGGGTTCTTAGACCCAAGGCAGGTCACACCCCATCTCCTCAAATCCCTTTGAGTACATTCAGGCTGCTATAAAAATAATACACACTGGGAGGCTTTTGAACAATAGACATTTATTTCTCATGGTTCTGAAGGCTGGAAGTCTGAGATTATTGTGCCATGAGATTCAGTGTGGTGAGAACCCACTTCTTGCTGTGTCCTCACATGCCAGGAGAAGTGAGGGAACTCCATTTGGAGTCTCTTTATAAGGTCACTAATCCCATCATGACCTAATCACTGCCCAAAGGCCCCACTTCCTAACAGCGTCACCTTGGATTTTAGGATTTAATCAATGAATTTGGGGAGGGGAGGGGGGGCAGGCACAAACCTTCAAACCATAGCCCCCTCCCAGAGGCAAGGCTACTTGTGGCCACCACCCCTTAGGCCGTGCCCAGCCTGAGGAGTGGCCCTCCCACCCTTGTTGCCCCCTGGCCTCTCCCACCTTCTGGGCTGTGCTCCCCTTCCTGGCTTCATTTCCCTCCATTTCATTCTGTATTCTGTAGCTTATTCACCTTTGCACATTTGTCCCCTCAGGAAAGTCAGCTCCAGGAGGGCAGGGGCCTTAATCAGGCCTGGCCCATACCAGGGGCTCCAGCCAGGGACCGTAGAGTCTCAGGGCTCAGCTGATAGAGACTGGGCTGTCATCACCATGCCCCGCTCCCTGGACCCCCACCCCTCACCAAGAAGGGAGCACAGGAGAACAGAGGCAAACTTGGCATAGGGGGATGCTAGGGACTGCCCACAGTGTTCCCCCAAGAACAACTGGGTGAGTCAGCCTGGGGGTAAAGGGAAGTGACATCCTCCCAGAGCCTTTGTAAGATGACTCCGGTCCCTCACTCCTCCTGACCTGGGTGAGGGCAGGATGATCATGTGCACAGGTGTCCAGGCTGGGGGCTGGCCTGGGTATGGGCATTGGCAGCTTTGCAGCTCCCTTCCTTGTTATTCCCTCAAGAGCTCTGAGTGCCCATGTGAGCTCCTCCTGGAATCCTGTCTCCTCTCTGCCCATGACCATCTGGCTGTGGGCTGAGTTGCAATGCCTCTCCTGTTAGGTGACAGCCTGCCCAGGTGTCCTTGGCCAGTTGCCAGCACAGTGAATGGCTTGGCGTCCCCCACATATTCATCCTGCATGCCATAGGATGAGCCTTTGGCCCAAATGTCATTCACTCAATAAACTCTGTGCCAGGCCTTGGGGTTCAGACACAATGATGATGGAGGGGAAGACCCCAGTGTACTTATGAGCATTTACCCTGCTCCAAGTCCAATCAAGCACTTTGCATGCACGTACCATCTCTCATAAGCTTCACAAGTTAAAAAGCAAGTATCACTGTTCTCATTTTATAGGTGAGGAAGCTGAGGCACAAAGAGGGTCACATACCTTATATGGGAGAAGCCCAGAATCTGAACCAGGTGTTTGTGAATCCAGAACCTGGCCCCCAGCCTTTTCTGGGGAAACAGGACACAGGCCTCAGGGGCTCACTTTGCAAGGGGAACAGATTTAACCAGCTAACTCAGCCAATGTACCCAGGGCACTCAGGAAACCTCAAGGGTTAGCACTGGCTCTGGAGGACTCAGAACACATCACAGAGTGGGAAGTGGGTGGCAGCGGGTGGGGTTCTGAAGGATTCTCAGATGTTCACTGGGCACAGAAGGTAGAGAAGAGTGTCCCAGAGAGGGAGAGGTGGAATCATGGACAAGCATGGCCTGCAGGAGGATGGGGAACGGGGTGAATTCAGGACATGTGTGCATGTGTGTCCGTGTGTATACATGTGCTTGTGTGCATGTGCACACGTGCATCAGGAGGTGATGAAGGGGAGCTATTGGCATCAGATGATTGTAAAACTCTGTCCTAGCCAAATACTTGCATCATCAATTTCATGCTGACCAGATCTACTTGGGGTGTGTTACCTTTCAGTTCTCTGGAAGAAGGAAGGACTGCTGAAATAAAGTTTGAGGTGAAAGATGTTTATTAGGGATCAAGGCCTGTGGAAGGAAAGAGAAAGCAGCTAGATGTGGCAGCAGAAGAAGCTGAACTTCACAGTGAACTTGACCAAGGCTCACCAGCCCTATTCAGAGTTCACACCTGCCATGCAGGGGCTGCAGTCAGCTTACTGGGGCAGGTTCTGGAGTAGTGATTGTTACAGCTTAGCACAATGATTTCAAGGTGCATCCATGGTATAGCATGTATCAGAACTTCATTCCATTTTATGGCTGAATAATATTCCACTGTGTGAACAGACCACGTTTTGTTTATTCATGCATCTGCTGGTGGACACTTGGGTTGTTTGCACCCTTGGGTTATTATGAATAATGCTGCTATACACATTGGTGTACAAATATCTGTTTGAGTCCCTGCTTTCAATATTTTTTTTGGTTTTTAATTTTTTATTTCATAGGTTTAATGTGTAATCTTTACATTATTATTCAGTTTAAAACATTCACTTCTGTTTGGGTTCTCAGTTCACACATTGATTATTGAGAAGTTTGTTGCCTTGTTTCCAAAACATAGGCATATAATTATCTTTGACTGCAGAATTAGCTGATTCCCAGAGTCTCCCAAGTGCTCCTGATGGTCCACAACAGGCCTCCAGGCTGCCCGGGGTCACTAGCTGAGTGTCCATGGGGGAAGCTCCTGTGCCTTCCAGGGTCCCTGCTCGTCCCCTCTCTGCAGTGTAGGTCTTCCTAGGCTAGTGGATGGCCAGAGCAGCATACATGCTGGGCTATTCTGAGGACTCCTCTGATGGGGACAAAGGGGGTGTACTTATCTCTCGTCTGAGAGGCAAGAGGCTCAGCTGTTCGTAGGTCACATCCTGGGAGGTGTCAGATGCCACAGCCTGACTGTCCATCGGCCTGTCCTCTTCTGCTCGTCTGACCTTCATGTCCAGCAACCCCCTGACAGGGGGGAAGGAGGGGTGGCCACTCCCTGCCTGAGTCCTGGTTTTGAGAGGTTCACCTGGTCATACATCACTCCCTGGGGGTCTTTCTTGTGCCTGTTCTGCTGGGAGTCCAGCTCCACGCCTTCCTCAGGTTCTGGGTCTTTCATGGCAGCATCTGCTGACATCCTGAGTGTGCTCTGTTGCCGGTGTTGGAGAAGGAGGGAGAGCAGCAAGATGAGGGCCACCACGACCTCCATCAGGGCATTCAGGTACCTTTTGAAACCCGTCTGTGGGCTGGTCTCTGTGGTGGTGGGGGACCGGTGCTCAGAGCCTCTAGCTGTAGAGATGGGTCCCCTTGGTGGGGGGCTGGTGTCCCCAGAGAGTCCTGAGATCAGGAGCACTAGATGGTCACTGGCATGTGACCACACCTGGGGGGTGTTCCTGTAATAGACATAGCATCTGAACATCCATTTGTGGCTGGGGGTCACGGGACCCACAGGAAACAGGGCTTGGGAGTGCCCACTGGGCTGTCGCTGTGAGTCCAGGATCCAGAAGGGCCTGTATTCTCCTTCCTTAGTCAGAATGAACCTGTCAGATCCCTGCCATGAGCCACACAGGAGGGTCACGTTCCCTCCTGAGGTCACGACAGGGCTCAGCAGGGCTGAGAGGTAAGGTTTGCTGTAGAATCCTATCATCACCAGCTCCAGGGGGTCACTGCGCTCTGACAAGCCAATGGGGTTGAGATAGCTACAGTGATATATCCCTGCATAGATGTATTTCCAGAAAAACTTGGCCTTGTCCCCAGGCTCCACTGGTATCTGACAGTCCCACGGTGCAAGTTCTCCTTCTCTATACAGGTGGAATTGACGCCTTTCAGGGGCCCCTGACACCAGATGGTCACCAGCGTCTCCCAGGGGATCACAGAGCCTAATTCAGCCCAGATGGTGGGTTTGGGAAGGGTCCCTGTCTGCACCCGGGTCTTCTGGCCTAGACTCAACCCTGGAAGAGAGTTCCCTGTGAAAGATTTGCACCTGGACGTCAGAGCTGATTCTCTTTTTAACGGGTACACTTGAGCTACCTGAGCCTGAGGTTCCCCTTGAACAAGTAGGGTGAGAGTCTCCCCATTCCTTCCTGCTGTCCCCTCACCCTCTCCACAACTGACCGAAGCTGAGAAAAGCAGAGAGGATGGACATCATGGCGCCCACTCTGAGTGTTCCCACTGTGTAGATAGAGGAGACTCCAGGGCCTGAAGGACAGACAGGCACACAGGATGTGGTGAGTCATGAGTTGCCACCACCCTTCCAGGTTCCTACAGCTGTGGACCTGCAGAGAGGAGTTGGCCCCTCCCTGAGCCTGGATGAGGGTTTAGAAGGACTTCAGGCCCTCAGTCAATTCTTTTGAGTATGTACCTAGAAGAGAATAGCTGGATCATATTGTAACTCTATGTTTAACCTTTTGAGGAACTGCCATACTGTATTTTCCATTTCAAAAAATAATAGCCATCCAAATGGGTGTGAAGTGGTACATCACTGTGATTTTAATTATATTTTCCTAATGAATACTGATGTTGATCACCTTTTCATGTGTTTACTGGACATTTGTATATCTTTAGAGAAATGTTTATTTAAGTTCTTTGACAATTTTTGAATTGAGTTATTTTTGTTGTTGAGTTGTAGGAGTTCTTTAAAATGAGGTCAGACAATTAAGTTCACTAACTCATCCTAGAAAAAGTACTACATACAAGTACCTCATTGCTGAATATCACTACGGTCACCTTTGAAGTACTCCCCTTGGGAAGCTATGCACCAACGCCAGCTCCTAGTCCACCCTTCAAAGCAATTTTGTTTTGTTTGTTTTGTTGTTGTTGTTGTTGTTGTTTTTAGCCGAGTCATCCTGCCACCTGTTGGCAGCTCAGCCGCAGCTCAGCTCGGGCCGGGAATCGAACTGGATACCCTCTTGCTCAGAGCTCGCACCCTTGAGTGCGCTCTTAACCAACTGAGTCACTCGGCCGGCACTTCAGAGCAATTTTGGAACTCTTTTTCTGGAATGGTCATCAGAGCAGTTGTCGTATCACCCTTGATGTCCTGAATGTCATCCAAATGTCTTCTTTCAATATTTTCCTTTATGTTTGGGCAAAGAAAGAAGTCACTGGGGGCCAGATCAGGTGAGTAGGGAGGGTGTTCCCATACATTTATTTGCTTACTGGCTAAAAACTCCCTCCCAGACAGTGCCATGTGAGCTGGTGCATTGTCGTGATGCAAGAGCCATGAATTGTTGGCAAAAAGTTCAGGTCATCTAGCTTTTTCACGCAGCCTTTTCAGCACTTCCAAATAGTACACTTGGTTAACTGTCCAGTTAGTACAAATTCATAATAAATAATCCCTCTGAGATCAAAAAAGGTTAGCAACATTGTTACAACAAGTTCGCGAACTAGTCAGACTTTGTATTCTAGATATTAATCCCTTACCAGATATATGATTTATAAATATCTTCTCCCATTCTGTATGCTCTCTTTCCACTTTTTGAAAATGTCTTTTAAAGCACAAAAGTTTTTAACTTTGGTGAGATATAATTTGTCTATTTTTGTGTTTGTTGACTGTGCTTTTGGTGGCATATCCAAGAAATCATTGCGAAATCTAATGCCATTAAGATTTCCTGCTAGGTTTTCTTCTAAGAGTTCTATTGTTTTAGTTCTTAAATTTTGTCTTTGAACCATTTTCAGCTAATTTTTGCATATGGAGTAAGGTAAGTGTCCAACTTCATTCTTTTGCATATATTGTATATCCAGTTTTTTCAGTGCCATTTGTTCAAGAGACTATCCTTTCACCATTAGAGTATTCTTGGGATCCTTGTCAAAAATCAGTCAACGTTATATGTGAATGCTTATATCTGGGCTCTCTATTTTATTCTATTGGTCTATATGTCTGTTTATGTCAGCACCACACTCTTTTGCATACAGTAGCTTTGTAATAAGTTTTGAAATAGGAAAGTGTGAGTCCTCCAATTTTGTTCTTCTATTTCAAGATTGCTTTGGCTATTTAGGGTCTCTTGAGATTCCATATGAGTTTTAGGATGAATTTTTTATTTCTGTAAAAAATGCTGTTGGAATTTTAATAGGGATTATGTTGACTCTGTAGACTGCTTTGAGTAGTATTGTCATTGTTAACAATATTGTCTTCCAGTCCATGAACACAGAATATTTTTCCATTTATACGTGGTCTGACAGTTAAGTTCGTGAACTTGTTGTAACAATGTTGCTAACCTTTTTTTGATATCAGAGGGATTATTCATTATGAATTTGTACCAACTGGACAAACAGTTAACCAAGTTTATTATTTGGAGGTGCTGAAAAGGCTGCGTGAAAAAGTTAGATGACCTGAACTTTTTGCCAACAATTCATGGCTCTTGCATCACGACAATGCACCAGCTCACACAGCACTCACTGTCTTTGAGGGAGTTTTTAGCCAGTAAATAAATAACTGTATTGGAACACTCTCCTTACTCACCTGATCTGGCCCCCAGTGACTTCTTTCTTTATCTGAAAATAAAGGATATATTGAAAGGAAGACATTTGGATGACATTCAGGACATCAAGGGTAATGCAACGACAGCTCTGATGGCCATTCCAGAAAAAGAGTCCCAAAATTGTTTTGAAGAGTGGACTAGGCACTGGCGTTGGTGCATAGCTTCCCAAGGGGAGTACTTCAAAGGTAACTGTAGTGATATTCAGCAATGAGGTATGTAGCACTTTTTTCTAGGATTATTTCTCGAACTTAATTGTCAGATGTTGTATGTCATCTTTAATTTCTTTTGGCAATGTTTTGCAATTTTCAGTCTACAGGTCTTTTGCCTCCTTAGTTAAGTTAATTCTTAAGTATTTTTATGCTATTATAAATGTGTTTTCTTAATTTTCTTCACAGATTGTTCATCGTTAGTGTACAGAAATGCTATTGATTTTTGTGTGTTAATTTTGTATCCTACAATTCTGCTGAATTTGTTTATTTGCTCTAATAGGTTGTTTTGGGGGGAGGGGGTGCTAGGAAATCTTTTGGGTTTTCTACAAACAAGATCATGTCAACTATAGACAAAGATAATTTTACTTTTTAATTTGTATGCTTTTTATTTATTTTTCTTGCTGAATTGCTCTGGTCAGGATATCCAGTACTATATTGAATAACAATGGCAAAAGTGGGCATTCTTTTATTTTTTTATTTTTCAATTACAGTAAATATACAATATTATATTAGTTTCAGGTGTACAACATAGTGATTAGATATTTATATAGCTTACAAAGTGATCACCCGAATAAATCTAATACCCATCTGACACCATACATAATCATTGCAATATTATTGACTATATTTCTTATGCTATGCCCTACATCCCATGACTATTTTGTAACTTCCAATTTGCACTTCCTAATTCCTCCCCTTTTTTCACCCATCTTCGTAAACCCCTCTCATCTGGCAACCATCAAAATGTGCTCTGTATCTATGAGTTTGTTTCTGGGTTTTTTTGTTTATTTTGTTCTTTAGATTCCACATATAAGTGAAGTCATATGGCATTTGTTTTTCTCTGACTTCTCTACTTAGCACAGTACCCCCTATCTAGGCCCATTCATGTTGTTGCAGATAGCAAGATTTCATTCTTTTTTATGGCTGAGTAATATTCCATTGTGTTTATGTACCACCCCTTCTTTATTCATTCATCCATCAATGGACACCCAGGCTGCCTCCATATCCTGGCCATTGTAAACAATGCTGCAATGAATATATGGATGCACAGGTCTTCTCAAAGTGTATGATCCTTTTAATATACAGCAGAATTTGGCTCGCTAGTATTTTGCTGAGGATTTTTGTAGTGATATTTATAAGGAATAAATGGTCAGTAAGGAAGATACTTTAAAAGGTAAATGAGGGCCGGCTGAGTGGCATGTTGGTTAAGAAATGGCTTGGGACGCCAGAGGGCCCTGGTTCGGATCCCACATATGAGGGCCAGTGACACTGCCCTCTACAGCTAAGATGCTGAACAACAGCTCAACCTGGAGCTGGGCTGCTGTGAGTCGCCGGCGACAGCGTAGGCTGCAGCTCCTGCTGCAGTGAGTTTGCCATGGGCTACCGAGTGTGGCCAGCAGCCAGCGTGAGCGGCCAGCAGCCGCCGTGAGTGGTCGTCCAGAAGCCGGCGACTGATCTGCCTCACCCGGGAAGAGCACAATGATGTTGCCAACTTGAGCCAGTGAAGCAACGTCCTCCACAACTAGACTGAAGAAGAAAAGGACAGCAACTTGTCTGTTCCCCTTCCCCAAATTCCCCAGCGCTGTTCCCATCCCCCAATTTCCCAATAAAAATCTTAAAAAAAAAAAGTAAATGAAAATCACCTAAATCCCCTAGTTAAGATGATTGCGCTACATGGACCTGAACTTGATATCATGTTAAGAGAGGGAAGAAACAGGAGATAGAGTCCCTGTCCTTGCAACTCTGGAATGTGTCCTTGCACACTTCCTACAGAACTAGAAAAAGAGAAGTGGAATCACTGTGGTTTGAATGGCGGTGGGAGTATGGGGAATTATTTTTCCTTGAACATTTTTTTTTTTAAGATTTTTATTGGGGAATTGGGGAAGGGGAACAGACAAGTTGCTGTCCTTTTGTTCTTCAGTCTAGTTGTGGAGGACGTTGCTTCACTGGCCCAAGTTGGCACCATCATTGCGCTCTTCCCGGGCGAGGCAGATCAGTCGCCAGCTTCTGGACAGCTGCTCACGGCGGCTGCTGGCTGCTCACTCTGGCTACCGGCCACACACGGTAGCCCATGGCAACCCACTGCAGCAGTGACTTACGGCAGCCCAGCTCCAGGTTGAGCTGTTGTTCAGCATCTTAGCTGTAGAGGGCAGTGTCACTGGCTCTCATATGTGGGATCCGAACCTGGGCCCTCTGGCGTCCCAAGGCAGCTCTTAACCAAGGCGCCACTCGGCCAGCCCTGAACATTTTTAATAAAGGAATTATTGTTAATTTTAGGTGTAATTATGTAAGAAAATGTTTATATGTATTCTAAAGTATTTACAGGTGGAAGACATGTTTGGCGTTTGTTTTAAACTACTCCAGATAAAAAGGGAGAGAGGGAGAATGAAACAAACAGAAGTTGGTGGTGGTAGTTGAAGCTGGGTGGGTGCACACACTGTTACATTAGGCTCTTGACTTTTGGGTCCATGGTCAAATTTTTTAAGAAATATTTTCTTTTCTTTTTTCTCTTTAGGTTGTCCATGGTTTATTGAAACTATCATGGCACAGCAGGAAGATTCAAACGGGTCCTTGCAGTGCTTTGAAATTCATCCCAACTGTAGGCTGAGTGACCCGCAGGTTGGGTAGACTGCCAAAGTCCAAGAGTTCAGCATTTCCTTAGTGTCTGGGTCAACTTCAATGATCTCCTGATCCAGGTCTGAGACCTCAGGAACATCATTCTCTCTCCTTTCTCTCTGCTCTTCCTGCAGCTTGATGGAGATACTTCTTATGGGCCTCTCAGAATCCGCTTCATCAGATGTGTGACATAGCTTGCTGTCTTGTTGTGGAGCTTCTTGCTGGGAATAATGGCGATCTCTTTGCACACACACTTGTTGGTGTGGAAGTCATTGCCCGTTTAGTATTTCTTGATGATGACCCAGGTCACCTTCTTCATGGGCTCAGTGTGAATGAGGGCCCATCTTGGTGGGTTGCTGGTGATACAGAAGAAATATTTTCAAATGTTTTAATGTTATAATGACATCTTCATAAAGCATGAGAAGGCTAAATAAAGAAGATCGTTTGCCTGTCTCTACTCAGAAATGTGTCAGGCTGCCACCAGAGCACCACTTGACTTCTAAGTGGCTGTCCCTACTAGGGACAGAGTGCCTGACCAGTGGACATGAATTCTAATCTCATGCTTCAACCTACTTCTTATTATAAATGAATCCACTGGTCCCATTTATCAGTTGGTCTCCTTATACAACTTTATTTTTTAAAATACTGTTATTGTTTTTAGGTAATACAAGTATACCAGTGAGGCAATAAATATCCCTGCCCATAATTTTTGAGGCCTACATAATTCTCTTGTTCCTGGGAGGGGGACATTTCAGTTGGTAAAAGTTGTTGAATTAATATTGCCACAGATGTTCAATAATGTAGCTGCTGGGATGAGGTCTGTATGGGCACCTTTCCCAGTCCAGCTTCTGATTGATGAGTGGACACCTCCATCCCTTAGGATTTCCTGCCAGGACCTCACCTCTGTCTTTAGGTGCCCAGTGGTAGGGTATCCTCTTGCTTGAGCCAGGACAGCTCTGGAGGGGATATCCAATAGGGACAATTGTCTAATAGTCAAGATTGTCCAGGGCCGGCCGAGTGGCGCGTTGGTTGAGAGTTGGCTTGGGATGCCAGCTCCGAGCAGTAGGGCCCCGGTTCAGATCCCACATATGAGAGCCAGTGACACTGCCCTCTACAGCTAAGATGCTGAACAACAGCTCGACCTAGAGCTGGGCTGCCATGAGTTGCTGGCAATGGTGTAGGCTGCAGCCCCTATGGCAGTGGGTTGCCATAAGCTACCGTGAGTGGCCGGCAGCCAGCGTGAGCGGCCAGCAGCCGGTGTGAGCTGCCAAGAGCCGCTGTGAGCAGCCCCATCCAGTGGCCGGCGACCAATCTGCCTCACCTGGGAAGAGCGCAATGATAATACCAACATGGGCTAGTGAAGCGACATCCTCCACAACTAGACTGAAGAACAAAAGGACAGCAACTTGTCTGTTCCCCTTCCCCAAATTTCCCAGCGCTGTTTCCCTCCCCCAATTCCCCAATAAAATCTTTTTTTAAAAAGTTAAAAAAAAAAAAGATTGTCTGTAAGGATCTCTCCTCCTCCACATGTCTCCTTTTTTTGCCTTCAAATTTTGGCATACCCCTCAAATTGATTTATAGATTAAACACAATCACTATAAAATTTCCAGCTGGCTTTTTTTTTCAGAAATTGATAAATGTAATAGAATCAAGAGTCCAGTAATTAACCCACACCTTTATGGTGAGTTGATTGTCAACAAATGCTCTGAGACAATGGAAAAACTCTTAGAAGAAAACATACCTATAAATCTTTGTGACCAAGGATTAAGCATGGTTTCTTAGATATGACACCAAAAGCACAGAAAAAATAAAAATAAAGTAAGTTTGACTTCGTCAAATTTGAAAATCTGTGCTTCAAAGGAAAATATTAAGAGTAGAATGGGAGAAAATCTTTCAAATTAATATCTCATAAGGGTCAAGCATCCAGGATCCCCTGAGCACAGGTTCACTTGGGAGTCAACCTCCAAGAACCTGATGTCAGCCCAGGGCTCAGGCCGGCATCCTAGCACCCTCTGCTGGCAGATCACAGCTCTTTACCTGAGGATTCCAGCTGAGGCAGGGCCCAGAGGGAAGGGTTTTCACCTGGGTGCAGGAGTAGGAGAGGTTTGGTAGACAAGAGGAAGAGGGAATCAGGAAGGAGAGGGGAGCAGGAAGGAGGAGGGGGAGGAGGAAGGAGGAAAAGTTTTCCATGCACAAACACTGCACTTTACTAATGATACCACCAACACCACCAAGTGTCTTAGCTCAGGCTTCCATATCAAAATACCATAGGGCTGGGTGATTTAAACCACAGGCATTTATTTCTTAGAATCCAAGAGGTTAGAAGTCCAAGAGCATGGTGCCAGCACTGTGGATTCTGGCGAGAGCTCTCTTCCTGGCTTGTAGACAGCCAGTTTCTCCCTGTGTCCTCACATAGCAGAGATACAAAAAGCTCTGGTAGTTCTTCCTCTTCTTCTTCTTCTTCTTTTTTTTTTAAGATTTTATTGGGGAATTGAGGGAGGGAAACAACATTGGGGAATTGGGAAAGGGGAACAGACAAGTTGCTGTCCTTTTGTTCTTCAGTCTAGTTTTGGAGGACATCACTTCACTGGCCCATGTTGGTAATATCATTGCCTCTTCCTGGGTGAGGCAGTCGCTTGCTGGCCATTGGACGACCGCTCACGGCAGCTCACAAATGCGCACACCAGCTTCCCGCCAGCCCCACTGCAGCCTACGCCGTCCCCGGCAACTCATGGCAGCCCAGCTGCAGGTCGAGCTATTGTTCACCATCTTAGCTGTAGAGGGCGCAGCATCACTGGCCCTCATGTGGGATCTGAACCGGGACCCTGCTGCTCAGAGCTGGCGTCCCAAGCCAACTTAACCAATGTGCCACTCGGCCGGACCGGTTCTTCCCCTTCTTATGAAGGCACTAACCCTATTGGATTTGGGCCCCCACTAATAACCTCATTTAACCCTTTTCACCTACTCACAGGCCCTATCTCTAAACAGAGTCACACTGGGGGTTAGGGCTTCAACATGGGGATCTTAGGGGGGACAATATTTAGTTCATAGCAACAATAATAATAGATATCAGGAGGTGTGCTGTTAGATATTTAACGACATGCTCTCCTGTTTTTAAAAAAGCCCTAATTTGTAGGATTTTGTGATTTCTTCACAGCCAATTTCAAGCTACCAGTGGCAACTATAATGTGGCCTTGGATTGGAAAGAAATGCATGGTAGCAACCATAACATAGTATTCTCCCACACAGATAAATACACATAAATAACCTCGAGAGCACAGTAATAGTAAAATGTAGCAAAGTAATTAGGAAGTGATGAATCTTCTGCATTTACTATAATCTATTGGGTTGTCAGAAAAGTCATGATGCATTTTTGCATAGAAAACATAGAAAAAATATGTCATGACTTTTCCGACAGCCCAATATTTATTTATAAGTGTATGTAATTGAATGTTTAATGGAGGTTGAGTTTAACAATAGGTTCCAGCATTCCTGCAAATTTAACAATGGATTCTTGTAGCCAGTGTGGTTTAACTTTCACTTACACCAATTCCATATGTGGGCCACTCACACCGGACACTTTATTACTGTTATTTTCATAATAATTAGCTATCATTTGTTGAACACCTACTTTGTTCTAGGTTATCTTTAAACTACCAGCATTTATCTCATTTAATCTTACAAAAGCCTTATAGCTAGTTATTATTCTCATTTTTCACATGGGGAAACTGCGATACAGAGTTAGAATAATACAGCCATGAATTTGAACTCCTGGGCTCTGGGAAATAAAGAGGGAGCCCATACTCCCACTCATCATCATTCTACTGCCACCTAAACTGTTCTTCATGTTTTACCCCACCCATCAGTCCTCCTGGACCCCCAGACAACATGGCATTTCTGAATGGATTTCCAAGGCTGTGTTAAACACTACTCACCTCATGTGAACTCCCCATCTTTCCAAGCTCTCACCCAAACTCCTGCTGTGAAGAACTGTGATGTTTCAGAGCCCCCAGGACTGGAAACTTTTCCCATGATGGAAAACTTCCCCATCGTGTGAGTCTTGATAGAAGATGAGTCAACTTCCCAATATTGAAGCCCAAAGGAGCATATCCTCACCTCCAGGCTTTGAAGCTGGGGTCTGGGCATCTGAGCTGAAGTGTTTGAGATTTCAACAACAACTCTTCTCACAATCCCTTTTCTATATATGTACTTTAATGCCAATGCCTACATAAAATACAAGGCCCACAAAAGGCCATTTGTATGGAAAAGCCACTGGAAGTGGCTTGGATGTGCCCAAAATTTGGGTGAGGCGTGGTCTCAGGAAATCACTAGGGAGGGGCAGATGAAAGGTGATAGCTACTTTGATGGAGACTCAGATATGACGGCTGCCTGCATCTGCATGCAGGGAGGGGGAGGACTCAACAAAGAAACAATGGCTTCTGCCACTTCCTCTGGGAGAGAGCTGTCCCTGCAGCCCCCACCCTGAAGCAAGATAATTCAATTGCTCCTTGTATGTCCCTGGTGCCTTTTGAGCTGCTGCCCCAGTGCTGGAGCTCAGAGCCAGGGATTCCATCAGTGAGTAAGTCTGTGCTTGGTCCCTTTAAGAGGAGCACCTGGAATTCTAACTCCCCTCTGTCTCACTCAGCCACAATTTCTGCTGGTTTTCACAACCAGAAGTTATGAAGACTTCTCTCCCTGACATTGAAACCCTGGCCTGGAGAGGGGCTGGGATCTCTTGCTCTTCAGGTGGGGACCTCCACAGCTTTTTAATGGTCACAGAGTATGGTCACAGAGTGTGGGACCAGCCCATTCCATGTCTCTGCCCATCCTACTAGTCTCAAGATGGCCTCTTCTGTATGTCCATAGTTGTAGGACTTCTGTTCAGCAAGATTTCAGCTGAGTCTCAATAATGGTTGTTCTGTGGTTTAGTTGTAATTGATGTGGTCCTGAGAGGAGGTGAGCACAACATTTACCTACTCTGCCATCTTGACTGGAAATTCCTGGGAATGGGTTCTTGCCATCTGCAGTGGCATGGATGGACCTGGAGGGTACTGTGCTGAGTAGAGTATGTCAGACAGAGAAAGACAGAAGCAATGTGATTTCACGTATATGTGGAATCTAAGAACAAAATAAACAAACAAAACAGAAACAAATTCATAGACACAGAACATTTTGATGGTTGCCAGATGAGAGAGAGTTCAGGGCATGGGTGAAAACAGGGAAGGGATTAAGAAGTACAAATTGGTCCTCCACAACTAGACTGAAGAACAAAAGGACAGCAACTTGTCTGTTCCCCTTCCCCCGATTCCCCAGTGCTGTTCCCTTCTCCCAATTCCCCAATAAAATCTTTAAAAAAAAAAAAGTACAAATTGGTTGTTACACAGTAGTCCTGGAAATGTAGGGTATAGAATAAGGAATATAGTCAATAATATTGTAATGACTATATATGGTGTCAGATGGGTACTAGATTTATCAGGTGATAGATAGATAGGAGGGGGTTTGGGGGTCAGGGTGAAAAAGGTGAAAGCATTAAGAACACAAATTCATAGTTACAAAATAGTCATGGGGATGTAATGTAAAGCATGGAGTATATAGTCAATCATATGTTAATAACTATGTATAGTGCCAGGTGAGTCCTAGGCTAGTCCGTGGTATCACTTCTTAAATTATATAAATGTCTACCACTATGCTATACACATGAAGTTAATATAAAATAATATTGAATGTCAACTGTAATTGAAAAATTTTAAAAGGCAGGGGGAAAGGTGAGGGGGAATAAGAGGTGCAAATTTCCAGGTATAAAACAAGTACTCATAAGTCATGGGGATGTAATGTATAGTTTAGGGAATATAGTCAATAATATTTTGATAGTACATACAGTGTCAGATTGTTGCTGAACTTATAGTGATCACTTCTTTTGGTATTATAAATGGTGAATAACTATGGTGTACACCTGAAACTAATGTAATATTGTATGTTAGCTACATTTTAATAAAAATATTTTTAAAAAAAGAAGTTATAGGGCAGCCAGTTAACTCAGTTGGTTAGAGTGCAGTGTTCATAACAGCAAGGTTGAGGGTTTGATCCCCACATGGGCCACTGAGATGCACCCTCCACAATTAGATTGAAACAACTACTTGACTTGGAGCTGATGGGTCCTGGAAAAACACACTGTTCCCCAGTAAAAAGTTGTGTTTGTTTTTTGTTTGTTTGTTTTTGTTTTTTGTTTTAAAGAAGAAGTTATACAAAAGAACCAAATAGAAATTTTGGTATGGAAAAGTATAATAACTGAAATGAAACTTTTACTAAAGGGCTCAAAAGCAGAATTAAGATGGCAAAATAAAAAAAATGGCAAACTTAATAGAGCAATAAAAATTATCCAATCTGAAAACAAAAAGACAAAAAGATTGAAGAAAAATAAAGACATCCTCAGGCATCTCTTAAACAACATCAAGTGTACCAACAACATAAGTAAAATGGGAGTCTCAGAGGGAAGGAGAAAGAGAAAGGGAAAAATATATTCAAAGATATAATTGGAAAAATTTTAGAAATTTGATGAAAAACAATCTACAGATACATGAAAATAAACACATAGAAACCCATACCTATGCACTTCATAGCCAAACTGTTGAAAGCCAAATTCAAAATGAAAATCTTGACAGCAAGAAGAAAATGACATACACTTATATGATAATACAGATGACTTCTCATCAGTAACAATGGAGCACATAAGTGTGGAATGGCATATTTAAAGTGCTGGATGAAAAGATTGAGAGTTTGATATCCAGAAAAACTATGTTTAAAAATGGAGATGAAAGAAAGCTTTTTCCAGATAAATAAATATCAAGAGATGCTAGCATATTGGCCTAACAAAAATTACTAAAAAAAAATCCTTCAAGCTAAAAAACAACTATACTAGATAGTAACTTGAATGCACAGGAAGAAATGAAGGGATGCATAAGTAAATATCAAAGACTCTCTATATATGTTTTTTTCTCATTTCTTCTCTTAGCTTAATTAAAATGCATAGCATTGCATAAAGCATTAATTATAACACTGTAATTATGAAATATATATGATATATATGATATATACGTATGTATATGACAATAATAGTGTAAAAAACAGGGAAGGAAATGATAGTAAATTTGATCAGGTGCTTTCTATTCTGCCATGCTTCAGTTAGTATTATTCTAAAGTAAATTGTGATAAGTTAACATGCATATTGTAATCCCTAGAGCACTCATTAATAAAATAAAATAAAAATAAAGTAAAAATAATCAATAGAGGAATTAACAGTGCTCTAAAAATATTGTTTAGAGAAAAAGAAGGCAGTAAAGGAGGAAGAGAGGAACAAAAATAATGTGAGACATATAGAAAATAGCAAATTGACAGATGTAAATCCAACCACATTGATAATTACATTAAATGTAAATGTCCTAAACATACTACTCAAAAGGCACAGATTTTGAGAGTGGATGAAAAATAAAGACCTAACTTTGCTTTCTACAAGAGACACATCTAGATTCAAATAAATAGGTGTGGGAAACATATACCACACAAACAATAACCATAAGATAACTAAAAGGGCTATATTCCAGTTTGCCCTGAAATTAGACAAAATAGATTTTAAGGAAAAAAAAAACATTACTAGAGAGAATTTCATATCATATAATGATTAATACGCAAGGAAAATATAAAAATTACAAATATAGTTCGATGCCGGCCCGAGCTAAGCTGCTGCTAAACTGCCAATAGGTAGCAGGATGGCTCAGCTAAAAAAACAAACAAACAAACAAACAAATATATACACTATTGACCTTAAAAAATAAACAGCCAGATTTTTCTCCAGCAAAATGGGTTTATTAGGGAACAACAAAGAATTGCAATTAGCGACATGCGGTCTAATGGCAAATCATGTGCAAGTCCAGAGAAAGAAAGGAGAGGAATGCTCTTTTATGGACTTGGGAGGAGCTGTTGTAAAAGACACAAAGCAATACAGAGATGGCTGCTGCCTGTGCTGTGCTTGGAAATGCCATAAGAGGCCAAGTGTCAAACCAAGACCAGCTGATGCTAGTGTGTAGGGCTTAGGGCTTCTCAGCCAGAGGTCTGGGACACACTGAAGCCAGGTGCTGCTTGTTTGGGTTTTGTGAACCTTTGAGAGATTTTAGGAAAGTCCACAGCATGAGCCAAGGCAGGACATTTATACGGAAAAGCCACTAGAAGTAGCTTGGGTGTGCCTGAAAGTTGGGTGGGGCGTGGGTCACAGGGAATCACCAGAGTGGGGCAGATAGCCAGTTTGATGAAGACTCAGATATAATATCTTCCTGCATCTGTGCGAAGGGAGGGGGAGGGCTCAACAAAGAAACAATGGCTTCCACCAGCTCCTTCATCCAGGAGAAAGCTGCCCCTTGATGCCAGACAATTTAGTTCCTCACTGTATGTCCCTGCTTTCTTTCTAACTGCTGCCCCAGCACTTGATCTCAGGGATTCCGTCAGTAAGTAAGGCCATGCAATGGAAGAGAAGCGCCTGGGACTCCAGCAGCCCTCTGTCTCACTCAGCCACAATCTCTGCTGGTTTTCACAACCAGAAATTATGGGGACTTCTCTGCCCGGCACTGAAATCCTGGGCTGGAGAGGGGCAGGGACCCCTTGCTTTTCCTGTGGGGGTACCTTCACAGCTGAGATATCCCTACCAATTTTTTTTTAAGATTTTATTGGGGAACTGGGAAAGAGAAATAGTGATGGGGAATTGGGGAAAGGAAACAGCTAAGTTGTTGTCCTTCAATCTTAGTTGTAGAGGGCGCAGCTAGCTTAGCTCCCAAGTCCAGTCACCATCCTGCTGCCCGTTGGCAGCTCGCGGCCACTCAGCTCAAGGTGCCATGTTCAATCTTAGTTGCAGGTGGGCGTAGCCCACCATCCCATTCGGGAGTGGAACCGTCAACTTTGTTGTTAGGAGCACGTGCTCTCACTGGCTGAGCCTTCCTGCCACCTGTTGGCAGCTCAGCGGCAGCTCAGCTCGGGAGGAGCTGACTGGCCCATGTGGGAATCAAACTGGCGACACTGTTGCTCAGAGTTCATGCTCTTAACTAACTGAGCCACTTGGCCAGCCCCCCCCCCGCCCAATTTTTAATGGTCACATGTGGGTGTGGGGCCAGCCCGTTCTGCATCTCTGCAGCTCCTACCAGTCATGAGGTGGCTTTTGTATGTCCTTAGTTGTAGGGCTTGGGTTCAGCAAGATTTCAGGCAATTCTCAATAATGGTTATTCTGTGGTTTAGTTGTAATTGATGTGGTCCTGAGAGGAGGCGAGGACAGCATTTACCTACTCCACCATCTTGACTAGAAATCCCCCCAGTCTTGTAACTTCCGTAGTAAAAGGTTTATCTTCGCCTTAAGCAAGTTCTATCCATTGTTCCTGTACATCTAGGCCAGGGGTCGGTGAACTTTCGAGACGGAACGTACCCAAAGAGCCACATGTGGCTCACAAGCCACAGTTTGCCAACCCCTGATCTAGGATAATACGCCTTTGAAATGCCAGGATAATTCTCTTTTTCAGAGCTCTCAGAGGTGTAAACACCTTCAAGGGAGGTGAAAGAGTGAGGGAGCTCTCTGGGTTCTTTTTTGTAAGGGCACTAATCCCACTCATGAGGGCTCTACCTTCATGACCTAAGCACGTCCCAAAGACCTCACCTCCTAACACCATTACATGGGGGGGGGGTTAAGTTTCAACACATGAATTTTGGGGAACCCAAACATTCAGTCAATGGTACTATAATTCACCATATTGCTAGAACAAAGAACTGAAACCACATGATCATTTCAACTGGTGCAAAAAAGCATTTGACAAAATTCAATGCTTTTTCAGGATAAAAAAAAAAACACTCAATAAACTAGGAATAGAGGGAATTTCCTCAACCTATAAGGGCATCTATGAATAACCCACCAGGAACCTCATACTTAATGGTGACAGATTGATGCTTTCTCCCATCATCAAAGCATCAAAAGCAACAGTGTCCACTCTACTTCTCTTCAATATCAAACTGGAGAGCCCAGCCAGGGCAGTTAGGCAAGAAAAAGAAATAGAAGTCATTTAAATGGGAAAGAAATATAGAAACTCCTAAAGAATACACACACACACACACACACACACACACACACACACACACTATTAGAACTAATAAACAAGTTCAGCAAGGTTGCAAGATATAAGATCAATATACACAAGTCAACTGTGTTTCTACACAAAAGCCTGTGGAGGGCATCCACAGCCATGCAGACCTGGATAGGGGTACAGGACTTGGTCAAACCTGAAAGTCTTTTGGCACCTATAATTTGAGACAACCCTCTGCCCGCCCTGAGTACCGACAACAGGGATGGTGGTGGTGACCCCTATGGATCAGCACACATCTCATTGGGCCTTCAGCACCCCAAGGGTGGGGGGACTTATGTCATCCTCATTCTGTGGTACAGATACCCAGGCTTAGGCAGATGTCTAGGCCTCCTGGACCCTAGGGGTCTGTGGCATGGGGTGGGGGGGACTGCTTGATCCACCATCATTGTGACATCACAAGAAGCACTGTTTGAGAAGTAACTGTTTTTATTAGTGATTCATTACCTGTGAAAAACAGGCCGTTTTGATGCCAAGTTGCTTGCTTTCCTCATTTCTTTTCCACCTTTTAAACATGTGTCCATGTAAATGTTCCTATTGCAGTCTTGGTGGCTAGGCAGGAAATACAAGGCATGGTACCCGTGCCTTAGCATTCTACTTGGAAAAAATAAGAAATGGGAACAAAGGTTAATTTATAGTTTTGCTCAAATTGAAAATTAATGTGAGTCCTGGCTACCTCTTTGCTGGCTTGGGGAGCAGTGGGGATGTGTGTCCATGATTGTAGGGACAGGCCTGTGTACGGGGGTAACTCAACCAAGCTATTGGGGTCTCTTCTTCCTGTACTCCCTCCAGAGGCTCCACAGGCAGGGGCGTTTTCCTGGGAGGAGGAATCCTCCTTTCCTCAGGTCCTGTCCAGGGTCCTGGCCTTGTCCAGGAACAAGGGAAACTTTTCTCAGGAAAGACCCATGGGTCACCCCTATCCCATGGGATGCTCACAGGGTAGCAGGAGGGGTAACTAACCAGCCTCCAGAAATGTATTTGTCATGGAGGAGGCATGTGGAAGAGAGAAGACAGGCCAGACATGCAGAGGTCTCTGCAGAGGGGTTGGAATGGCCAGGTAAGGGAGGGGAAGTGGGGAGGTCAGATGGGAGGTCTGAGGAGGAGGCCCAGACCCAGCCTCTGGAGCTGGGAGTATGGAATGTTGGGGATAGGGGGTGGGGGTGGAGGGTCAAAGGTGGGATGTGGGTGGGGTGTTCGAGGGGGCAAGTTCCTTCCCCTCTCTGAGCATCAGTTTCCCCTCTATAAAGTGCCTTTGGTGTCCCGACATTGCTGTGGTTTCCCTGGTGGCAAGGCTTGGTTGGAGTTTTGCAGCCTCACTTGCAGGATCATTTTCTGGGGCTTTGTTTATGCTCTAGGAAGTTCCTGGCACAGCCTATAGTCCCGGAGACAGTCCCTCTGTCTCTTGTGGGGCCAGCTTGGCAAGTGCCCTGTTGTTGGGAAGGGACGTGGGCCCAAGAGTTGCCTGTCCAGAGGTGGGGCAGGTAGAGGGGCGTCTGCCCCGCAAGCCTGGAAATAGCCCCTCTTCCTCTTGCTCCTAATGAACCATGAGTGTTTGAATCTCCTTTTCAGAAAACAAGGCTCGGTAGGATCTGTTCTCCAGGCTTTCAATGCCCTTACTCTTCCAGACTATTTCCACAGCTTAGAATTTAGGGGTGTTCTAGAGGGAAGGAAAGGGGACCCTGGGCTTTCTGAAAACTTGGGGTTAGGACCTGCGATGCTCAGTTCTGTGACTCCACAGCAGGTTCTAAGATCACAGTCCCATTTGGAGTTAACAGCCTCAGCCAGGTCTTCTTCAGTGTATTGACACTTGGAATCCATGTGGTAACTGAATGTTGGACTTGAATAAATAAAATGTTGGCATTTGAATAAAGCCTGTATTCAGGAAATTTTCACTTTTTAAAAAGTAAAGACCTGGCCCATACAGGTAAAAAAAGCACATGCCAAAGATTTGATCCGAGAATCATAAATTTGATCCTGTCCAGGCACCACTCCACCCTTTACTCCCCCCAAATTTCCCCACAGAAATGGTTCAGCAGCATGTGCTCAGGCACGGATGCCAAGCCAATGACCCATCAGTGCGAAGTGTCCATCCACAGGGCAAGAGACTCAGCTGCCTTTCACCCACACCCTTCATGTGCATTCCTATGGAGAGAATGATTTGCAGTACTTTTGTTTGTCTGCTGCTTTCTCACAGTGAGGAAAGGAAAGGGTGCCTAAGCTTATCTGACTAAATCAGTAACCAAGAAAGGACAATGACCCTCCTTACTAAAATTCCTTAAAGGCAAACCATGGTGGTCAGTCGCCACACACCCTACAAAGTTTCAACGCTGAAGGTCACTGATTACAAGAAACAGTACCTGTTCTTTCTGCACCCTGATAAAGGTTCACCTTAAAGAACTTCAAAAAACCATGTTTTGCTGTGTATAATTGCTGGGAGCCGTGCAGGCTGGCTTTAGTGATGCATTGTTTTGCATCTTGTTTTGCTCCTTTTTGCACCTGGAGGATGTTTACTTAACACTGAGGTACGTGGTGAGTTCTGCCAGTTCCTAAAGAGACACAGAAGATTTGTAGCTATTTGGGTCAATGGAAGGAAGTGTTCTGGGAGGCTTACCCCCTAAGGTCTCCCTGACCTTTAAAGTATTTAGTAGGTAGTTAATGATCTACTTTTGAAGGAGGTAATGCATGTTTATCCCTTCTGTTTTGCACGTACCCTGGATGTATATAAGGATGTTGGAAAATAAACTCGGGGCTTCAGTATTTACTGGAGTCCTCCCGGTAACTCTCTCTCTTCTGTCTCTTTTCTTAATCCTAACGCCCCCCCTCAGGACTGTTCGAGTTATCGCCTGGCTCCGATATATAATGCACACCTCTTTGCCCAAATTTGTGAGGAAAAAATAAGATTGCACATTATACATGGGTAGTACTAATTCCATACCTATATAAATGTTTTTAATTGTTTTATTTATGCTTGTAAGTTAAAAGTGTAACTCTAGAAATCAGTAATGATATCCGTATGCAAAATAATACCCTGGGATATGATAATCAGTTTTGTTGAACTTAGGACAAACTTGCAATGACGAAGAGTTCTTGGCCTTCTATGATGCGTAAATATTGTAAATTTGTTACCGGTACATAAAATTCCTTGTACCTGTTCCTGTGTTTTGTAATTATTTGTTACATAAAATTTTTTTTTTACCATACAGTTAAATAATAAATGCTAAAACTCCTTTATAATACAAAATACAAGTATCTAAATGTAAACAAATAAAAATTTGAATTAAATTAAATTAAAATGGGGCTGGCCGAGTGGCCCAGTTGGTTAAGAGTTGGCTTAAGAGCACGAGCTCTGAGCCACAGGGCCGCCAGTTCAATTCCCACATAGGCCAATGACGCTGCTCCAGAACGGAGCTGTCGCTGAGCTGCCAACAGGTGGCAGGATGGCTCAGCTGGTGTAACAACAAGATTGCCTGTTGGATGGTGGGCTATGCCCACCCACGGCTAAGACTAAACCAGGCACCTTGAGCTGAGCTGTCGCCCAGATGGCTCAGTGGATAGAGCTTGCGCTCTTAACAAGGCTGCTGGTTCGACTCCCACATGGGATGGTGGCTACGCCCACCAGCAACTAAGATTGTAACACAGCACCTTGAGCTTAGAGGCCACGAGCTGCCAATGGGAAGCCAGATTGTGACGGCACCCTCCACAGCGAAGAATGAAGAAAAACAACTTGGCTGGTCCCCTTCCCCAAAGCCCCAACACTGTTTCCCTCCCCCAATTTCCCAATTAAAAAAAACTTAAAATGAAAGATTTGTTTTACCTGAGAGTTTGGGCAAAAAACATGGGTGCACATTATACAAGTGAGCGCATTATACATGGCAAAATATGGTAATTGGAATGTTTCTGGATCCTACTCCCAGTCCCCCTGATGCCAGGGGGCGCAGCAACTCAGCCTTATCTTTTCTATGCACCCCTTTCATTCAATGTAAAACTGTTCATGATTGAAGCGTATGTATCCTAATTGTAACTTCTAACATACCAAACATACCTTTGCTTGCTTCTTTGCCTGTATAAATGCCTCTCACTTTTCTGAAGTTGGAGCACTGTTTCAAGACTTTTTGAAGCTCTGCTCTCAGGCTAGACCTCAGGTCCAGATAAAACTCTGCTTAAATTTAGAGAGATTGTTTTCTTTTTGTTGATAACAGTCTTTCATAAGTTTTCCTCACACTTGGTTAAAAAGGTGATGCAGCATAGATTCTGAAGAAAAATTAGGTGTGTGTGTGTGTGTGTGTGTGTGTGTGTGTGTGTGTGTGTGTGTGTGTATTCATTATTCCAGCCTTTGATACCACCAGAGATTTTCAAAATAAACATGCTATGGAACTGCTGTTTTACATTCGGATTTTGTTTTCTTTCTATAGGAAATCTAAACACTTTGCACAGACTTTGCCATGATTTTTGTAACTTATAGTTGGGTTACCCTTCTATATGCCCTGGTCACTGGGTGCTGAGACATCCATTCAGATGTCTTTTCTGTTGTAGAGGGGGCTTCAGTGGGGAGCTCTACTGCTGTTGATCCACTGAAAAATCTTGGGGGTGCAAGGTCTGAGGGCAGGGGTGTCCTGCAGTTGGCATATGTTGGCAAGCCAGGCTAGTGGGATGGCTATTGTAGTTACAAGGGACCCTATTTCACCAATCTTTCCTGCCTTGGATATTATTTTTAAAATATATTTAAAATAATTGAAAAGGAATGAAGTTGAGAGATGGTGTGTATGAGTTAGGTGATTCTAGAGATGTCTCAAGAGTTCTGAGGTCATTCATTCCACAAATTCTCAATTACCTGCCTTAGGCTAGGGCTGTGTAGGCTCCTCCCCCACAGGAAGCCTCAGGGGCTGTGTAAGTGGGCTCCAGGCTCACTCAGAAGGTAAGTCCACTCTCCACGAGGGGCAGCTTTTGTGCAGTTTCTGGATTTCTGACAACTGAAAACTGGAGCATTTTCATTTCGCGTTCATCCCTTGACCTATTTGAACATGACTGAGAAGTGTTAAGAGGGAGGTAGAATCACATATTTGCTCCAGGGTGCCTGGGATGTGCTGCAGTCTTTAAATTCAGTTCCTGGTTCAAAGGGGTTGATGGTGGCCTGGGAGAGTCCATCCTGAGGGACACCAGCCCCACAGGTAGAGAATGTCACAGTGGTACTGATAAAAGGTGCTGTGCTAAACTTTTGCATGGTTGCTTCTTTTAAATCTTTCAGTAACTGGAAGAGGTTGGTACTCATTATTTTCATCATATAGATGAAGAAACAGAGGTTCAGAGAGGGTGAGTAACTTGCCAAGGTAACAGAGCCCCTAACCACTCTATCCTGCTGCCTCCCTAGATGAGAAGTGGGTACAAAGAACAATGAAGTAGAGATGGTCACTGCTCAGAGTGTCAGCCCGGCGCCCTGGGGTTAAAAGACAAGGAGTCTTGCCCAGGTTTGTGGTGGGAAGAGAAGGGGTATCACTGAGGACAGGTCTCTGCGCTGGGGGTGAGGGATCAGAGAGGTGAGGTGTGGCCCTCAACCTCACATCAACCAGCTTTCCTCATAAGGCTGAACGAAATGCTCTGCTGCTAGGAAGGAGAAAGTGAGTTTCTGGGCTCCAGGGCAGGCAGGAACCATGCTGATGAGCCGAGTATGCCAAGACGAAGTGCTTGAACTTCATCCTGGTGCTGTGGAACCACTAAAGCTTTTTTGAACTAATTTTAGATTTATAAAAAAGCTGCAGAACTAGTGCAGCTTTCCCATGCACCTTTCTCTCAGTTCCCCCACATGGAAACTTTTAATGTTAAGTCCAGACGATTAATAAAGAGGCTGGATATCAAATTAGGGTTCTGAAGATCTTATTAAGCTGAGCTCAGCGACCGTGTCCCCAGCTAAAGGAAAACGGTCCCCCAGACTTGAGGGTCTGGTTTTTATAAGGCAGGGCTATATGCAAAGTAAGTTACAGAAGCTAAAAAGAATGTGTAGTTATTCTAGTTAAAACCGCATCCCGCTATCACAACAGTGCCGTTTATGTTCAGATGTCTTAACAGTATATCGTGACTGGGTTGAGCTGACCACACAGCCTGTCCCCTAAACTTGAAAACTTCTTTGAAGTATAAAGATAGAGGCCATGGGAGTCAACTGTCCTTTTGATATGTTAAAATGAGAGCGAGGGGAGAGTTTATTGCTGTGAGGCCTTTTGGTGTGTTAAGATAGAAATAAGGAGCCAGTTTGCTGCTGTGAGGCCTTTTGGTATGTTAAGATAGAAGCAAAGCAAGGGGAGGAAGGGGGAACTGAGGAATGTCTTTTCTTTAACCTTTTATTCCCCAGCAGAAGCAAAGCAGGTATACAGAGGCAAAAAGAGCTGTTAGTTTTTAGAGTCTAGCTGGAGTAGCTGAAGTATAATTTTTAACGTGAGTCTGTCTGGCCTAGGGTCCGAGCCGAGATCCTTACATTAATAACCCTAGTACAGTAGCAAAATAAGCATATTTACCTTAGTACAAGATTATTAACGAAACTCCAGACCTTTCCAAATTTTGCCAAATTGCTCACTCCCATCTTTTTCTGTTCCAGGACTTCACACTGCATTTAGTTGTTATTTCCCCCGAATATTCCCCAGTTTGTCATAGTGCCAGGATTTTTCTTTGTCTTTCCTGATCTGGATTAGAGGACTGGCTGCTGTTTTCAAAGAATGCCTTCAGTTGGGGCTACTCCCCTGTTTGCTAAAGATTGCAGTGAGGCTATGCATTTGGGCAGGAATACTACAGAAGTGTAGTATTCTGGCAACGTTAGCTTGACCACATGGTTAGGCTGGTTAAGTTTCTCTACTGTAACGATCCTCCCTTTCCCATCCTAGTTGATAAGAATCTTGGGGGTCACTATGTAAATCCTGTTTCTCCTCAGATTTTAACCTTCTGCCTCCATTAGGGCATCTTGTCTATAATCTTTGTCCCAGTGTTTTCCCAACTTTGATTCTCCATGTCTCTCTTTCCATCACCATTTGTTACTTGGAATTCTGCAAGGATGAACTGTCTCTTATGCTGCATATATATTTTTTAAAGATTTCATTGGGGAAGAGGAACAGTGTTGGGGAGTTGGGGAAAGGGAACAGCCAAGTTGTTGTTCTTCAGTGTTAGTTGTGGAGGGCACAGCTACTTCAGCTCCCAAGTCCAGTCGCCATCTGGCCGCCCGTTGGCAGCTCGCACTGCTCAACTCAAGGTACAGTGTTCAATCTTAGTTGTGGGGGACGCAGCCCACCATCCCATGCTGGAGTCGAACAAGCAACCTTATTATTAGGAGCATGTGCTCTCACAAGCTGAGCCGTCTTGCCACCTGTTGGCAGCTCAGCGGCAGCTCAGCTTGGGCACAGCTGAGTGGCCCATGTGGGAATTGAACCAGTGACCCTGTTGCTCAGAGCTCACAATCTTAACCAACTGAGCCACTCAGCTGGCACCTTATCCTGCTTTGTTAACTTCTCAGTTATTAATATCAGCATGGACTCATGGATATCTACTTTATTCTGTGGGTTAAAATCTGATACCATCATTTATTTAGTTGCTAAAATTATTCCAGCTTTGCCAAGTAGAATTTCCTTCAGGTCGGGTCTGGTGTTCTTTTGACAAGCCCCATCCTTTTGGAGGTAGGGGCATCCCTGACTATCTGCACAACAATATACTCCAGGCTTATCCTGTATTTTCTGTGACTGAGCCCTGGAATCAACCAAAGTTCTCTAGAGAGCAGGAGAGTGCAGTCAGGGGGTCTCTGATGACAAGGAAAGTATGAAAAGGATGTCTCTGAGGACAAGGAGAGCGTGGTCAGGGGGTCTCTGATAACAAGAAAGGTATGGACAGGTGCCTCTGAGGACAAAGAGTGTGTCATCAGAGGTCTCTGAGGACCAGCTGGGTGTGGTCCCCAGGGTCTATTGGATCAGGAGGCTGTAGTCAGGGGGTCCACTTTGGGCTGAGATAAGTTGAGGGCAGAGGTGCAAGGCTGGGGCTGGAGGTTGGGTGGGATCAGCGACCTCAGGTGGAAGCCCTGGTCTCCTTACTATGCAGAGGAATCTGAAGCTTGGTAATATCAGGGTGAGACTTGACTGGGCTTCCATGTCTGCTGATACTCTTCTTGGCTGAGTAGAGGAAGAAAGTGACTAAAATCAAGATTTAGACTATGCCACTTTCCAAGGAAGAGTTGGCATGGGTTTTAAATATCATACAGTAGTCACCCCTTAGCTGTGCTTTTACTTTCCGCAGTTCAGTTATCCATGTCAACTGATGTCTGAAAATATTAAATGGAAAGTTCCAGAAATAAAGAATTCATAAATTTTAAATTAATCACCATTCTAAGTATTGTGATGAAATCTTGTGCCGTCCTGCTCTGTCCTGTAGGAACCTGACTCATCCCTTTGTCCAGTGTATCCACACTATAGATGCTTCCCGTCCATTAGCCACCTTGGTTATCAGATGAACTGTCAAAGTGTCACAGTGCTTGTATTCAAGTCACCCTTATTTTACTTAATAATGGCCCCAAAGTGCAAGAATATGGTGGCAATTAGGATGCGCCAAAGAGAGGCAATTGCAGTGTTTCCTTTAAGTGACAAGGTGAAAGTTCAGTACTATCCATGGTTTCAGACATTCACCAGGGTCTCTCAAGGTATTCACCGGGGTCTCTCAAGGTATTCACCGGGGACAAGGGACAGCTGCATTCCCGGAGCACTGATGCGGTGAAAGTTGTACTTGCCATCATTTAAGTTTGTCATGAAAACGTGTTGGCAGGTATGAGAGAGCACCTGGGGCACACTCTGTGCCCGTGTGTTTAGGTGGCACAGAGGGTAATGAGAATGTAGAGATCTGGGATGCGTCACCCAGGCCTGCTGGTGCTATGGGGCAGGGCACTGGGCAGGAAGGGCCTGGGGCATGCTTCACTAATCTGAGCCTCACAAACTCTGGTGGAGTCCATGTGTCGTTCCCACGGGGGCACTTTCTGGACAATCCAGGGTGTCAGGGAAGCATCTTTCCCGTGTTATGGATGAAGCCTTGGCAAACATAATGGGCTTCCCTCACCCTGGCCATGGTGCCACCTTCATCCATCCTGACACATCCTCAGTCTCAGCACCTCTGTGGGGCTGCTGTCGCCAGGGGGCCTAGGAGGGCAGGCAAAGGGGTCCTGGCTGGGTGTGGGGCACTTCTGAAGGCACCAGAGGCAGGGCCTCTCACTCTGCAACCCCGGTGTCCCCAGGCTGACTGGTGAAGCAGCTGGGCCTGGGTCTTCCTGGGAGAGAGAGGGGCTACACCAGGTCCTGCCCACTGGGGACTGACAGCTTTGACCAGCCCAAGACAGGAGGGGGACCAGGCATTGGCCTCCATGGCCACACCGGAAGACTGGCTCCATTTCGGCCTGTCAGGATCAGATGCCACAGCATGTGTCTGTCCTACTGCTTTTCTGGAGACCGTAGCTTCTCCCAGGCAAGGTTTTCTATATTGGTCTGGCTCACAGCTAGCTGCCTTCCCTGCCTAATACAAGCCTGACCCCTATTTTCTTGGTTACCATCCTTTAGAAAATTCTGGGTTTGTCATGGTGGAACCAATTGATTGAGGAGCACACTCGGGCATGTGGGATGAGAGCTGATGTGTTCATGGTGTGTATGCATGTTTGTGTTGCACACGTATGCACACAGATTGTGTGTGTGCACGTGTACATGTGTATGGGCATGCATGTGGCCCCCACCCACCTGCCCTCAGGATGGGAGCCTCAGTGGCACCCAGGTGGGACAACCCCAGAGGCCAACAGCACTGGTGCTGAGTTTGGTCAGATCAGGCACTGAGGTAGGAGAGCCTGGGGCCACCGTAAAAGTAAACCAAAATGATGCATTCATTATGTATTCAGTATGTAATTACTTAAGAAATAGTTCTAATTTAATCTGAAGGCTGCTGTTTTCTGGGCTATTGGCTCTGGCGGGTCTGACACCCCCACATTGAAAGGATGTGTTGTTCCATCTCTTCCGAATAAAATAGCCTGGGTGTCCCTCAGTGACCATGACAGCTAGCGCTCTGGGTCAGGTGCTGTGGGATTGGGGTGCAGGCCACCTGCCACACAGCCTGCCCCTCCCCAACAGGGACCTGAGAACACACCCGAAACATGGGCCCACAGGGGGGGCCCAACCTGACAGAACTAGACTGTGCATGTATGAAGAACACGCGCATCTGGAGGGTTTTAGGTCCACGTAGTCTGGGCAACAAGTGGTATCCTGGCTTCAGAGTAATTTCTCCATTTGTGTGAGCGTGTAAAATGGGCCATTGGTTGCGGTGTTGTGACTGCAGTAGAGCTGGGTGGGGTCTGAGGTTCAGTGCTGGGGAAGAGAGAAGTGCCCTTTGGAGAAGTAGAAGTCACTTGATTGCTGGTTTCCACCCATTTCTACTCACTATTGGGATGAAGAGGCGGAGGGTGGAGAGGCATCAGGACAGATGCCTCTGTGACCTCCACTCACTCAGCCCATGGGCCCAGCACTGGCTAGGGCAGAAAGAACATAAGTGAATGTTCTCTATGGCTATGGGAGAACATTTTCCAATAAGGGAAAGTTTGCAATATGTTGTGGGGTGAGGGAACCATGTTTTAACACAGCATACGGTAGGTGCTGATTGGAAAATCAAAAGCACATGTAAACACTGGAGTGCTGTCCCAGCCCCAGCTGGCATTAGTGGGGCAGTTGCCATGAGCTAGGCCCACACTGGGATATGTGCAGTGACACCCACAGAATCCTCCAGCTACGGGGAGGGCCCAGGAGCAAGATGTGCACTTCACAGATGAGGAGATGGGGCCAGTCAGCCAGGGAAGTACACTGAGACATGAACCTGGGTTTCCCCTGCACACAGGGTATCCTTTTCCTTTAAAATGTTTCTCCTTGTGGCATTTGCTTTTAATTTCAGAAGTAACATACTAGTGCACCCTCTTTGCAAGGTGTTTCAATGCTACCAGAAATGTATATACGTAAATACACAGTAAGAAATGAGCACTTCTGAGTCTCAGACTCTTGCGAGGGGACTTCGGGGGTATTTGTAGGCCATCCCTGAGGAATTGCAACAACTTGGGCTGAGGCAAGTGGTATTAGAGTGACAGATGCTCAGAGTCTGCAGTTGGGCGCCTTTGGAAGCTGAAGCGCTGTGCTCATATTTGCAGAGTGCCCGACTGGCCTGGGCTGGTGCCTGAGCTGCCCGTGCAGGGCATAACCTCAGCACTTAACAATGTGTGACGTGCGTGCAGTCCAGGCTCCTCATTTATAAAGGGAATGACCTGGATGGACAATGATCAACTCTGTGCTTCAGCTCCCTGGGCTGAAAACGCATTACTCCCCTTACAGATGTGCAGGGGAGATTAAACAGGTAAATTCAAGTCAAATTCTCAGCACAGGGCCTCGGGGAGCAGATGTACCCCAGGCATGTGAGTGTCAGTTAGCATTCCTGAAATTGATGGGTGCAGGCGAGAGTGAGGAGGGTGAATTGTGAGTGCTGGAGTGAGCTTGAGTGTGAAGAGGGCTGTGTAATACACAGCCACCCTCCATCACATACACACACCCCTCTGCCACACACACACACACACACACACACACTCCAAACAGAGACCTCTTTAATCAGATGCACATGCTCATATGCTTCCCTAGCCATGTAGTAAGCATTTACACACCACAGAAGGAGTTTCACTATGGTGATGGAGTATTTAAAATGCCCCGCTGCCTTGTGACTTTCTGAAAAGTCTGCAAGAGGGAGGATGGGGGGCAGAAGTGTTTAAAACAGTGAATAACACCCTCAAAGCCTGCCTGGGCCATCTGCAGCCTAGGGCTAGAGGGACCTCCAGCCCAGGGTACCCCCCTACCCCCACAATGCCATGGCAACAGTGGGCATCCCTAGGCTGTGCTCCCCTCACCCTCCTGCTGGCTCTGGAGCAGGCAGGCTTTGTCAGGGCGCTTGTCTCTGTGCAGCTGCCAGACAGAGAAGAAAAGGGGCTGCCTGTGGACGCCTCTGGGGCCCCCTTGAGGACCAGAATAGGGAGGCAGGGCCACCCAAGACCAGCCCCAGGCTGGTGGGGCCCCGCTGGCCTCCCCCTGGACTGACCACCCACAGCACCACTCAGCACGGGAGCTTGGTGCTGAGTCCAGCTTCTTGGTGACTCGCTGCAGTCCCTCCAGCAGGTGGTCCTGGGCAGGAGTGACAATGGGGAACCCTGGCTCTGTCTCCCTATTTCATGGTTTTTCTCCTCAAGGAACAGTGGTGAGTAGGCTGATATCTGAAAGAGGGGGACATTCATGTGGTGTTGAAATCCTGCGTGGGCGTTGCCCTGCTTGTTCTCCGGGGGGCTGGGGCTGGGGTGAGTCTGCTATGTGACTTGAGGAGAAGGTTCCACCCGCCCCACCCGGCAATGCCAGCATCTAGGCTGACAGCCGGTCGGCTTCCCCATGGGTTTCCTGAGGCCCCCGCTCTTGAACAGAATTGTCCAGGATATTTATAGAACAAATATACACTGTTGGACCTGTGACAGGACCTGGTTTATTATTGGATTTCCCCACCTTTACCTGTCTTCCCCTATTATTTTATTTTATTTCTATTCGTTTCAGGTGTACAAAACAACATAATGATTGACATTTATCCCTCTCACAAAGTGGTAACCCCACCCAGTCTACTACCCCTCTGACACTGTACATAGCTATTACAATACCATTGACTATATTCCCTGTTATACTTTACATCCTGTGACTAGATAGATAGATAGATAGATAGATAGATAGATAGATGTAATTATAGTTGACATTCAATATTATTCTACATCAGCTTCAGGTGTACAGTGCACTGGTGGTCAGGCATCTACACAATCTATGAAGCGATCCCCTTGATAAGTCCAGTACCCATCTGGCACCCTTACATGATCTATGCAACATTATTGATTATATTCTCCATACTGTATTTCACATCCCTGTGACTACTTTGTAACTACCAATTTGTGCTTTTTTTTTTTTAAAGATTTTTATTGGGGAATTTGGGGGATGGGAACAGTGCTGGGGAATTGGGGGAAGGAGAATAGACAAGTTGCTGTGGTTTTGTTCTTCAATCTAGTTGTGGAGGACGTTGCTTCACTGGCCCAAGTTGGCACCATCATTGCGCTCTTCCCGGGTGAGGCAGATCAGTCGCCGGCTTCTGGACGGCCGCTCACTGCGGCTGCAGGCCGCTCACGCTGGCTGCTGGCCACACACGGTAGCCCATGGCAATCCACTGCCACAGGGGCTGCAGCCCACGCCGTCGCCGGCGACTCATGGCAGCCCAGCTCCAGGTTGAGCTGTTGTTCAGCATCTTAGCTGTGGAGGGCAGTGTCACTGGCCCTCATATGTGGGATCCGAACCGGGGCCCTCTGGCATCCCAAGCGAGTTCTTAACCATTGCGCCACTCGGCCGGCCCCCAATTTGTGCTTTTTAATCCCTCCACCTTCCGCCTCATCTCCCAACCCCCCTCCCACTTAGCAACCATCAGGTTTTTCTCTGTATCTCTGAGTCTATTTCTGTTTGGTTTGTTCATTTATCCTGTTCTTTAGATTCCTCATATAAGTGAGATCATGTGGTATTTGTCTCTCTCAGTCTGACTTATTTCACTTAGCATAATATCCTCTATGTTCATCCATGTTGTTGCAAATGGTAAGATTTCCTTCTTTTTTTATGGCAGAATAATACTCCACCATATAAATGTACCACAATTTCTTTATTCAATAGCCTATCGATGGGCATTTCTGTTGCTTCCATATCTTGGCTATTGTGAATAGCACTGCAGTAAAGATAGAGGTGCATATATTTTTTTGAGTCAATGTTTTGGATTTCTCTGGATAAATACCCAAGAGTGGAATTGCTGGGTCATAAAGTAGTTCTATTTTTTTTTTAAAGATTTTTAGTGGGGAATTGGGGGGATGGGAACAGTGGTAGGGAATTGGGGGAAGGGGAACAGACAAGTTGCTGTTGTTTTGTTCTTCAGTCTAGTTGTGGAGGACGTTGCCTCACTGGCCCAAGTTGGCATCATCATTGCGCTCTTCCCGGGCGAGGCAGATCAGTCACCGGCTTCTGGACGGCCACTCACAGCAGCTGCTGGCCGCTCACGCTGGCTGCTGGCTACACATGGTAGCCCATGGCAACCCACCGCAGCAGGGGCTGCAGCCCACGCCGTCACCGGCGACTCACGGCAACCCAGCTCCAGGCCAAGCCGCTGTTCAGCATCTCAGCTGCGGAGGGCAGCATCACTGGCCCTCACATGTGGGACCCAAACTGGGGCCCTCCGGCGTCCCAAGCCAGCTCCCAACTATTGCGCCACTCGGCCGGCCAGTAGTTCTATTTTTAATTTTTTGAGGAAACTCCATGCTGTTTTCCATAGTGTCTGCACCAATTTGCATTCCCACTAACAGTGCATGAGGTTCCCTTTCCTCCACATCCTCGCCAGCACTTGTTGTTTGTTGATTTATTTATAATGTTAAGATGGCCATTCTCACAGGAGTGAGGTGGTATCTCATTGTGGTTTTTATTTGCGTTTCTCTGATCATTAGTGGCATTGAGCATCTTTTCATATCTCTATTGGCCATCTGTATGTCCTGTTTGGAAAAGTGTCTAGTCAGGTCCTCTGCCAATTTTTTAATTGGATTGTTTTTTTGGTGTTGAGTTGTATGAGTTTTTATAAATTTTTAATATTAACTCCTTATCAGATGTATCATTAGCATATATCTTCTCCCATTCAGTACGTTGTCTTTTTGTTTTGTTGATGGTTTCCTTTGCTGTGAAAAAACTTTTTATTTTTATTTATTTTTTTTATTGGGATATTGGGGGGAAGGGAACAGTGCTGGGGAATTGGGGGAAGGGGAACAGACAAGTTGCTGTCGTTTTGTTCTTCAGTCTACTTGTGGAGGACGTTGCTTCACTGGCCCAAGTTGGCACCATCATTGCGCTCTTCCTGTGTGAGGCACATCAGTCGCCGGCTTCTGGACG